>NC_086444.1:1180567191-1180890941 GCF_028390025.1 Pseudophryne corroboree
TGGACAAAGCTGCTACAATTCCATGAACGGATACATGTAGACAGTATTGCTGGAACATCTGCCTTATGGGGGTCACTCCGAGTTGATCGCTAGCTGAATTTGTTTGCAGCGCAGCGATCAGGCTAAAAAAACGGCAGTTTTGCGCATGCGTATGCGGCGCAATGCGCACGCGCTACATACGTGCACAACGAACGATGTAGTTTCACACAAGGTCTAGCGAAGCTTTTCAGTCGCACTGGTTGGCGCAGAGTGATTGACATGAAGTGGGCATTTCTGGGTGGCAACTGACCGTTTTCAGGGAGTGTGCGAAAAAAACGCAGGCGTGCCAGGGAAAAAGCAGGCGTGGCTGGGCGAACGCAGGGCGGGTTTGTGACGTCAAATCCGGAACAGAATAGTCTGAAGTGATCGCAAGCGCTAAGTAGGTTTTGAGCTACTCTGAAACTACACAAACATTTTTTGGAGGCGCTCTGCGATACAACCGTTCGCACTTCTGCTAAGCTAAGATACACTCCCAGTGGGCGGCGGCATAGCGTTTGCACGGCTGCTAAAACTAGCTAGCGAGCGATCAACTCGGAATGACCCCCATATACTAAGGATACTAGGTTTAGAAGACCTTTAATTACTACAAAGTAGGGCACAAGGCTTCATATTGCAGACCAAAGTGGTACTAAAAAAAAGCATTATAAAAGTGAGTCAGATTTGAACATAGCAGACAATCATATTAGAGTGGCGAGTAAAGAGGAATCGGTGCTACTAGTATATGTAAAACAATATATATAAATAGTACTGCATGATATCACAACAAGAAATGGATCATATTAAAAAAACATTCAAAACGTATGTTGAAAATTAAGAATGATAATCATAAAATTCATAATTATATTAATTGAATAACACTGACTGAACAAAATGGATAATATACCCCAATTTAATAATTGCACTGGGTAATGAGCTGTGGGAACACTAGTTGCGGCAAGTGACTCGCGATTGCTGTGGCTAGCGACATAAATTAGTCAGGATTCGTCTGTAACTTAATCGTCATTAGTAGCCTTGTGAAGAAAAACTACAAAATTAACTTTGCAGAAGGCAAGTGTACTGTGCGCAATATGAAAGGAACAATAATAGCTGCTACTAATACTTGATGCCAATCACTCTATGCGTTAGATTCTGAACAGTGCTATGTGATGGCTGCTACTGTAGCATTGAGGACTGGGACACTTATGGTATAAAAACATACAAGAACTTCAAGAAGGGATGGTGACAGGAATATTACAACACATGTAACTGTGACAAGGAAGGTGGGCCCTCTCAGCTCTGGGCCCCATAGTAGCTGCACTCCCTACACCTATGGTAGCTATGCCCTTGTATATAACACATATAACTGTCACTGTCACATGCAGCCCTGTCACCACTGACATATCATGCATGTCCTGATATAGTGTGTGTTGCTGGCCCACCCTTAGGGGTGCTAGGGGTGTCTTCGCTCCCAAGGTGTTTGTTCCCAGGTTGTAATTCATATGTGTACCTAGTTTGGTGTAAATTGCTGCAGGCATTCCGGAGTTATGCTGGAACATACATATACACATACATACATACATACATACATACATACATACATACACACATCCATTTTTGTCGCTTTCCATGGATGTACAGTGACATTTGTAAAACCGGTTCTTACCAAGCACCTGGGACCTAAGGAGAAGCTACCTGCCAAGTTTCAAGTATGTAGGCATTGTGGTTTAAGAGATTTCGTGATGAGTCAATCAGTGAGTCAATCTCCTTTTCTCTTACGTCCTAGAGGATGCTGGGGACTCCGTAAAGACCATGGGGATAGACGGGCTCCACAGGAGATATGGGCACTTTAAGAAAGACTTTAGGTATGGGTGTGCACTGGCTCCTCCCTCTATGCCCCTCCTCCAGACCTCAGTTTACTACTGTGCCCAGAGGAGACTGGGTGCATTACAGGGAGCTCTCCTGAGTTTCCTGTCAGAAAGTATTTTGTTAGGTTTTTTATTTTCAGGGAGCCTGCTGGCAACAGACTCCCCGCATCGAGGGACTGAGGGGAGAGAAGCAGATCTACTTCTGTGAGTTTAAAGGCTCTGCTTCTTAGGCTACTGGACACCATTAGCTCCAGAGGGATCGGTACGCAGGTCTCACCCTCACCGTCCGTCCCAGAGCCGCGCCGCCGTCCTCCTCACAGAGCCGGAAGATAGAAGCCGGGTGAGTATGAGAAGAAGACTTCAGAGGCGGCAGAAGACTTCATGATCTTCACTGAGGTAACGCACAGCAGTGAAGCTGTGCGCCATTGCTCCCATACACCTCACACACAGCAGTCACTGTAAGGGTGCAGGGTGCAGGGGGGGCACCCTGGGCAGCATATGAACCTCTTTTTTGGCAAATATATATATATATACAGCTGGGCACTGTATATATAAAGAGCCCCCGCCAGTTTTTAGTATATTTGAGCGGGACAGAAGCCCGCCGCCGAGGGGGCGGGGCTTCTCCCTCAGCACTCACCAGCGCCATTTTCTCCACAGCACTGCGCTGAGAGGAAGCTCCCCGGACTCTCCCCTGCTTATTCCACGGTGAAAGAGGGTTTTGAAGAAGAGGGGGGCACATAATTTGGCGCATATATATATATATATATATATATATATATAAACAGCGCTACTGGGTAAACATATATTTATTGTGTTTTTTCCTGGGTCATATAGCGCTGGGTGTGTGCTGGCATTCTCTCTCTCTGTCTCTCCAAAGGGCCTTGTGGGGGAACTGGTTTCAGATAAGAGGATTCCCTGAGTGTGTGGTGTGTCGGTACGTGTGTGTCGACATGTCTGAGGTAGAAGGCTTTCAGGAGGAGGAGGAGGAGGAGGAGGAGAAAATGAATGTGGTGTCTCCGTCGACAACGCCGACACCTGACTGGATGGATATGTGGAAGGTTTTAAGTGCTAATGTAAATTTATTGCACAAAAGATTAGACAAAGCGGAAGCTAGGGAACAGCCAGGGAGTCAGCCCATGTCTGTCCCTATGACGCAGGGCCCTTTGAGGTCTCAAAAACGCCCACTATCCCAAATAGTAGACACAGATACCGACACGGATTCTGACTCCAGTGTCGACTACGATGATGCAAAGTTACAGCCAAAATTGGCTAAATGTATTCGATAAAGGATGTTTTGCATATCACAGAGGAACCCCCTGTCCCTGACACGAGGGTACACATGTATAAGGAAAAGAAACCTCAAGTAACCTTTCCTCCCTCACATGAGCTGAACGAGTTATGTGAAAAAGCTTGGGATTCTCCAGACAAAAAACTGCAGATTCCCAAAAGGATTCTTATGGCGTATCCTTTCCCGCCAACGGACAGGATACGGTGGGAATCCTCCCCTAGGGTGGACAAAGCATTGACATGCTTATCCAAGAAGGTAGCGGCGAGCGCTGCCATCCCAGGATACGGCTACCCTCAGGGATCCTGCTGATCGCAAGCAGGAGGTTACCTTGAAGTCCATTTACACGCATTCGGGTACCTTACTCAGACCGGCTATTGCGTCGGCCTGGGTGTGTAGCGCTGTAGCGGCATGGACAGATACCTTATCAGCGGAAATTGAAACCCTAGATAAGGATACCATTTTATTGACACTTGGACTTATAAAGGATGCTGTCTTATATATGAGAGATGCTCAAAGAGACATTGGTCTATTGGGTTCTAGAATCAACGCTATGTCGATTTCTGCTAGACGAGTCCTATGGACCCGGCAATGGACAGGTGATGCCGACTCAAAAAGGCATATGGAGGTTTTACCTTACAAGGGTGAGGAATTGTTTGGAGAAGGTCTCTCGGACCTGGTCTCCACAGCTACAGCTGGTAAATCCAATTTTTTGCCTTATATTCCATCACAGCCTAAGAAAGCACCACATTATCAGATGCAGTCCTTTCGGTCACAGAGAAACAAGAGAGTACGAGGTGCGTCCTTTCTTGCCAGAGGTAAGAGAAGAGGTAAGAAGCTGCACAACACAGCTAGTTCTCAGGAACAGAAGTCCTCCCCGGCCTCTACAAAATCCAGCGCATGACGCTGGGGCTCCGCTAAGGGAGTCCGCCCCAGTGGGGGCACGTCTTCGACTTTTCAGCCACATCTGGGTTCACTCACAGGGGGATCCCTGGGCAATAGAAATTGTTTCTCAGGGTTACAAGCTGGAATTTGAAGTGGTGCCTCCTCGCCGGTTTTTCAAATCGGCTCTGCCGACTCCTTCCCCAGAAAGGGAGGTAGTGTTAAATGCAATTCACAAATTGTATCTTCAACAGGTGGTGGTCAAGGTTCCCCTACTGCAACAAGGGAGGGGATATTATTCGACCCTGTTTGTAGTCCCGAAACCGGACGGTTCGGTCAGACCCATTTTAAATTTAAAATCCCTGAACCTATACTTGAAAAGATTCAAGTTCAAAATGGAATCGCTCAGGGCGGTCATCGCCAGCCTGGAAGGGGGGGATTTTATGGTATCTCTGGATATAAAGGATGCGTACCTTTATGTTCCCATATATTCACCTCATCAGGCATACCTGAGATTTGCGGTACAGGATTGTCATTACCAATTTCAGACGTTGCCGTTTGGGCTTTCCACGGCCCCGAGGATTTTCACCAAGGTAATGGTGGAAATGATGGTGCTCCTGCGCAAGCAGGGTGTCACAATTATCCCGTACTTGGACGATCTCCTCATAAAAGCGAGATCACGAGAGCAGTTACTGAACAGCGTGTCACTTTCACTGAAGGTGTTACAGCAACACGGCTGGATTCTCAATATCCCGAAGTCGCAGCTGGTGCCTACGACTCGTCTGACCTTCTTGGACATGATTCTGGATACGGACCAGAAAAAGGTTTATCTTCCGACGGAAAAGGCTCAGGAACTCATGACTTTGGTCAGAAACCTATTGAAACCAAAACAGGTGTCAGTGCATCTCTGCACTCGAGTCCTGGGAAAGATGGTGGCATCTTACGAGGCCATTCCCTTCGGCAGGCTCCATGCGAGGACCTTCCAATGGGACCTACTGGACAAGTGGTCCGGGTCACATCTACAGATTCATCAGTTGATCAAACTGTCCCCCAGGGCCAGGGTGTCTCTCTTGTGGTGGCTGCAGAGTGCTCACCTTCTAGAGGGTCGCAGGTTCGGCATTCAGGACTGGGTTCTGGTGACCACGGACGCAAGCCTCCGAGATTGGGGAGCAGTCACACAAGTAAGAAACTTCCAGGGTCTTTGGTCAAGTCAAGAGACTTGTCTTCACATCAACGTCCTGGAGCAGAGGGCCATATACAACGTCCTTCGTCAAGCGGAGACCTTGCTTCGCGACTTACCAGTTCTGATCGAGTCAGCCAACATCACCGCAGTGGCTCATGTAAACCGCCAGGGCGGCACAAGAAGTAGAGTGGCAATGGCGGAAGCCACCAGGATTCTTCGCTGGGCGGAAAATCATGTAAGCGCACTGTCAGCAGTGTTCATTCCGGGAGTGGACAACTGGGAAGCAGACTTCCTCAGCAGACACGATCTGCATCCAGGAGAGTGGGGACTTCATCAGGAAGTATTCGCACAGATTGCAAGTCAGTGGGGACTGCCCCAGATAGACATGATGGCGTCCCGCCTCAACAAAAAGCTGCAGAGGTATTGTGCCAGGTCAAGAGACCCTCAGGCGGTAGCTGTGGACACCCTAGTGACACCATGGGTGTTCCAGTCGGTCTATGTATTTCCTCCTCTTCCTCTCATCCCAAAGGTGTTGAGAATAATAAGAAAAAGAGGAGTACAGACAATTCTCATTGTTCCAGATTGGCCGCGAAGGGACTGGTATCCAGAGCTACAGGAAATGCTCTCAGAAGATCCGTGGCCTCTTCCTCTCAGAGAGGACCTGTTACAACAGGGGCCCTGTCTGTTCCAAGACTTACCGCGGCTGCGTTTGACGGCATGGCGGTTGAACGCCGGATCCTAGCGGAAAAGGGCATTCCGGATGAGGTCATTCCTACTCTAATAAAGGCTAGGAAGGACGTGACAGCTAAACATTATCACCGTATATGGCGAAAATATGTTTCTTGGTGTGAGGCCAGGAATGCTCCTACGGAAGAATTCCATCTGGGCCGTTTCCTTCACTTCCTACAAACCGGAGTGAATTTGGGCCTAAAATTAGGCTCCATTAAGGTTCAGATTTCGGCTTTATCCATTTTCTTTCAGAAGGAATTGGCTTCTCTCCCAGAAGTACAAACTTTTGTGAAGGGAGTGCTGCATATTCAGCCTCCTTTTGTACCTCCGGTGGCGCCTTGGGACCTTAACGTGGTGTTGAGTTTCCTGAAGTCACACTGGTTTGAACCACTTAAAACGGTGGAGTTAAAATATCTCACTTGGAAAGTGGTCATGTTGTTAGCCTTGGCTTCGGCTAGGCGAGTGTCGGAATTGGCGGCTTTGTCTCATAAAAGCCCCTATCTGGTTTTCCATATGGATAGAGCGGAATTGCGGACCCGTCCTCAATTTTTGCCTAAGGTGGTGTCGTCTTTTCATATGAACCAACCCATTGTGGTGCCTGTGGCTACACGAGACTTGGAGGATTCCGAGTCCCTTGATGTGGTCAGAGCTTTGAAAATTTACGTGGCCAGAAAGGCTAGAGTCAGAAGAAAAACAGAAGCACTGTTTGTCCTGTATGCAGCCGGATCTGTAACACTATTCAGCAGGCACATGCGACGGCTGGATTGCCATTACCAAAATCGGTCAGGGCCCATTCCACTAGGAAGGTGGGCTCGTCTTGGGCGGCTGCCCGAGGGGTCTCGGCACTACAGCTGTGCCGAGCTGCTACTTGGTCGGGTTCAAACACCTTTGCAAAGTTCTATAAGTTTGATACCCTGGCTGAGGAGGACCTCCTGTTTGCTCAATCGGTGCTGCAGAGTCATCCGCATTTTCCCGCCCGTTTGGGAGCTTTGGTATAATCCCCATGGTCCTTACGGAGTCCCCAGCATCCTCTAGGACGTAAGAGAAAATAAGATTTTAAACCTACCGGTAAATCTTCTTCTCGTAGTCCGTAGAGGATGCTGGGCGCCCGTCCCAAGTGCGGACTACTTCTGCAAGACTTGTATATAGTTTTGCTTGCATAAGGGTTACGTTATAGTTTTCATCGGTCTTGGACTGATGCTATGTTGTTTTCATACTGTTAACTGGTTAGTATATCACAAGTTATACGTTGTGATTGGTGTGGCTGGTATAAATCTTGCCCTTGGATTAACAAAAATCCTTTCCTCGTACTGTCCGTCTTCTCTGGGCACAGTTTCTCTAACTGAGGTCTGGAGGAGGGGCATAGAGGGAGGAGCCAGTGCACACCCATACCTAAAGTCTTTCTTAAAGTGCCAATGTCTCCTGCGGAGCCCGTCTATCCCCATGGTCCTTACGGAGTCCCCAGCATCCTCTACGGACTACGAGAAAAAGATTTACCGGTAGGTTTAAAATCGTATTTTTTGCCTTTTATATATATACTGTAGATTTGCAGACCTCTTGATTCCTCGCCTAGTAGAAATATATAATGAGTGCTTGGGTGAGGGAACCCTCCCTCCTTCTATGAGGATACCTGCCCTCATATTACTGTCCAATGGGAAAGATCCATCTCGTATAGAGAACTGGCACCCCATTGCCCTTCTCAATACAGATAGAAAGATTTTAGTAAAAGTACTTTTCAAGAGGTTGTCAGAATTTTCAGAACAACTACTTTCCCCATCTCAGCACTGTACGTGAAGGGCTGAAGCACGTTTAGTGCTATCCTTAGTGTCCGGGAGGCAATAGAGTGATGCCATGCTGAGAAATGGGAAAAATACTTGCTGGCTTTAGATAAGTCTAAGGCTTTAGACTGAGTGAACCATGAGTACCTATGGGCCCTACTTGAAAGGTATGGTTTTCCAGTCAGGGTGGTGAATTGGCTCAGAGCAATATACAGTCAGGCCGAAAGCTTCCCGCTTGTTAGCAGTTGGGTGGGCCCCCACTCTTGAGGTGAGCTCTGGACTCCATCAGGGCTGTTCCCTGAGACCCCTCCTGTATGTATTTGCGATTGACCACTTCGTAAGAAGGGTAAAGAACGGTACAGTGGGAGGGGTGCAGCTGGGCCCGGAGTTCCGTTTTGAGGTGGTGCCTAACACAAATAATGTCACAATGGCTCTGTCATCAGTGGCAGAGGCAAGTGATGTGGAAGAGCTCATCTGTGAATACTCTGTAGGCTCGTGCTCTAGGGTAAATCAAGAGAAATGTGAAGGTTTTTTGGATGGGGGAGGAAGGGGAAGAATTTTCCTTTAAGGATAGCCTCCTCCGGGCCAGTCCTCATATAAAGATTCTACATATTTGTTTTGACCATGGCGATTATGCCACTCTAAATTGGGTGAGGTGTCTGGAGAATGCTGCCAAGAAAGTGGAGTGCTGAAAGAGATGTAAATTCTCTTTCAAGGAAAGGGTGGACTGAATTCTCTGTTCTTACTGTTATTTTGGGAAAACAGGATGAATCTAATCAAGTGAGGTATTACTTACAGTACAAGTCAAGGAAAGATGGAGGGGCTGGCATGATCAACCCTGTTGTCTTTTTTGTTACAACTTTTTTTAAACTTAATTTTGGGAGTTTATTGTTAGAAACTCTTCTGCAATGGGTAAGTTGATTTGGGGTCTGAGTGTCCCCCTTTCTCAAACTGTGGTTAGGTATGGCCAAGTGAAGAATCCTCAAATTCGGAAAGGGTATCTTCCGATCTATAGATGGAGCCTCCGTTATTGTTACTCCGTCTGTGACTAGGCATGCCCGCCTGGGCGCACCTAGTCACTGTGAGCGTCTCCGTCTCTCACTTTAATGGAGAGCGTCTCTGTCCATGCTCCCGGACAGAGACGCTCTGAATGGGAAGCGGCTTGTGCATTCCTGGCATGACTAGGTGGATCGATTGCCTAATCACGCCGGGAGTGCACGCCTGTGACTGGGCAGGAGGAGATGACACTGGCTCCATCTGTACATCGTCCAGAGTTTGAAGATGACAAAGCTTTGGGGTCTAGTAGTGGGGGAAGTCAAAAGCCTTTCCAGGAAGGAGTTGGGGGAGAGGATTTTGCAAACCCACTTTCATGTTCCGCTGTCACTAAGGGATTGCCAGGTGATGTTGGTTCTGCTAGATTGGCTCTCATAAATTCAGAGAGGATACCGTTGAAGTTTAGAGACATTGCTTGGCTTTCTTTCCATGGGAAGCTTTACATGAAGGGAAACATGATGTGGAGAAATGCCAATGATCGTGGTTCTCTACGGAAGGAATGTCTAGGGGAGGTGGAGACAATGGACCATTTCTTGAAATGCCCCTTTAATATAAAAGTTTACAAGAGAGTTTCAGGAGCTTTGGGTGTCCCGTACCTTTTGGGCTTAGTTACCCAGAGTGGGCTTATGGAGCATTCAAAAGATATTGTGTATTTAATTTGACCACAATTTATTTAGTCAGTTTAGTAGTTAGATATCACACATGGATGGCATGGTGTCAGGTTTCCCTAAAGAATAACATCCTACCTTGTGAAGTGGTTGTAGATTTGATTCTGCATGAGGTGGAGAGGATAATGGTTCTAGATAGGAAGAGGGTGGATGCTGTCAAGTGGTCCAGTTGGTGGGGCCACCTGAAACCCCCTTGAGTGGTTGCCAGAAATCCTTTTTTTGAGGTCTATCTGGAACTTTTCTCTATCCTTTCACATCCCGTAGATTTTGGTGATATGGTTATTTAATGGAATGGGTTTTGCATACAGTAGATCTAAAAAGCTTTGCTCAGTTTTCCTTTACAAAATGTGTAAATAGTGGGATAATATATGAAGTTTCATTTTTTGTACATATTTTTTACTTTGATGATATTTCTTGGTATATTGCGGGTTGCATTTAATTTATGTTATATTATGTATCATGTGATATATTATTTATTTATTTATTTATTGAATAAAATTGTATATATTGTAATAGAAGTTGCAAGTTCAATAAATGGGAGCATTCCCTCTCAGCTCTGGGCCCCATAGCAGCTGCACTCCCTGCACCTATGGTACCTATTCCCTTGTATATAACGCATGTAACTGTGACAGGGAAGGTGGCCTCTCTCAGCTCTAAGACCCATAACAGCTGCACGCCCTGCACCTATGGTAGCTACGCTATTGTATATAACACATGTAACTGTGACAGGGAAGGTGGCCCCTTTCAGCTCTGGGACCCTTAGCAGCTGCATTCCCTGCACCTATGGTAGCTACGCCCTTGAATATAAGGAATGCAATAAAAGATGCAAAAAAGTAATACGAGCAGCCAAAATAGATACTGAAAAGCAAATCGCTATAGAGAGTAAAACCAATCCTAAAAAGTTTTTTAAATACATAAACAGTAAAATGTTAAAAAAGGAGAATGTAGGTTCAATAAAATATGAATTGGGAGTCTTGATTAATGATGACAAAATTAAAGCAGAAATACTGAACAAATTTTTTTCATCAGAAGAACAGACGGTGGGAGTAGTTCATAACGACAGTGACGATAATGAGACGTGGCTAGATACTTGCTTAAGTGAGGATGTAGTCTGGGAGAGACTAAGCAAAATTAAGATTAATATATCACCGGGCCCAGATGGACTTCATCCAGGGGATCTTATGGAGCTTAAGTCACAACTAGCAAGACCCCTATACTTGATCTTCTATAGCTCAATTCGATCAGGCATGGTACCAAAAGATTGGCGTATAGCTGAGGTAGTACCATTATTTAAAAAGGAAACTAATAATCATCCTGGTCTACAGACTAGTTAGTTTGACATCTATAGTGGGGAAAATAGTGAAAGGAATTTTAAGAGATAGCAGAGAGGATTATCTGCAGACTGCTAACATTATTAGCATAAACCAGCATGGGTTTGTGAGGGACAGATCATGCCAAACTAACTTAATTAGCTTCTATGAGGAAGTGAGCGACAATCTTGACTAGGGGAAAGCTGTGGATGTGGTCTATTTAGATTTTGCAAAAGCATTGGATACAGTGCCGCACAGGAGACTGATCCTCAAATTAATGGAGCTTGGCCTAGGAAAAACTATTTGTACATGGATAAATAATTGTCTGGATAACAGGGAACAGCGAGTAGTGATCAATGGGATATTCTCCAGCTGGGCAACAGTAGTCAGCGGAATACCACAAGGGTCCGTTCTAGGGCCACTATTGTTCAATATATTTATTAATGACTTAGGAACAGGGTACTCATAGATAATAAGCTTAATAACAGTACACAATGTCAAAGTGCAACAAAGAAGGCAAGTAAGGTGCTAGCGTGCATAAAACGGGGAATTGAGACAAGGGATGAGAGTGTAATCCTGCCACTGTACAAATCATTGGTACGTCCGCACCTGGAATATTGTGTTCAGTTTTGGGCACCACTGTATAAAAAAGATATCTGGGAAATCGAAAAAGTTCAAAGGCGAGCTACTAAATTGATTAAAGGGCTAGAGGCACTGGATTACAAAGAAAGACTTACTAGGTTGAATATGTATACTCTAGAAAAGAGGTGTTTAATAGGAGACATTATTAATATCTTCAAATATGTAAAGAGACATTACAAAGAGTTATCAGGGGATTTGTTCATTAAAAAAAACTCTGTATAGGACACGATGGCACTTGCTAAGGCTAGAGGAGAGAAAATTCTGTACACAATGAAGGAAAGGGTTCTTCACAGTTAGGACAATAAAGATTTGGAACTCCCTGCCAGAGAAGGTGGTAATGGCGGACTTGGCAAATACATTCAAAAACGGATTGGATACATTTCTAACTAAAAAAAGATATCCAAGGTTATAGCATTTAAAAAAAATAAAAATTAAATGGACTTTGATAAACTGGGAGGTACATGAATTACAGTTGTTAATTAATCCTAAAATTTTTACTTTAGCAGGGACATGATAATGAGCTCAGCTTAATACAGACTACAGGTTGAACCCGATGGGCATTTTGCCTCTTTTCAACCTCATTAACTATGTTACTAAATTACTATAAGTAATCCTGATCGTCCAGTGTGTAAGAGTTGCATAAAGGGTAAGCAAACCCAATGTCCCTTCCCGAAATCAGCAACTAGAGCTAAGGCACCAATCTCATAGGTGCGCACAGATGTCTTTGGTCCTATGGAACATGAATTGTTTAGTGGATTCAGCTATTTCATGACACAAATAGACAATTTTACAAGGGAGACCCACATGTGCTTCCTAAGAACTAAAAGTGAAGAGATACATTAAATTGTGGACTACAAACATTTAGTAGAAACTCAAACAGGTTATATACTTTAGACTTTAAGATTCAACAATGGAGACTACCAAAACAAAACAAAATGTTGGACTTCATGATAAATTGTAGGATCAAGCATCAGCTAACCATGGTCTATACTGTAAATCAAAACAAAAAATGATGTACTGTAAGTGAGCAAGCAAATCATGCTACGGTATAGTGTAAAGAACCTGTGCAATGCTGAACTACTGTATGCTGGCCTTGAACATAAATTTTGTGCTGGAGCAGCTCAACCACTGGTTTATCTAAAGAACAATGCAGCCACAGTTCCAGTGAAAGTGAAAACACAGATTGAAGCGTGGACCGGTAAGAAACCTGACATAAGTAGTCACTTAAGAGTATTTGGTTGCAAAGCTTATGTACATATTCCCAAAAAAAAAGAAGATACAAGTTGAACTACAAATCACAAGACAGTGTTTTCCTTGGATATTGTCTTGACAGCAAGCGATATTCATTGTGGGACATTACTAACAAAAAACTGTTAAATATTATAGATGAGCGGGTTCGGTTCCTCGGAATCCGAACCCGCCCGAACTTCATGTTTTTTTTCACGGGTCCGAGCGACTCGGATCTTCCCGCCTTGCTCGGTTAACCCGAGCGCGCCCGAACGTCATCATGACGCTGTCGGATTCTCGCGAGGCTCGGATTCTATCGCGAGACTCGGATTCTATATAAGGAGCCGCGCGTCGCCGCCATTTTCACTCGTGCATTGAGATTGATAGGGAGAGGACGTGTCTGGCGTCCTCTCCATTAGAATAGAGATAGATTAGATAGAGAGAGAGAGATTGTGCAGAGTCGCAGACAGAGTTAGTTTACCACAGTCAGTGACCAGTGCAGTTGCTAGTTAACTTTTATTTAATATAATATATCCGTTCACTTCTCTCTGCTATATCCGTTCTCTGCCTGAAAAAAAAAACGATACACAGCACAGTCAGTCACACAGTGTGACTCAGTCTGTGTGCACTCAGCTCAGCCCAGTGTGCTGCACAGTCATCAATGTATAAATTAAAAGCTTATAATTAATTGTGGGGGAGACTGGGGAGCACTGCAGGTTGTTAGCAGGAGCCAGGAGTACAATTATATTAATTAACAGTGCACACTTTTGCTGCAGGAGTGGTGACCAGTGCCTGACCACCAGTGTAGTATTGTTGTATACTACTAATATCTCTTTAAATATCAACCAGTCTATATTAGCAGCAGACACAGTACAGTGCGGTAGTTCACGGCTGTGGCTACCTCTGTGTCGGCACACGGCAGGCAGTCCGTCCGACCAGAATTGTATTATTTATTATTATATACCTACCACCTAACCGTGGTTTTTTTTTCATTCTTTATACCGTCATAGTGTCATCCTAATTGTTACGAGTATACTACTATCTCTTTATCAACCAGTGTACAGTGCGGTAGTTCACGGCTGTGGCTACCTCTGTGTCGGCACACGGCAGGCAGTCCGTCCGACCAGAATTGTATTATTTATTATTATATACCTACCACCTAACCGTGGTTTTTTTTTTCATTCTTTATACCGTCATAGTGTCATCCTAATTGTTACGAGTATACTACTATCTCTTTATCAACCAGTGTACAGTGCGGTAGTTCACGGCTGTGGCTACCTCTGTGTCGGCACACGGCAGGCAGTCCGTCCGACCAGAATTGTATTATTTATTATTATATACCTACCACCTAACCGTGGTTTTTTTTTTCATTCTTTATACCGTCATAGTGTCATCCTAATTGTTACGAGTATACTACTATCTCTTTATCAACCAGTGTACAGTGCGGTAGTTCACGGCTGTGGCTACCTCTGTGTCGGCACACGGCAGGCAGTCCGTCCGACCAGAATTGTATTATTTATTATTATATACCTACCACCTAACCGTGGTTTTTTTTTTCATTCTTTATACCGTCATAGTGTCATCCTAATTGTTACGAGTATACTACTATCTCTTTATCAACCAGTGTACAGTGCGGTAGTTCACGGCTGTGGCTACCTCTGTGTCGGCACACGGCAGGCAGTCCGTCCGACCAGAATTGTATTATTTATTATTATATACCTACCACCTAACCGTGGTTTTTTTTTCATTCTTTATACCGTCATAGTGTCATCCTAGTTGTTACGAGTATACTACTATCTCTTTATCAACCAGTGTACAGTGCGGTAGTTCACGGCTGTGGCTACCTCTGTGTCGGCAGTCGGCAGGCAGTCCGTCCATCCATAATTGTATTATTATTATAATATATACCACCTAACCGTGGTTTTTTTATACCACCTAACCGTGGCAGTCCGTCCATAATTGTATACTAGTATCCAATCCATCCATCTCCATTGTTTACCTGAGGTGCCTTTTAGTTCTGCCTATAAAATATGGAGAACAAAAAAGTTGAGGTTCCAAAATTAGGGAAAGATCAAGATCCACTTCCACCTCGTGCTGAAGCTGCTGCCACTAGTCATGGCCGAGACGATGAAATGCCAGCAACGTCGTCTGCCAAGGCCGATGCCCAATGTCATAGTACAGAGCATGTCAAATCCAAAACACCAAATATCAGAAAAAAAAAGGACTCCAAAACCTAAAATAAAATTGTCGGAGGAGAAGCGTAAACTTGCCAATATGCCATTTACCACACGGAGTGGCAAGGAACGGCTGAGGCCCTGGCCTATGTTCATGGCTAGTGGTTCAGCTTCACATGAGGATGGAAGCACTCAGCCTCTCGCTAGAAAACTGAAAAGACTCAAGCTGGCAAAAGCACCGCAAAGAACTGTGCGTTCTTTGAAATCCCAAATCCACAAGGAGAGTCCAATTGTGTCGTTTGCGATGCCTGACCTTCCCAACACTGGACGTGAAGAGCATGCGCCTTCCACTATTTGCATGCCCCCTGCAAGTGCTGGAAGGAGCACCCGCAGTCCAGTTCCTGATAGTCAGATTGAAGATGTCAGTGTTGAAGTACACCAGGATGAGGAGGATATGGGTGTTGCTGGCGCTGGGGAGGAAATTGACCAGGAGGATTCTGATGGTGAGGTGGTTTGTTTAAGTCAGGCACCCGGGGAGACACCTGTTGTCCGTGGGAGGAATATGGCCGTTGACATGCCAGGTGAAAATACCAAAAAAATCAGCTCTTCGGTGTGGAGGTATTTCACCAGAAATGCGGACAACAGGTGTCAAGCCGTGTGTTCCCTTTGTCAAGCTGTAATAAGTAGGGGTAAGGACGTTAACCACCTCGGAACATCCTCCCTTATACGTCACCTGCAGCGCATTCATAATAAGTCAGTGACAAGTTCAAAAACTTTGGGTGACAGCGGAAGCAGTCCACTGACCAGTAAATCCCTTCCTCTTGTAACCAAGCTCACGCAAACCACCCCACCAACTCCCTCAGTGTCAATTTCCTCCTTCCCCAGGAATGCCAATAGTCCTGCAGGCCATGTCACTGGCAAGTCTGACGAGTCCTTTCCTGCCTGGGATTCCTCCGATGCATCCTTGCGTGTAACGCCTACTGCTGCTGGCGCTGCTGTTGTTGCCGCTGGGAGTCGATGGTCATCCCAGAGGGGAAGTCGTAAGCCCACTTGTACTACTTCCAGTAAGCAATTGACTGTTCAACAGTCCTTTGCGAGGAAGATGAAATATCACAGCAGTCATCCTACTGCAAAGCGGATAACTGAGTCCTTGACAACTATGTTGGTGTTAGACGTGCGTCCGGTATCCGCCGTTAGTTCACAGGGAACTAGACAATTTATTGAGGCAGTGTGCCCCCGTTACCAAATACCATCTAGGTTCCACTTCTCTAGGCAGGCGATACCGAGAATGTACACGGACGTCAGAAAAAGACTCACCAGTGTCCTAAAAAATGCAGTTGTACCCAATGTCCACTTAACCACGGACATGTGGACAAGTGGAGCAGGGCAGGGTCAGGACTATATGACTGTGACAGCCCACTGGGTAGATGTATGGACTCCCGCCGCAAGAACAGCAGCGGCGGCACCAGTAGCAGCATCTCGCAAACGCCAACTCTTTCCTAGGCAGGCTACGCTTTGTATCACCGCTTTCCAGAATACGCACACAGCTGAAAACCTCTTACGGCAACTGAGGAAGATCATCGCGGAATGGCTTACCCCAATTGGACTCTCCTGTGGATTTGTGGCATCGGACAACGCCAGCAATATTGTGTGTGCATTAAATATGGGCAAATTCCAGCACGTCCCATGTTTTGCACATACCTTGAATTTGGTGGTGCAGAATTTTTTAAAAAACGACAGGGGCGTGCAAGAGATGCTGTCGGTGGCCAGAAAAATTGCGGGACACTTTCGGCGTACAGGCACCACGTACAGAAGACTGGAGCACCACCAAAAACTACTGAACCTGCCCTGCCATCATCTGAAGCAAGAAGTGGTAACGAGGTGGAATTCAACCCTCTATATGCTTCAGAGGTTGGAGGAGCAGCAAAAGGCCATTCAAGCCTATACAATTGAGCACGATATAGGAGATGGAATGCACCTGTCTCAAGTGCAGTGGAGAATGATTTCAACGTTGTGCAAGGTTCTGATGCCCTTTGAACTTGCCACACGTGAAGTCAGTTCAGACACTGCCAGCCTGAGTCAGGTCATTCCCCTCATCAGGCTTTTGCAGAAGAAGCTGGAGGCATTGAAGAAGGAGCTAACACGGAGCGATTCCGCTAGGCATGTGGGACTTGTGGATGCAGCCCTTAATTCGCTTAACAAGGATTCACGGGTGGTCAATCTGTTGAAATCAGAGCACTACATTTTGGCCACCGTGCTCGATCCTAGATTTAAAGCCTACCTTGGATCTCTCTTTCCGGCAGACACAGGTCTGCTGGGGTTGAAAGACCTGCTGGTGACAAAATTGTCAAGTCAAGCGGAACGCGACCTGTCAACATCTCCTCCTTCACATTCTCCCGCAACTGGGGGTGCGAGGAAAAGGCTCAGAATTCCGAGCCCACCCGCTGGCGGTGATGCAGGGCAGTCTGGAGCGACTGCTGATGCTGACATCTGGTCCGGACTGAAGGACCTGACAACGATTACGGACATGTCGTCTACTGTCACTGCATATGATTCTCTCAACATTGAAAGAATGGTGGAGGATTATATGAGTGACCGCATCCAAGTAGGCACGTCACACAGTCCGTACTTATACTGGCAGGAAAAAGAGGCAATTTGGAGGCCCTTGCACAAACTGGCTTTATTCTACCTAAGTTGCCCTCCCACAAGTGTGTACTCCGAAAGAGTGTTTAGTGCCGCCGCTCACCTTGTCAGCAATCGGCGTACGAGGTTACATCCAGAAAATGTGGAGAAGATGATGTTCATTAAAATGAATTATAATCAATTCCTCCGCGGAGACATTGACCAGCAGCAATTGCCTCCACAAAGTACACAGGGAGCTGAGATGGTGGATTCCAGTGGGGACGAATTGATAATCTGTGAGGAGGGGGATGTACACGGTGATATATCGGAGGGTGAAGATGAGGTGGACATCTTGCCTCTGTAGAGCCAGTTTGTGCAAGGAGAGATTAATTGCTTCTTTTTTGGGGGGGGGTCCAAACCAACCCGTCATATCAGTCACAGTCGTGTGGCAGACCCTGTCACTGAAATGATGGGTTGGTTAAAGTGTGCATGTCCTGTTTTGTTTATACAACATAAGGGTGGGTGGGAGGGCCCAAGGATAATTCCATCTTGCACCTCTTTTTTCTTTTCTTTTTCTTTGCATCATGTGCTGATTGGGGAGGGTTTTTTGGAAGGGACATCCTGCGTGACACTGCAGTGCCACTCCTAGATGGGCCCGGTGTTTGTGTCGGCCACTAGGGTCGCTAATCTTACTCACACAGTCAGCTACCTCATTGCGCCTCTTTTTTTCTTTGCGTCATGTGCTGTTTGGGGAGGGTTTTTTGGAAGGGACATCCTGCGTGACACTGCAGTGCCACTCCTAGATGTGCCCGGTGTTTGTGTCGGCCACTAGGGTCGCTAATCTTACTCACACAGTCAGCTACCTCATTGCGCCTCTTTTTTTCTTTGCGTCATGTGCTGTTTGGGGAGGGTTTTTTGGAAGGGCCATCCTGCGTGACACTGCAGTGCCACTCCTAGATGGGCCCGGTGTTTGTGTCGGCCACTAGGGTCGCTTATCTTACTCACACAGCGACCTCGGTGCAAATTTTAGGACTAAAAATAATATTGTGAGGTGTGATGTGTTCAGAATAGGCTGAAAATGAGTGTAAATTATGTTTTTTGAGGTTAATAATACTTTGGGATCAAAATTACCCCCAAATTCTATGATTTAAGCTGTTTTTTAGGGTTTTTTGAAAAAAACACCCGAATCCAAAACACACCCGAATCCGACAAAAAAAATTCGGTGAGGTTTTGCCAAAACGCGGTCGAACCCAAAACACGGCCGCGGAACCGAACCCAAAACCAAAACACAAAACCCGAAAAATTTCCGGCGCTCATCTCTATTAAATATGAGATGTCATATTCATGAGTCAAACTTTGACTGACAAATATGTAATGCTTGAGCTACCTGTGAATGCCAATATTTCTGACCAAGAGACTTTAAACTTTGAAAGCCAACAGCAGACAAGAATTTAACCAGTAGCGTGAAGCAGCACCTTTCCTGTCATACTCCAGTATACTCCAGAGTTTTGACTATATAAAGTATATGAAAAACACAAAGGATATATTATAAATATCTACTTTGTATTATTCTAATAATTTTAGTAATCAACACTGGAGTAAAAAATCTATGGTAAGTGAGGCTCCCTACCTTGTCTGCACATCTCTGATCAACACTTACCAAATTTCCAGCAGTATATACTGCCGCACTTCTGTATCTTGCCTGTATGTATATACTGCTGCACCTGTGTATAATGCCCACATGTATATACTGCTGTACCTGTGTGTAATGTCCACATGTATATACTGCTGCACCTGTGTATAATACCCACATGTATATACTGCTGCCCCTGTGTATAATGCCAACATGTATATACTGCTGCACCTGTGTATAATGTCCACATGTATATACTGCTGCACCTCTGTATAATGCCCACATGTATATACTACTGCACCTGTGTATAATGCCCACATGTATATACTGCTGCCCCTGTGTATAATGCCAACATGTATATACTGCTGCACCTGTGTATAATGTCCACATGTATATACTGCTGCACCTCTGTATAATGCCCACATGTATATACTGCTGCACCTGTGTATAATGCCCACATGTATATACTGCTGCACCGGTGTATAATGCCCACATGTATATACTGCTGCATCTGTGTATAATGCCCACATGTATATACTGCTGCATCTGTGTATAATGCCCACATGTATATACTGCTGCACTTGTGTATAATGCCCACATGTATATACTGCTGCACCTGTGTATAATGCCCACATGTATATACTGCTGCACCGGTGTATAATGCCCACATGTATATACTGCTGCATCTGTGTATAATGCCCACATGTATATACTGCTGCATCTGTGTATAATGCCCACATGTATATACTGCTGCACCTGTGTATAATGCCAACATGTATATACTGCTGTACCTGTGTATAATGTCCACATGTATATACTGCTGCACCTGTGTATAATACCCACATGTATATACTGCTGCCCCTGTGTATAATGGCAACATGTATATACTGCTGCACCTGTGTATAATGTCCACATGTATATACTGTTGCACCTCTGTATAATGCCCACATGTATATACTGCTGCACCTGTGTATAATGCCCACATGTATATACTGCTGCACCGGTGTATAATGCCCACATGTATATACTGCTGCATCTGTGTATAATGCCCACATGTATATACTGCTGCATCTGTGTGTAATACCTACATGTATATACTGCTGCATCTGTGTATAATGTCCACATGTATATACTGCTGCATCTGTGTATAATGCCCACATGTATATACTGCTGCATCTGTGTATAATGCCCACATGTATATACTGCTGCATCTGTGTGTGATGCCCACATGTATATACTGCCGCACCTGTGTATAATGCCCACATGTATATACTGCCGCACCTGTGTATAATGCCCACATGTATATACTGCTGCACCTGTGTATAATGCCCACATGAACCCTTGGGCTCATATATTGCGTGTAAATCTGACTCTGGTACTAGTCAGTGCCTCCTTAGCCATTTTCCTACTGTGAAACTATTGAGGAGGAAAGGGATTTAGGAGTCACTATTTCAAGTGACTTGAAGGCAGGAAAGCAATGCAACAAAGCAATGAGGAAGGCAAGTCAGATGCTTGGTTGCATAGGGAGAGGAATCAGTAGCAGGAAAAAAGAAGTAATAATGCCACTGTATAGGTCATTGGTACGGCCCCATCTGGAATACTGTGTCCAGTTCTGGAGACCATATATCCAGAAGGATATAAATACATTAGAGAGTGTACAAAGAAGGGCAACTAAAATGGTGCATGGCCTACATCACAAAACGTACCCGGAAAGGCTAAAAGATCTTAACATGTATAGTTTGGAGGAGAGAAGAGAAAGGGGGGACATGATAGAAACTTTCAAATATATCAAGCGTCTTAACAAAGTTCAGGAGGGAAACATTCTTCAAAGAAAGAGAAATATTAGAACTCGAGGACATACACTGAGACTGGAGGGGGGGAGGTTCAGGGGACATTTAAGGAAAAATTACTTCACGGAAAGGGTAGTGGATAAGTGGAATAGCCTCCCATCAGAGGTGGTAGAGGCTAAGACTGTAGAGCAATTTAAACATGCTTGGGATAGGCATATGAATATCCTTACAAAGAATTAAGGTTCAAAAAGGGTTGAGATTACCTAAAGGATAAAAAAAAGGGGCAGACTAGATGGGCCAAGTGGTTCTTATCTGCCGTCAAATTCTATGTTTCTATGTTACCTCACTGCACGTCACTGGATTTCAACAGGACATAACAAAGGAAAACTCCTAAAGAGGTATAGTAAGGAATTTGCCAATATTGCATTCTCAGAATCGCAATGTTTTCAATAAGCAATGTTAAGCAATGAGTGGGCTGTTGTAGATAAAGAAATTACATCTTTAAATAAAAATGAGACTTGGACTTTTGTAAATAGACCGACCCATCGGAAAACAGTTAAAATCAAATGGATTTTCTGTAGAGAGCTGAATATAGACGGATCAATAACCTATTACTAGGCTTGACTTGATACAAAGGGATTTACTCAAAGGTCCGGAATTAACTACGGTGAAATGTAATCCCCTGTTGCAAGGTGCAGTACTTTACATTTAATAATTGCTATATCTGTAGACTGTACTATGGGGGTCATTCCGAGTTGATCGTAGCTGTGCTAAATTTAGCACAGCTACGATCATTCACACTGACATGCGGGGGGACGCCCAGCACAGGGCTAGTCCGCCCTGCATGTCAGAGCGCCCCCCCCCCCTGCAGAAGTGCAAAGGCATCGCACAGTGGCGATGCCTTTGCACTTCAAGAGTCGTTTCCGACCAGCGCAGCTTTAGTGTGCTGGCCGGGAGCTACTCGTGGCTCCCCGGCCCGCAGCGGCTGCGTGTGACGTCACGCAGCCGCCGCGGACCGCTTCCCCCCCCCCCCCCCAACGGTCCGGCTCAGAGGCGATCATCGCTAGGCAACGATGGCCGGCACATGCGCAGTTCCAACCCGATCGCTGCGACAAACTGCAGCAAGCGATCGCGTCGGAATGACCCCCATATGACTTACTATTATACCAACTACTGTAGATTTTGATACTGCATATCCTAATGGTGAACTAGCTGAAGAAATTTTTATGGAGCCACCGGAGCACTATGATAAAACTTTGTTTCCGTAAGGAAAAGTATGCCTATTTAAGAAATCATTATACGGCTTAAAACAAAGTGGTAAATGTTGGTACATCAAACTAGACATTGTGTTGCTAGTAATAGATCAATATCTATACTACAAAAGCATAGAAGGAATACTATTTGTCATCATTGTGCACGTGGATGATCATATATATTCTGGGTATAAGGATTCTGCAAAATCTAAAAGCTGGAACTATCAGTATAGAGCAGCAAAACTATATTTACTCTGTACTACTGAAATATGGTATGTCAGAGGCAAGCCCAGTGCATGCTCCGCTCAAGAAAAGTACAAAACTAACTAGAAACATGTCTCCAGCTACAAAATCTGAAATAGAGGAGATAAGAGCTATCCCCTACCAAAATGCAATTGGGAGTCTGATGTATGCAAGTGTTGGAACTCGCCCGTATATCTCACATGCAGTGAGCTCATACTTGCCTACTTTCAATTTCTCCCCTCCGGGAGAAGCCCAGAGAGGAAACGCTGCAGGAAACTTTGGGGGGGCGGGGCTGGGCTGGGACATCATCAAACCCCACCCCCACATTGGGAAAAGCTGCAATTTGCGGGTCCGCGGGAAGGGGGCTGGGCTATAATTACGTGATTTGCGTCATTTTAACTCCTTTCCAACCCCACGGACCCGCAAATACGGGGGATTATCTCTCCATTTTGCCCGCATCACTAAGGTGCGAGCAGGATGCGGGAGACCTGCCTACTCTTCCAGGGGTGCGGGGGGCTACCCCAAAAAACGGGAGCCTCACGCAGCTTCCGGGAGAGTAGGCAAGTATGAGTGAGCTGCATTAGCCAGTTACACTGAATCATGGAAACCAGCATTGGTTAGCGGCTAAGAGGATCGGGAGATACCTAAAAGGTACTAGCTCATTAAAACTTATGCTTTCAAAGACTAAGGGCTAGATGCGTCATCGCTTGAAGAGTGATAAAATGGAGAGAGAAAAAGTACCAGCCAATCAGCTCCTAACTGACATGTTACAGGCTGTGTTTGAAAAATGACAGTTAGGAGGTGATTGGCTGGTGCTTTTGCTCTTTCCATTTTATCACTTTCCAAGTGATGATGCATCTAGCCCTATAACTTTCAAACTTGAAATATTGCAGATTGGGGAGCAGATGAGGACATTCTTATACTAGCTATCTAGTTGCTTTAGCAAACGCAGCGATAAGTTGGTCAGGTAAGAAATAACCAACAGTTGCTTTATCTTCAGCTGAAGCAGAATACTTACATGGCCTTGACTAAAGCAGCAAAAGAGGTACTTTGGATCAAAAGTACTTTAACTGAACTAAAGGTTTTAAACCCTAAAGACGCTTCCAACATCCTATTAATAAAGGTGCTACAGTATACTGTAGATTTGTTTGCTTGTACAAAGCACCATTGCAAATCAAAGCATATTGCGAGCAAACATAATTTCTTGTTGAGAACTTATCGAGAATGAGTTCTTTACAGTAAACTATATCATGAGTGAGCAAAATATTGCAGATATAGTCACTAAAGGACAAACATCACAAGCACTGAGTACATTTTATAGGAAGTTCTGAGAAAGTTTGAGATATTTAGAACTCATAACAAGAGACATCTCTAAGCGAGGGAGGGGTGTTGACATGTAGTTAAATAGTTAAACGCTGCAAGCTGTCTCTTAACTGAGTGTTATTCTGCGTGACTCAGTAGGCACAATAACATCATATGTCTGTGTTATTGTGCATGACATATCAGCCTCAATAACCTCACATGTCTGAGCCATCAAACTTAAAGGTCAGGCTTATTAGACTGCATGTTGTTTATTTGGCTCTATAAAATGGTCTGCATATGCCCAAGCTGGTCATTGTGCTATTGGAGTGTCACAGTGCTGTAAGGCTGTGCAGTACATAGCCCAGAAGAGCTTCCAACCTAATCATTTGATTGCTGTTTATCTTCTATCATCTGTATCCTGTTATCTTCAATATAACGTACTCTGCTGTGGAGTCAACTTGTAGACTAACCTCCTTGCTCACATCTGCTTCGCACCAACCAACTTGTAGGCATCTGTCAATAAATATACTGTTGCAATTCTTGTAGCTCACTCAAATATAGATACATGTAATCTGAAGAATTAATTTACACTTTTGATGAATGGGAGCGTCAGAGTATTTCTGTCAAAAGGATCAGTCTTCACAAATACCCACCACCATGTGTATGACCAGATGATGTGCAACTCATGTGACAACCATTAAGATATCTCTGCAGCTTCGAAAGTCAAATTAATTGTCCAGAAATGAGTTAACCACAATTGTCAACCTTAAGGTGAAACCTGTAGAGAAATGACCGCAAAAACAACGGGACAGCATACATTACATTGATAAAGACAAGAAGAGTCATTTGTGAAGTCCTAAGCGGTTAGATGTCATTACCTAATAACGGAGATTTAAGAGCACATTTCCACCAGAGACATTACATCATGGTAACATCTTCTCTCTCCTTCCATCAGGCAGATAACTCCAGTTACAGTTTCTCCTGCCCTTTATTACAGAGTTACTTCCATCCTGCCCCATTCTAGCAATCTTATCAAACGCTAAAATACATCTCCCGCCGTCTAACCATTATACGACTGTACAGGATATAGAAATCACACACAGTGAAGGTCAGGCAACGAGACTAATGTATAAAGTGTAATAAGTAGGATGCTTGCATTCCGATGTACCATTCACAGTGTGGCCCATTCCCTTTGGTAGAATTTCTATACTTTCCGAGAAATATAGCACTTGGATCTAATGTTTATAACTGGCGGGATAATCAAGCATATTGAATTAGCAGGGGGAATGACAAATGCAGAGACCACCCAGACAGTTCACATAAGGAGGCTTATTTTAGCCATAAAGCAATTTAGCCAAGTTACAGTAGTTGTCACAGAGAAAACCCACAAACTCATTACAGATTTCTGCATTCTACCTCCTGCGTCCTACCTAATGTATAGGTCTTTGTGCTTTATCTTGCATGTTCTACCCCCAAGAGCTAACCATGTAAGTTATATATATATATATATATACACACACACAGTATATATATGTGTGTATATATATATATATATATATATAAAAATATAAAAAAATATATATATAAATATAATATATATTTACAATATATATTACAATAGAGACCTTTTACCAAGTCATGCAAAGGGCATGTTTAGCTTTCCTTCCACACCACAGAGTAATTATCATTGCCCGGCTTCTAAAAGAGCTATAACACTCCGCTCTGTTACTGACCAACTTCTCCGTATTTTTTTTTCTTTCTTAAATTTATTTTTGCATTCAAGACGCGAGGCTAGCGAAGGTTTATTTTTCTTTCGCATGAAATATTCAATATATATATATATATATATATATATATATATAAAACTAGTAGGTTTTTGCCATTTCTATTGATCAGTATTATTGTAATTTTTTTTGTCAGTTCCAGCTACAGACTCTTTACATTAAATTGTATTATTTATTTGTTTGAAGAGCAGCCATTACCGCATTTGTATTTATTTATTCGTGCAGACACACACATCTGGCAGAAACGTGTTGCGTTGCTAATATGCATAAATGTGTCTAGGTGCGCTCACAGACTATTCCGCTTGTGTCTAGACTTGGTCCAGGAGAAATTATGTTGTTGGGTTTTTTTTGGGGTGTGGGTGGGGAGGATTTGAGGCAGAATAGTATATAAAATATAGGCCCTCATTCCGAGTTGATCGCTCGCTAGCTGCTTTTAGCAGCAGTGCACACGCTAGGCCGCCGCCCTCTGGGAGTGTATCTTAGCTTACCAGAAGTGCGAACGAAAGGTTAGCAGTTCTGCTACTAAAAAATTTCATGCAGTTTCAGAGTGGCTCGATACTTACTCCTACCTTGCGATGACTGCAGAATGTTTAGTTCCTGGTTTGACGTCACAAACACGCCCTGCGTTCGGCCAGCCACTCCTGCGTTTTTATCAGGCACGCCTGCGTTTTTCAGCGCACTCCCTGAAAACGCTGAGTTGCCGTCCAGAAACACCCACTTCCTGTCAATCACACTACGATCACTCGAGACACTGAAAAGCGTCGCTCGAGCTTGTGTAAAACTGCATAGTTTTGTGTGAAAGTACTTTGCGCGAACGCGCTGCGTACCATACGCATGCGCAGAACAGCCGATTTTTAGCCTGATCGCTACGCTGTGAAAAACGGCAACGAGCGATCAACTCGGAATGAGGGCCATTGTTCATTGCATTGAGGAAAGGAAATAAAAAATGAAATCTGAATATAATACGTTGTGCAAGATGTTCCCTGGGTGGGGGCACCATTCGCATATACCCGTTTTACAGCCCTCGTAATTGGCGTATTTTCCATGACTTGGTTCAGAATGTCTGTGCTATATCCTTCTCCAATCTGCAGCAAGCTGAAGAAACCTTATAGAAACAGGAATAGAAAGTGATAAAAGACTTTATAGAAATAACCCATAAAGTGGCCGCGTTTCTATCATCACTCCTTATCACAAGGAGTCGTGAGGTTGGTACAGTTCCACATTTAGGGCCTGACCCCTGGGTGTTTCGTGGAGGGAACAGAGCAGTGACAACGCGGTTGTTGTAGGAGTGTCACCGGAGTATGGCGGGTGTGTAGTAAGAGATGTGGGTGATTCTGAGTCGTGCATACGGGAAGGGAAGCCTTTTTCTGGCAGATCACATGATCCTAGCTAACAGTGACGGTTGTGGCAGCTGGCGTAAACTCAGTGTCTAGCTACCAATATCACCAGCAGATAACAGCAGAGCTGGCGTAAACTCTAGCTACCAATATCACCAGCAGATAAGAGCAGACATTATAAAACATCTGCAGAATAGTCACCTGAATCCAATGGGCGATTTGCCAAAATACCTGTGGTTCCCAATATGTATTAAAGTGGTCTGCAACTAATATCAGAGATATCTGTTGCAGACGCAAGGCACAGCAGTCTCCATAGAATTCTATGGGGCTGTGATGTGCCTGTATGCAGTAAGCTCCAGAAAGTGAATCAGTAAGCTTGTGCCCAATGAGCAATACTATCTATAGATGGTGTTGCCTATAGAAGCCTATGGGCTTCTTCTTATTATTATTATCCTTTATTTATATGGCGCCACAAGGGTTCCGCAGCGCCCAATTACAGAGTACTTAAATAACCAAAACAGGAAAACAGTGGCCCTCATTCCGAGTTGATCGGTCGCAAGGCGAATTTAGCAGAGTTACACACGCTAAGCCGCCGCCTACTGGGAGTGAATCTTAGCTTCTTAAAATTGCGACCGATGTATTCGCAATATTGCGATTACTAACTACTTAGCAGTTTCAGAGTAGCTTCAGACTTACTCTGCCTGTGCGATCATTTCAGTGCTTGTCGTTCCTGGTTGACGTCACAAACACACCCAGCGTTCGCCCAGGCACTCCCACCGTTTCTCCGGCCACTCCTGCGTTTTTTCCGGAAACGGTAGCGTTTTCAGCCACACGCCCCTGAAACGCCGTGTTTCCGCCCAGTAACACCCATTTCCTGTCAATCACATTACGATCGCCGGAGCGAAGAAAAAGCCGTGAGTAAAAATACTTTCTTCAAAGTAAAGTTACTTGGCGCAGTCGCAGTGCGAACATTGCGCATGCGTACTAAGCGGATTTTCACTGCGATGCGATGAAAAATACCGAGCGAACAACTCGGAATGAGGGCCAGTGACTTACAGTTAGAGACAATATAGGACAAGTACAGGGTATATAAAAATAGCTACAGCAGCAGCTGACACTGACATAAATATCAGGTGGCTGAAAACCTTACCGCAGAAATCCCCGCACCTCCTTCCCCCGCGGCTTTCACATGCGCTGGGAAAAGGCCATACATACGCAGTAAGACTGAAATATAAAACAAGGAATTGGGATTAATGTTTGTTCAATTGACGTTTCATATCTCAATTGTTACACTTATTTTCTCTGGCTGTGCTGCTGTACTGGTATGCCTCTAGAGCATTGTGTTCTGCTTGTGCTCTATGTCACTAGACTGGAGCCTGCACTCTATATTGGAAAACTGATTATGCATTAATGAAGGATACTTAGCTTTGGTCTCAAAAAAAAAAAAAAAAAATTGGGTTAGCTGACATAAGAATACATTTACATACTGTAAATCAAATTTACAGGATGCGACACTAATTGCAACAAGCTGTCAGTTCTCCGCTCGTGGCCTCTAATGGCGCCTCTGTAGCATGGTACAAAATAACATACAGAAGTGACGGATGTTCTTAAATGTCAATATGCTAAGTATGGGGTAGTGAACACACACACATACATACACACACACACACACACACACACACACACACACATATATGACTTGAGCTTCACAAAGTATACACACACACACACACACACACACACACACACACACACACACACACACACACACACACACACACATATATATTTATATACAGGTTGATTATCCCATATCCAAATATTCAAAAATATGGAATGTTCTGAAATACGAAATTTTCTGAGTGAGACTGAGATAGTGAAACCTTTCTTTTCTGATGGCTCACTGTACACAAACTTTGTTTAATACACAGTTATTACAAATATTGTATTAAATGACCTTCACGCTTTGTGTATAAGGTGTATATGAAACATAAATGAAATGTGTGAATGTACACACACTTTGTTTAATGCACACAGTTAGTAAAAATATTGGCTAAAATGACCTTCAGGCTGTGTTCTTCTGAGGAAACAGCCATTGACATACGGCTGAGAAACGCGTCAAGAGTGCTCCTTGCGTGTGTGGACCTAATCGTTAAAACAGCTTATGGGTCTCCTCCTGTCGGTAAAGCACCTGGTTAATCTCGGGAAGTGAGAACAACGCGCAGTCGCTGACGGATACCGCCGGAGCAAACCAGCCCGACAGGCTGTATCACCACAAGCCTTTTGCGGCACTGACATAGGAGAGGCGGGCCGCGAGATCTCTGGTGCAAGTGAAGCAGCTGTGTGCTGCCTATGACATCGACGGACGCCCGGCGGGAGCTGTAGCCGAGGCTAACAGTGGTGAGAATAGCCGTGTATGCGGCCTCCAATTACCGAATAAGATTATATGAATGAACTGTGGAGCATGCTCATTATCTAACAGGAGTTCTACTGTATTTACCCAAATTCTTTATATCAGACGGGGACGCCCGTCAGAACTGTTTATATCAATTCAGTTTCAGTAGTCTCCGGTCAAGAGACTGTGTTATGAAAAGTTGGTGTTTGTATTTGCTATAATTCAGATACTGCGTGCTTCAAATCTGTGCTTTTGGATGGATCATTGTCCCAGCGGGAGGATATATAAAAATAATTTGTGAATTTAATCCAGGTTTATGGGGACCTTATCTCTCCAGATATGTCTGGGACTGTGAACACTTAATCCATCCAATTATTCCTATTCGTAGGAGGCTGCTTAAAGGAGATAATTACCAGAAGTAAATACACTGAGTGGAGTAATATATATGACATCTTGGAATGATACAATTGTTTCTCTTAGAATAGAGTGTGTCAATTTAATGCAAGTGTATCCACTGTGTATAACTGTTTCACTATTAGGTACCACTGAAAAAAAGTTATGGTCCGTAATATGCCTTGATGTCTAATTTTTAGATCAGAAGTATTGATTAATTGACTATATGTGAATTAGTGATTCTATAACCTTTTAACAAAATAAAAAAACTCTTTTATTGTGGATAGCGCTTTCAACCTTTTGTCTTTTGTGTGTATAAGGTATATATGAAACATAAATGCATTCTGTGCTTAGACTTAGGTCCCATCACCATGATATCCCTATCCCGCAAACCATAATTGATTACATTGCAAAGACGTATCAATTATCACATACAGGGTCAGGGATTCTGAGAAAGCTCTGTCCCTTCGCTGCTACTCTGCAGTTTTATTGGGGTATTTTTCGTGAAAAATACCCAGAGTAATGGCTGTGCATGCACCACCGCTGTGCCCCCATCCCGCGATGACCTGACCCCCGCACAAAAACTGCTCAAAAAGCTCTTTAATACATTCAGGCTATACTAAAATAATGTGAAAAGGTTGTAAAAAATATATCCCTTTTCACATTATTTTAGGCAAGTGTGGGAAAAAAAGATGCAAAGTAAGAATGCTTTCAATAATAGATGTGTTAATAGTAGTGATGAACGGGTTCGGTTCCTCGGAATCCGAACCCCCCCGAACTTCAGCCTTTTTACACGGGTCCGAGGCAGACTCGGATCTTCCCGCCTTGCTCGGTTAACCCGAGCGCGCCCGAACGTCATCATCCCGCTGTCGGATTCTCGCGAGGCTCGGATTCTATCGCGAGACTCGGATTCTATATAAGGAGCCGCGCGTCGCCGCCATTTTCACACGTGCATTGAGATTGATAGGGAGAGGACGTGGCTGGCGTCCTCTCCGTTTAGAATAGAAATAGATAGAGAGTGAGAGTGAGACACTTGATTTACTGGAGCTTAGGAGTACTCAGAGAGTGCAGAGTTTACTAGTGACTGACCAGTGACCACCAGTGCAGTTTTATTATTATTTAATATAATCCGTTCTCTGCCTGAAAAAAAACGATACACAGTGACACAGTATACCATATCTGTGCTCAGCCTCAGTGTGCTGCATCATCTATGTATATCTGACTGTGCTGAGTGCTCACTGCTCACACAGCTTAACTGTGGTGGAGACTGGGGAGCAGTTATAGCAGGAGTACATTAACAGGGCACACTTTTGCTGCCAGAGTGCCACTGCCAGTGTGACTGACCAGTGACCACTGACCACCAGTATATTGTGATTGTCTGCCTGAAAAAGTTAAACACTCGTCGTGTGGTGTTTTTATTCTATAAACGCATTCTGCTGACAGTGTCCAGCAGGTCCGTCATTATATAATATATACCTGTCCTGCAGTAGTGATATATATATATTTTTTATATCATTATCATCCAGTCTATATTAGCAGCAGACGCAGTACGGTAGTCCACGGCTGTAGCTACCTCTGTGTCGGCAGTCGCTCGTCCATCCATAATTGTATACCACCTACCTGTGGTGTTTTTTTTTCTTTCTATCTTCTTGATACTAGTAGCTTACTTTAGGAGTCTGCAGTGCTGACAGTGTCCAGCAGGTCCGTCATTATATAATATATACCTGTCCGGCGGCAGTAGTGATATATATATATATTTTTTATATCATTATCATCCAGTCTATATTAGCAGCAGACGCAGTACGGTAGTCCACGGCTGTAGCTACCTCTGTGTCGGCAGTCGCTCGTCCATCCATAACTGTATACCACCTACCTGTTGTGTTTTTTTTCTATCTTCTTGATACTAGTAGCTTACTTTAGGAGTCTGCAGTGCTGACAGTGTCCAGCAGGTCCGTCATTATATAATATATACCAGTCCGGCTGCAGTAGTGATATATATATATATTTTTTATATCTTTATCATCCAGTCTATATTAGCAGCAGACGCAGTACGGTAGTCCACGGCTGTAGCTACCTCTGTGTCGGCAGTCGCTCGTCCATCCATAATTGTATACCGCCTACCTGTTGTGTTTTTTTTTCTATCTTCTTGATACTAGTAGCTTACTTTAGGAGTCTGCAATGCTGACAGTGTCCAGCAGGTCCGTCATTATATAATATATACCTGTCCGGCTGCAGTAGTGATATATATATATTTTTTATATCATTATCATCCAGTCTATATTAGCAGCAGACGCAGTACGGTAGTCCACGGCTGTAGCTACCTCTGTGTCGGCAGTCGCTCGTCCATCCATAATTGTATACCACCTACCTGTTGTGTTTTTTTTTCTATCTTCTTGATACTAGTAGCTTACTTTAGGAGTCTGCAGTGCTGACAGTGTCCAGCAGGTCCGTCATTACATAATATATACCTGTCCGGCTGCAGTAGTGATATATATATATTTTTTATATCATTATCATCCAGTCTATATTAGCAGCAGACGCAGTACGGTAGTCCACGGCTGTAGCTACCTCTGTGTCGGCAGTCGCTCGTTCATCCATAATTGTATACCACCTACCTGTTGTTGTTTTTTTCTATCTTCTTGATACTAGTAGCTTACTTTAGGAGTCTGCAGTGCTGACAGTGTCCAGCAGGTCCGTCATTATATAATATATACCTGTCCGGCTGCAGTAGTGATATATATATATATTTTATATCATTATCATCCAGTCTATATTAGCAGCAGACGCAGTACGGTAGTCCACGGCTGTAGCTACCTCTGTGTCGGCAGTCGCTCGTCCATCCATAATTGTATACCACCTACCTGTTGTGTTTTTTTTTTTCTATCTTCTTGATACTAGTAGCTTACTTTAGGAGTCTGCAGTGCTGACAGTGTCCAGCAGGTCCGTCATTATATAATATATACCTGTCCGGCTGCAGTAGTGATATATATTTTTTTATATCATTATCATCCAGTCTATATTAGCAGCAGACGCAGTACGGTAGTCCACGGCTGTAGCTATCTCTGTGTCGGCAGTCGCTCGTCCATCCATAATTGTATACCACCTACCTGTTGTGTTTTTTTTTCTATCTTCTTGATACTAGTAGCTTACTTTAGGAGTCTGCAGTGCTGACAGTGTCCAGCAGGTCCGTCATTATATAATATATACCTGTCCGGCTGCAGTAGTGATATATATATATATTTTTATTTTATATCATTATCATCCAGTCTATATTAGCAGCAGACGTAGTACGGTAGTCCACGGCTGTAGCTACCTCTGTGTCGGCAGTCGCTCGTCCATCCATAATTGTATACCACCTACCTGTTGTGTTTTTTTTTTTCTATCTTCTTGATACTAGTAGCTTACTTTAGGAGTCTGCAGTGCTGACAGTGTCCAGCAGGTCCGTCATTATATAATATATACCTGTCCGGCTGCAGTAGTGATATATATATATTTTTTATATCATTATCATCCAGTCTATATTAGCAGCAGACGCAGTACGGTAGTCCACGGCTGTAGCTACCTCTGTGTCGGCAGTCGCTCGTCCATCCATAATTGTATACCACCTACCTGTTGTGTTTTTTTTTTCTATCTTCTTGATACTAGTAGCTTACTTTAGGAGTCTGCAGTGCTGACAGTGTCCAGCAGGTCCGTCATTATATAATATATACCTGTCCGGCTGCAGTAGTGATATATATATATATTTTTATATCATTATCATCCAGTCTGTATTAGCAGCAGACGCAGTACGGTAGTCCACGGCTGTAGCTACCTCTGTGTCGGCAGTCGCTCGTCCATCCATAATTGTATACCACCTACCTGTTGTGTTTTTTTTTTTCTATCTTCTTGATACCAGTAGCTTACTTTAGGAGTCTGCAGTGCTGACAGTGTCCAGCAGGTCCGTCATTATATAATATATACCTGTCCGGCTGCAGTAGTGATATATATATATTTTTTATATCATTATCATCCAGTCTATATTAGCAGCAGACGCAGTACGGTAGTCCACGGCTGTAGCTACCTCTGTGTCGGCAGTCGCTCGTCCATCCATAATTGTATACCACCTACCGGTTGTGGTTTTTTTTTCTATCTTCTTGATACTAGTAGCTTACTTTAGGAGTCTGCAGTGCTGACAGTGTCCAGCAGGTCCGTCATTATATAATATATACCTGTCCGGCTGCAGTAGTGATATATATATATTTTTTATATCATTATCATCCAGTCTATATTAGCAGCAGATGCAGTACGGTAGTCCACGGCTGTAGCTACCTCTGTGTCGGCAGTCGCTCATCCATCCATAATTGTATACCACCTACCTGTTGTGTTTTTTTTTTTTCTATCTTCTTGATACTAGTAGCTTACTTTAGGAGTCTGCAGTGCTGACAGTGTCCAGCAGGTCCGTCATTATATAATATATACCTGTCCGGCTGCAGTAGTGATATATATATATTTTTTATATCATTATCATCCAGTCTATATTAGCAGCAGACGCAGTACGGTAGTCCACGGCTGTAGCTACCTCTGTGTCGGCAGTCGCTCGTCCATCCATAAGTATACTAGTATCCATCCATCTCCATTGTTTACCTGAGGTGCCTTTTAGTTGTGCCTATTAAAATATGGAGAACAAAAATGTTGAGGTTCCAAAAATAGGGAAAGATCAAGATCGACTTCCACCTCGTGCTGAAGCTGCTGCCACTAGTCATGGCCGAGACGATGAAATGCCATCAACGTCGTCTGCCAAGGCCGATGCCCAATGTCATAGTACAGAGCATGTCAAATCCAAAACACCAAATATCAGTAAAAAAAGGACTCAAAATCTAAAATAAAATTGTCGGAGGAGAAGCGTAAACTTGCCAATATGCCATTTACCACACGGAGTGGCAAGGAACGGCTGAGGCCCTGGCCTATGTTCATGGCTAGTGGTTCAGCTTCACATGAGGATGGAAGCACTCAGCCTCTCGCTAGAAAAATGAAAAGACTCAAGCTGGCAAAAGCACAGCAAAGAACTGTGCGTTCTTTGAAATCACAAATCCACAAGGAGAGTCCAATTGTGTCGTTTGCGATGCCTGACCTTCCCAGCACTGGACGTGAAGAGCATGCGCCTTCCACCATTTGCACGCCCCCTGCAAGTGCTGGAAGGAGCACCCGCAGTCCAGTTCCTGATAGTCAGATTGAAGATGTCAGTGTTGAAGTACACCAGGATGAGGAGGATATGGGTGTTGCTGGCGCTGGGGAGGAAATTGACTAGGAGGATTCTGATGGTGAGGTGGTTTGTTTAAGTCAGGCACCCGGGGAGACACCTGTTGTCCGTGGGAGGAATAGGGCCATTGACATGCCTGGTGAAAATACCAAAAAAATCAGCTCTTCGGTGTGGAAGTATTTCAACAGAAATGCGGACAACATTTGTCAAGCCGTGTGTTGCCTTTGTCAAGCTGTAATAAGTAGGGGTAAGGACGTTAACCACCTCGGAACATCCTCCCTTATACGTCACCTGCAGCGCATTCATAATAAGTCAGTGACAAGTTCAAAAACTTTGGGCGACAGCGGAAGCAGTCCACTGACCAGTAAATCCCTTCCTCTTGTAACCAAGCTCACGCAAACCACCCCACCAACTCCCTCAGTGTCAATTTCCTCCTTCCCCAGGAATGCCAATAGTCCTGCAGGCCATGTCACTGGCAATTCTGACGAGTCCTCTCCTGCCTGGGATTCCTCCGATGCATCCTTGCGTGTAACGCCTACTGCTGCTGGCGCTGCTGTTGTTGCTGCTGGGAGTCGATGGTCATCCCAGAGGGGAAGTCGTAAGACCACTTTTACTACTTCCACCAAACAATTGACTGTCCAACAGTCCTTTGCGAGGAAGATGAAATATCACAGCAGTCATCCTGCTGCAAAGCGGATAACTGAGGCCTTGGCATCCTGGGCGGTGAGAAACGTGGTTCCGGTATCCATCATTACTGCAGAGCCAACTAGAGACTTGTTGGAGGTACTGTGTCCCCGGTACCAAATACCATCTAGGTTCCATTTCTCTAGGCAGGCGATACCGAAAATGTACACAGACCTCAGAAAAAGACTCACCAGTGTCCTAAAAAATGCAGTTGTACCCAATGTCCACTTAACCACGGACATGTGGACAAGTGGAGCAGGGCAGGCTCAGGACTATATAACTGTGACAGCCCACTGGGTAGATGTATGGACTCCCGCCGCAAGAACAGCAGCGGCGGCACCAGTAGCAGCATCTCGCAAACGCCAACTCTTTCCTAGGCAGGCTACGCTTTGTATCACCGCTTTCCAGAATACGCAAACAGCTGAAAACCTCTTACGGCAACTAAGAAAGATCATCGCGGAATGGCTTACCCCAATTGGACTCTCCTGTGGATTTGTGGCATCGGACAACGCCAGCAATATTGTGTGTGCACTAAATCTGGGCAAATTCCAGCACGTCCCATGTTTTGCACATACCTTGAATTTGGTGGTGCAGAATTATTTAAAAAGCGAGAGGGGCGTGCAAGAGATGCTGTCGGTGGCCAGAAGAATTGCGGGACACTTTCGGCGTACAGGCACCACGTACAGAAGACTGGAGCACCACCAAAAACGCCTGAACCTGCCCTGCCATCATCTGAAGCAAGAAGTGGTAACGAGGTGGAATTCAACCCTCTATATGCTTCAGAGGTTGGAGGAGCAGCAAAAGGCCATTCAAGCCTATACAACTGAGCACGATATAGGAGGTGGAATCACCTGTCTCAAGCGCAGTGGAGAATGATTTCAACGTTGTGCAAGGTTCTGCAACCTTTTGAACTTGCCACACGTGAAGTCAGTTCAGATACTGCCAGCCTGAGTCAGGTCATTCCCCTCATCAGGCTTTTGCAGAAGAAGCTGGAGACATTGAAGGAGGAGCTAACACTGAGCGATTCCGCTAGGCATGTGGGACTTGTGGATGGAGCCCTTAATTCGCTTAACAAGGATTCACGGGTGGTCAATCTGTTGAAATCAGAGCACTACATTTTGGCCACCGTGCTCGATCCTAGATTTAAAACCTACCTTGGATCTCTCTTTCCGGCAGACACAAGTCTGCTGGGGTTCAAAGAACTGCTGGTGACAAAATGGTCAAGTCAAGCGGAACGCGACCTGTCAACATCTCCTCCTTCACATTCTCCCGCAACTGGGGGTGCGAGGAAAAGGCTCAGAATTCCGAGCCCACCCGCTGGCGGTGATGCAGGGCAGTCTGGAGCGACTGCTGATGCTGACATCTGGTCCGGACTGAAGGACCTGACAACGATTACGGACATGTCGTCTACTGTCACTGCATATGATTCTCTCCCCATTGAAAGAATGGTGGAGGATTATATGAGTGACCGCATCCAAGTAGGCACGTCAGACAGTCCGTACTTATACTGGCAGGAAAAAGAGGCAATTTGGAGGCCCTTGCACAAACTGGCTTTATTCTACCTAAGTTGCCCTCCCACAAGTGTGTACTCCGAAAGAGTGTTTAGTGCCGCCACTCACCTTGTCAGCAATCGGCGTACGAGGTTACATCCAGAAAATGTGGAGAAGATGATGTTCATTAAAATGAATTATAATCAATTCCTCCGTGGAGACATTCACCAGCAGCAATTGCCTCCACAAAGTACACAGGGAGCTGAGATGGTGGATTCCAGTGGGGACGAATTGATAATCTGTGAGGAGGGGGATGTACACGGTGATATATCGGAGGATGATGATGAGGTGGACATCTTGCCTCTGTAGAGCCAGTTTGTGCAAGGAGAGATTAATTGCTTCTTTTTTGGTGGGGGTCCAAACCAACCCGTCATTTCAGTCACAGTCGTGTGGCAGACCCTGTCACTGAAATGATGGGTTGGTTAAAGTGTGCATGTCCTGTTTATACAACATAAGGGTGGGTGGGAGGGCCCAAGGACAATTCCATCTTGCACCTCTTTTTTCTTTCATTTTTCTTTGCGTCATGTGCTGTTTGGGGAGTAGTTTTTGGAAGGGCCATCCTGCGTGACACTGCAGTGCCACTCCTAGATGGGCCAGGTGTTTGTGTCGGCCACTTGGGTCGCTTATCTTAGTCACACAGCTACCTCATTGCGCCTCTTTTTTTCTTTGCGTCATGTGCTGTTTGGGGGGTGTTTTTTGGAAGGGACATCCTGCGTGACACTGCAGTGCCACTCCTAGATGGGCCAGGTGTTTGTGTCGGCCACTTGGGTCGCTTATCTTAGTCACACAGCTACCTCATTGCGCATCTTTTTTTCTTTGCGTCATGTGCTGTGTGGGGGGTGTTTTTTGGAAGGGCCATCCTGCGTGACACTGCAGTGCCACTCCTAGATGGGCCAGGTGTTTGTGTCGGCCACTAGGGTCGCTTATCTTAGTCACACAGCTACCTCATTGCGCATCTTTTTTTTCTTCTTTGCGTCATGTGCTGTTTGGGGAGTAGTTTTTTGAAGGGCCATCCTGCGTGACACTGCAGTGCCACTCCTAGATGGGCCAGGTGTTTGTGTCGGCCACTAGGGTCGCTTAGCTTAGTCACACAGCTACCTCATTGCGCCTCTTTTTTTCTTTGCGTCATGTGCTGTTTGGGGGGTGTATTTTGGAAGGGCCATCCTGCGTGACACTGCAGTGCCACTCCTAGATGGGCCAGGTGTTTGTGTCGGCCACTAGGGTCGCTTAGCTTACTCACACAGCTACCTCATTGCGCCTCTTTTTTTTCTTCTTTGCGTCATGTGCTGTTTGGGGAGTAGTTTTTGGAAGGGCTATCCTGCGTGACACTGCAGTGCCACTCCTAGATGGGCCAGGTGTTTGTGTCGGCCACTAGGGTCGCTTAGCTTAGTCACACAGCTACCTCATTGCGCATCTTTTTTTCTTTGCGTCATGTGCTGTTTGGGGGGTGTTTTTTGGAAGGGCCATCCTGCGTGACACTGCAGTGCCACTCCTAGATGGGCCAGGTGTTTGTGTCGGCCACTAGGGTCGCTTATCTTAGTCACACAGCTACCTCATTGCGCATCTTTTTTTTCTTCTTTGCGTCATGTGCTGTTTGGGGAGTAGTTTTTTGAAGGGCCATCCTGCGTGACACTGCAGTGCCACTCCTAGATGGGCCAGGTGTTTGTGTCGGCCACTAGGGTCGCTTAGCTTAGTCACACAGCTACCTCATTGCGCCTCTTTTTTTCTTTGCGTCATGTGCTGTTTGGGGGGTGTTTTTTGGAAGGGCCATCCTGCGTGACACTGCAGTGCCACTCCTAGATGGGCCAGGTGTTTGTGTCGGCCACTAGGGTCGCTTAGCTTACTCACACAGCTACCTCATTGCGCCTCTTTTTTTTCTTCTTTGCGTCATGTGCTGTTTGGGGAGTAGTTTTTGGAAGGGCCATCCTGCGTGACACTGCAGTGACACTCCTAGATGGGCCAGGTGTTTGTGTCGGCCACTAGGGTCGCTTAGCTTAGTCACACAGCTACCTCATTGCGCCTCTTTTTTTCTTTGCGTCATGTGCTGTTTGGGGGGTGTTTTTTGGAAGGGCCATCCTGCGTGACACTGCAGTGCCACTCCTAGATGGGCCAGGTGTTTGTGTCGGCCACTAGGGTTGCTTATCTTAGTCACACAGCTACCTCATTGCGCATCTTTTTTTTCTTCTTTGCGTCATGTGCTGTTTGGGGAGTAGTTTTTTGAAGGGCCATCCTGCGTGACACTGCAGTGCCACTCCTAGATGGGCCAGGTGTTTGTGTCGGCCACTAGGGTCGCTTAGCTTAGTCACACAGCTACCTCATTGCGCCTCTTTTTTTCTTTGCGTCATGTGCTGTTTGGGGGGTGTTTTTTGGAAGGGCCATCCTGCGTGACACTGCAGTGCCACTCCTAGATGGGCCAGGTGTTTGTGTCGGCCACTAGGGTCGCTTATCTTACTCACACAGCTACCTCATTGCGCATCTTATTTTTCTTCTTTGCGTCATGTGCTGTTTGGGGAGTAGTTTTTTGAAGGGCCATCCTGCGTGACACTGCAGTGCCACTCCTAGATGGGCCAGGTGTTTGTGTCGGCCACTAGGGTCGCTTAGCTTAGTCACACAGCTACCTCATTGCACCTTTTTTTTTCTTTGCGTCATGTGCTGTTTGGGGGGTGTTTTTTGGAAGGGCCATCCTGCGTGACACTGCAGTGCCACTCCTAGATGGGCCAGGTGTTTGTGTCGGCCACTAGGGTCGCTTAGCTTACTCACACAGCTACCTCATTGCGCCTCTTTTTTTTCTTCTTTGCGTCATGTGCTGTTTGGGGAGTAGTTTTTTGAAGGGCCATCCTGCGTGACACTGCAGTGCCACTCCTAGATGGGCCAGGTGTTTGTGTCGGCCACTTGGGTCGCTGAGCTTAGTCATCCAGCGACCTCGGTGCAAATTTTAGGACTAAAAATAATATTGTGAGGTGTGAGGTGTTCAGAATAGACTGAAAATGAGTGGAAATTATGGTTATTGAGGTTAATAATACTTTGGGATCAAAATGACCCCCAAATTCTATGATTTAAGCTGTTTTTTAGGGTTTTTTGAAAAAAACACCCGAATCCAAAACACACCCGAATCCGACAAAAAAAATTCGGTGAGGTTTTGCCAAAACGCGTTCGAACCCAAAACACGGCAGCGGAACCGAACCCAAAACCAAAGCACAAAACCCGAAAAATTTCCGGTGCTCATCACTAGTTAATAGTTCATTTTTAATAAATTAACAAAATGAAATGTGAAAAACCAGGAGAGAAATCTAAATTAAATCACTATTTGGTGTTACCACCATTTGCCTTCGAAACAGCATCAATTCTAGGTACACTTGCATACGGTTTTTGAAGGAACTCAGCAGGAAGGTTGTTCCAAACATCTCGGAGAACTAACTACAGATCGTCTGTGGATGTAGGCTTGCTCAAGTCTTTCTGTCTCTTCATGTAATCCCATACAGACTCAATAATGTTGAGATCAGGGCTCTATGGGGGCCATATCATCACTTCCAGGACTCCTTGTTCTTCTTTACGCTGACGATAGCTCTTAATGACATTGGCTGTATGTTTGGGGTCGTTATTCTGCTGCAGAATACATTTGGGCCAATCAGACGAGTCCTTGATGGTATTGCATGATGTATAAGTACCTTCCTGTATTTCTCAGCATTGAAGCAGAAAGAAATTGGCAAACATGAGGTGCAGTGAGATGCAGTGCTCGGCCAAAGAAGCTTAGTGCATCATGCTTACTTCCCTTCAAAATTGGAAGATGTCCAACAGTGCCTTTAGTTCGGAACTGGCAGGAACCAGTGAGACCCAGGTATATCCATCTACTGTTTGGAGAAATGGAATTCATGGAAGAATTGCAGGCAAAAAGCCATACCTTTGATGTGGAAAGAAGGCTTATTGACTGAATTATACACCAAAACAGAAATACAGGCAGGATGATTTGAATGATTTGTCATTCCGATCCATCGGAAATTGGCAAATCTTCCAAAATATTGTCTAATATGTTCCCAGCTTAAGCTAAGCAGTAATCAGCAAGGTCTAGTACTGAGCATAAAGCCACCAAATGTGTTTAGAATTTGAGGGAAGGAGAGCAGATGAAATAACTGAAGTTCCTTCGCCCATTGATGCCAGGCCCATTTACTAGTATACAGGTTGAGTATCCCATATCCAAATATTCTGAAATACGGAATATTCCGAAATACGGAATTTTTGAGTGAGACTGAAATAGTGAAACCTTTGTTTTCTGATGGCTCAGTGTACACAAACTTTGTTTAATACACAAAGTTATTAAAAAATATTGTATTAAATGACCTTCAGGCTGTGTATATTAGGTGTATATGTAACATAAATGCATTCTGTGCTTAGACTTAGGTCCCATCGCCATGATATCTCACTATGGTATGCAATTATTCTGAAATATGGAAAAATCCCATATCCAAAATACTTCTGGTCCCAAGCATTTTATTTTTGGATAAAGGATACTCAACCTGTACTATGTATTAATCTATATATATATATATATAAGGCAAAAACGGAGATTGACTCACTGATGGGCTCACCACGAAATCCCTTAAACCATAAGGCCTACAATCTTGAAACTTAGCAGGTAACTTCTCCTTAGGTCCCAGGGGCTTGCTAAGACCTGGTTTTACAAATGTCACTGTCCATCCACGGAAATCGCCAAAAATGTATGTGTGTATGTATGTATGTATGTATGTATGTATGTATGTGTATATGTATGTTCCAGCATAACTCCGGAATGCCTGGACAATTTACACCAAACTTGGTACACATATGATTTACAATCTGGGAACAAACACTGGGGGGGGGGGGGGTAACAAACCCCTAGCACCCCCTGGGGGTGGGCCAGCAGCACACACTATATCAGGACATGCATGATATGTCAGTGACGACAGGGCTGCATGTGACAGTGGCAGTGACATGATGTGAGTAGGGGAATGGAGGTAGCAGGAAGCCACAGACTGAGAGTTATATAGTGGGAGGAGCAGGGTACCCAGCAGCACAGAGTATATTGGGAGATGCATATGTCAGGCAGTGTAGGGCTTCATGTGACAGGGGCAGTGATATGATGTGAGGAGAGGAGTGGAGGTAGCATGAACCAGCACACTGAGAGTTATATAGTGGAAGTAGCAGGGTCCCCCAGCAGCACAGAGTATATCAGGAGATGCATAATGTGCTGCACTATAGAAACTGTAAATAAATCGATCATTTCACAGGGGCAGTGACATGATGTGAGGAGGGGAATGGAGGCAACAAGAAGCCACAGACTGAGAGTTGTATAGTGGGAAGAGCAGGGTCCCTTAGGGGATCAAAAAGGGGTCCGGACACTACACAAAGTGGGTCAGGGAAGCAAGATATGCCAATATACTAGATCTCCAACCAACGTAAATTAACGAACAACTATAATCTAATTTACCATCCTCATCCCATGTACTGTATTACATAGTCAATAGCTCTCAAGCTGGGATTTGAAATCATCGTAACAGCTATTGAATTGGGATATGCTATTTATATCTTTTTGTTTCTAGCAGAACACAATTTAAATTCATGAAACATATTTCTTCATTTCTTGCAATTAGCCTTTCTAATATACTATTTCTATGTAGCACACTATAACAAATAATGATTGCAGTGACAACCAGACGCTATGTAACCAGAGTCTTGTCTGACATTCTTACTCCTGCTTGCTTGGTCGATATCTGACATCACAATAGGGACAGGGCAGGGCAGGAGCTGTAACATCAGTCAGCAAGCTGAGACGTAACTGACAATTTTACTGCTTTACAAAACTCACATTGAGCTCAATGAGTTCCTTGTAATCATTTAACTTTTTCATCATCTAAACTTAATTTTCACCCTTTGGGAGCCAGAGGTGTGCAAATACTTGCTTTGCAGAGAAAAACTTTTATTCATGTGTAGGAAAAGTTATCTTTTTTCGGGAAGGAAGGAAACCAATCCGTATAACAATTTTTTTTATAGGGTGCATTTGATGAAACATTCTTCCTGTATTAGTTTCTTCCACTGTATACTGTAACTCAGTCTGTGGCTCCCTGCTACCTCCATTCCCCTCCTCACATCATGTCACGGGTGTAATATGTCTGACCGGCGGTCAGGAGACCGCTGGTCAGCATACCGACGCCGGGATCCCGGCGGGGAGGGGCGAGTGCAGCAAGCCCCTTGCGGGTTTGCTGCGCTCGCCACGCTGCGCTCGCCACACTGCGGGCTCGGTGGCGACCTGCGGTCGCCATGGGTTCTATTCCCACTCTATGGGTGTCGTGGACACCCACGAGTGGAATAATCCCTGTTGGTCAGCATGCTGACCATCGGGATAGTGAGGGGGCGGGATGTCGGTGGAGGTCATGTGACCGTCGGTCACATGAATATCACCCCATGTCACTGCCCCTGTCACATGCAGCCCTGTCCTTACTAACACATCATCATCTCCTGATATACTCTGTGCTGCTGGGGCCCCTGCTCCTTTCACTATATAACTCTCAGTCTGTGGCTTCCTGCTGCCTCCATTCCCCTCCTCACATCATGTCACTGCTCCTGTCACATGCAGCCCTGTCCTCATTGACACATCACTCATCTCCTGATATACTCTGTGCTGCAGGGGACCCTGCTCCTTCCTCTATATAACTCTCAGTCTGTGGTTTCCTGCTACCTCCATTCCCCTCCCCACATCATGTCACTGCCCCTGTCACATGCAGCCCTGTCTTCACTGACGCATCACTCATCTCCTGATATACTCTGTGCTTCTGGGGCCCCTTCTCCTTTTGCTATATCACTCTCAGTCTGCGGCTTCCTACTGCCTCCATTCCCTTCCTCACATCTCTGTCACTACCCCTGTCACATGCAGCCCTGCCCTGTCCTCACTGACGCATCACTCATCTCCTGATATACTCTGTGCTTCTGGGGCCCCTGCTCCTTTTGCTATATAACTCTCAGTCTGCGGCTTCCTACTGCCTCCATTCCCTTCCTCACATCTCTGTCACTACCCCTGTCACATGCAGCCCTGCCCTGTCCTCACTGACGCATCACTCATCTCCTGATATACTCTGTGCTTCTGGGGCACCTGCTCCTTCCACTATATAACTCTCAGCCTGTGGCTTCCTACTGCCTCCATTCCCCTCCTCACATCATGTTACTGCCCCTGCCACATGTAGCCCTGTCCTCACTGACACATCACTCATCTCCTGATATACTCTGTGCTGCTGGGGCCCCTGCTCCTTTCGCTATATAACTCTCAGTCTGTGGCATCTTACTCCCTCCATTCCCATCAACCGAGTGGGAATAGAACCTGTGGCAAGCGCGGCAAGCCACCGGGCCCGATGTGGTGCGAGCCCACGTAGAGACTCGCAGTTGGTACACCGGCAGACCGGATCCGACTACACATGGAAAGAGCGTTTTTGCATACCCTGTCCCGGAAACGTTATTTACTTTATAGATGGGAAAGTAAAACTAACCAATAATTGCTTTGATATTGGCCAAAATATCCAAGCCGATATCGCTATTACTGCTTTACAGATCCCTAGGAGTTTTTATTTTGTAGCTTTATGTTAAGTGGGTTCTGACTTGTGTTATTGGTATTCTGAACTGAAAACTGTGTAAAGCCGCCGTCTGTTTATTACCGAATACCCCTATATGAAAACAGCCTGATTATATTCCTTCTGGTTATTGACGCTCAGCCTGTGTCAGCACCAGCAAGGCATATACAAACACATCCTGCTTATAACATCCCATTCAGAGGTAATTTCATTTACAGTTCTGGTTGTAAACAGCGCTGGGAATACCAAATGATTATTGGAAACAGTTGCTTCAAAGAATGTTGTTTAAAGGAAAGTTGTTTGTGGGTCACACTGTGATAATGGATCGGTTATGGGTTTAGGGAACGCACAAGAAGAGTCTCGCAGAATTCTGCAGCGGAGAATAATCTTAATGAAAGTGACGTATGTCTGAGACGACATGGGGAGGGGGGGGGGGTGTTTACAGTCAGAGGATTGCTGATGTAGCAACATATAACTTGTGATGGTTGATTGAGCATCGAGAACTCCTGAAATAGCTTTGGGTTTGTAATTAGTTATGAACTCTCGGACGCGCTGTGGCGTCGTCGTCGTCATTACCCAAGGCAAAATTAACGGGGGAATTTTTTTAGAAGTGAGAGCACCGATCGAAACACGGATGTTGGTTTGAACTCGGGAGCTGCCCACCCTGTACTGTAAGCAGTGTCGGACTGGGGTCCACCGGAGAAATGTAGTGGTAGGGGCCCATGTTTAGGGGTGTGGCCATTCTCTAGAGGGGGTGTGCCCAGCCACCACATTGGTTTGCCTAACTATTTTGCAAGAGTTGGTCCCCTAGATAAGTATATACAGTAAATACTGTAGTGCATGCAAGATAATGTACTAGATTAGTAACAGTACAGTCTGGAATCTGATCCCTAGAGGAGGGGGTGGGCCCCCCAGGCAGTAGGGCCCAACGGTGGTTTTCCCTGTACCCCTGTGGGCCAGTCCAACCCTGACTGTAAGTGTAATTAGCGGTGAGCAGAGCCGACAGTGGGCGGCTAGTAGAGAGAATATTTGTCATGGCATCAAGGGGTAAACGTCTACACCTGGAGTTTCTCTTCGCCTGATAAGATATGTACTGGAATATTCTTATCATGAATATGTTTTCATATTATGGTCTCGACTTTTAGAGAGAGGAGGTGGAGAAAGATAAAGTACCAGCCAATCCGCTCCTACCTACCATGTCACAGGCTGTGTTTGAAAAATGACAGGAGCTGATTGGTTGGTACTTTATCTCTGTCCACTTTATCTCTCTCCAAGCTTTGATCGATATAGCCCTTAATTCATATGTATGTTCCTAGTTTTTGAAAGCACTAGTTATTAGTGATTACAACAACAAACCCTGTTTATACCGTATCCGGTCTCTAGGTCGACAGTCATTAGGTCGACCACTTCTGGTCGACATGCATTATGTTGACATACTTTCTAGGTCGACATGGTCACTAGGTCGACATGCAGGGGCGCTCTAAAAGAGGGTGCAGCATGTGCGGTGGGGGCCCCCCTCTGGACTCAGGGGCCCGTGTGCACCGCACACACTGCACCCATTATAGATACGCCAGTGTCAACATGACAAAGGGTCAACATGAGTTTTTCACAATTTTTTAAATTTTTGAACTTTTTCATAGTTCATGATCCACGTGGACTAGAACTGGGAATAGTAACCTGTGCTGGCGAGGGAAGTGGGAATTGGGGTTCCCAGTCACTTTACGGAGAAAATGACACCAATTGTTTTTTAAAAACTCATGTCGACCTAATGCTTAGGTCAACCTATTTTGGGTGTTGACTTAGGGGCTCATTCCGAGATGATCGCTAGCTGCTGTTGTTTGCAGCGCAGCGATCAGGCTAAAAATCATCATTTCTGTGCATGCGTATGCACCGCAATGCGCAGGCGCGTCGTATGGGTACAATGAGCATCCTGGGTTTGCACAGAGTCTAATGAACATTCCAGTCATAAGGCCGAACGCAGGGGATTGACAAAAAGAGGGCGTTTCTGGGTGTCAACTGACCGTTTTCAGGGAGTGCTTAGAAAAACGCAGTCGTGGCAGAAAAAACGCAGGCGTGGCTGGGCTTTCGCTGGGCAGGTGTGTGACGTCAAAAGCCGTCTCTACGTCGTTAGAATCAACGCACACGAAGAGTAACTACAGAGCTGGTCTTGTTTTGCACAAAATGATTTTGCAGGCGCTCTGCTGCACAGGCGTTCGCACTTCTGCAAAGTGAAAATACACTCCCCGGTGGGAGGCGACAATGCGTTTGCACGGCTGCTAAAAACTGCTAGCGAGCGATCAACTCGGAATGAGCCCCTTAGTCACTGTCGACCAATAGTGGTCGACCTAGACACTGTCAGCCTAAGTGTGGTCAACCCTATGAACCACACCCGTTTATACATACGGAGCATAGTACATATTATATGTTATATGGATATTATGCTGTATGACACGTTATGCACTGACTATATAAAATGTTTAAAACAACAATGTCTCCAGGTTGTAAACTATGTATAATCGACCATAAGCATTATATTTAATTTTAATTAGTATATACTGTGTATTATACAGACATGATATAGTTGGTAATTACAGGAGGAAAACTGCTAAAATTTTTTATAAACACTGCTGAGGGGTGTGCTCAGATAGTGATACGAGCCAGGTCTCCTGCCACATAACCCAATGTTCATCTGCCGCACAGGCTCTGTAATGTGGATGTCACAGACCCCCGTAGAAACACTAATATATAATAATGATACTAATAATAAGGATACTAATTGTAATATTTTATAGAATGAACAAAGAAGATTTTGTTGAACTGCCCTGGATAATACATTATATGGGATATTGCTATTGCGTATGTTCCACTGCAGTGAAAGCGTGTGATGGTAATGTACATGCACATTGGTGGATCACACATTAGACCTGAGTCAGGTTCGGTTGCAATGTACACTGCGTCATTTTTTGCAAAGTGGCTGCAGACATCAGGAGATTCACAGTCTGCAGCCGTTTGGAGGCATGGAGAAGTGCATCACACATGCATTTAGGAAACGTCTACTTATACCGGACACATCCTGCTGCTTTACGTTATGTTAGCCATACCTCCCAACTGTCCTGATTTTCGCGGGACAGTTCCATTTTTCAGACATTGTCCCACCTGTGAGCCACAGTCCCCCGGCGGTAATGGGGGAGGGGGGGGGGGGGGGGAGTTGAGAGGACCCCAGTCACTCGCTGCTTTGCTTAGCAGAAGTCTATATATACTGTGTGCACAGCTTCCATTCATGGTAGAGAGGGACAGGAGGCATGGCCAGAAGCTCCCGGAGTGACGGAAAACAGGAGGCGTGGCTTGTAATCGCAGCATTCCCACGAAGCAACACCCCAATTGCCAAGGACACACCCCCTTTTCAGGCACAGGAGTCCCGAGTTTATCCTTCAAAATGTTGGTAGGAATGTTCAAGCTGTGCTCTTTCCGTCCGTACTTGAATCAGGTCTATTATTATTACTAATGTTTATTTATATAGCACCACCCAGCGTATTGTTCTGCATTGTACAGAGAGTATTTAACCATTCACATCAGTCTCTGCTGCCGCAGTCTAAGCTCTCTAGTACACACACGCAAACTCAGGTGATATTTTATCAGCAGCCGATTAAACGACCAGTATGTTTTTTACGACCTATTGAAAGTAACAGGACCACTAATGGTGACCATCCACTACTCAGACTTGTCTGAACTGCAGATCGCATTAGATTTCTCTTGAACTATCCTGGAGGTGTCCCGGGAATTGGATCGGACCCTGGGCTTCATTTTCACTACTTTCACTTCAGATATATCTGATGCGATCTATCATGTGCCGATAGATCGCATCAGATATATCTGATGCACACATGCTACAAGTGATTGATCTGATGCTGCCGCCGCTTCCTCGTGGTGGGTGGGAGTGGCCAGGGAGATGCCAGTCAAATGACGCTTCAGATGAATCTGATCAGATACATCTGAAGTAAAAAAACACTCCGATGTGCACCTGATTTCTTCAGATTCAGACAAATAGTTGGGGTAGCCACAAAGATCTGTAGTTCAGACATATCTGACTGCGCATCAGATCGGAAGAGCCATCCGATGTGACACTTTTCTTCAGATTTTTCGATCAGATGCGTCAATATCTGAAGAAAAGTGTCCAAATCGGACTAGAGGATGGGGGCCTTTAGAGCTAATCCATGCAAATATGGGGAGAACGCGCAAACCCCACACAGACACAACCCTAGCCGGAATCAAATCCATGGTCCCATCGCTGCAATGCAACAGTACTGCTCACATAGATCTGCACTGAAGTCCACTCCAGCTGCATCCAGGCACCATTCATCTTCACTTGCCTCTACTCTGCTCCTGTTCACCCTCCTAGCATTGTTTTATCTATATCATCACCTTCCGACAGGGTACGAAGTACTGGAGTCCCAACTTGGTCTCATTGATGTAGAAATATAATCTCACCACTTTGTGCCTGACTTTCTCCCTGTTTGCCAAGAGACGGCTCGCAGGTTGATACCATAAACGTGATTATGTTTTGTGGTTTCCATATTGCCTATAATATGTTTAGGTTCGCGGATGACTGCTCTACGTCTCGTGAAAGGACATCTGTTCCTGTTTGTTCCATCTCCAACAAACAACAATCAGCAGCACAGATCTAAAGCAGACATCAAGAAGAAGAAGATCCCCTCCAGGGCAAGTCCTTCTAAGACAGAAATCCTAGCCAGTGGTGGATACCAGTGCAATTAGACTATGGGGGCTTTGAAGAATGTTATGGCTTGTGGTTTCGATAAACCTTCAGCACTGAGGACCTGTAGGGTCTGCAATCTCACCCTACTCTGTGATGACCTGCCAATGACAATCTGACCCGATCTTCTAAACACTTTAGAGTTACTGGTTAGAGGATGTGGCAGACGTAAAACAATTACCAGTCTATCCATATTTAGATAATAGGATTTCTTCTGTTATAACAAAGGAAACGTGGAAACCTAGAAAGCGTGACATATTATGGCTAGTACACTTAAACACATTTTCTTTTCAAATACTGAGACGAGCTGGAATCACCAGCTCCCTGAGAATAGTTTTACTGAGTGATTTTCCACCTTCAGGTAACGTTCTGCAACTTCTACTACCTATATAATTTTCTGTTTATTACAGACTTGTGTGTTTTTGACCAAAGTCTTGGGGCAGATGTACTAAACCATGGAGAGAGATTATGGGGTCTTTTGCCTAAGGCTTGGAGAGAGATAAAGTACCATCCAACCAGGCATTGTGTCCCTCCTTGAGACGGTCATGTTGGGAGGAAGTAAAATTGAAGGAATATAAGAGGACTACATTTGAATACGTCGAAAGAAACCTTTATGTGAAAGTACACTACATCTTGAAGTAAGCACACACGTGAGCATTCTGCACATCTAGAGATATATTCATGGGTGCTTGACTGTTTGGATACCATGTGTATACGAGTGAAAGAAACCTTGATGGGATTTATGCCATTTAATTAGAAGTAAGCTCATGTGAGCAGCACTTATTTGTGAACCACTGAGGTGAACCTTACGAATAGAACTGCCCAATCCCCATTACTGGAATAGCCAAAGGAGCCTGGGTGGATACCATACCCCTTGATCATCTGCAAAAAGTGTCATTGAACATTTGTGTTTGCATTGTGTTTTTTTTCATACACCATCCTCTGGACGACGGACTTACGTATGAACTTGCCTGTATGAAAAAGAACGGACTTTAGCCCACACGGGTAATTTCTTTTCACTATTGATTATTTGCGCCATCTAGGGATTATCCTAAAAAACTTCTTTGACATTTATCAAGTGTGTTAGGTGACACACCTGGATAGACCTTGGGTTGGCTGCATTTGTGCGCAGGGATATATCTTACATTTTTTGTCTACCATCCAACCAGCTCCAATCATTTTTCAAACACTAACTGTAACAGGAGCTGATTGGCTGATGCTTTATCTCTCTACACTTTATCTTCAAGGCTTAGTACCTCTGCCCCTTCATATGGTATAATGCCCTTTGATTTTGGTCAGTGTTTCCTAGCCTCGGTCCACAAGGCTCAACCACAGTTCTTAGTACTTCAATTATTTTGATTTTAAGCATTTCTGCTCAAGCATGATGAATATCCATAAAACCTAGACTTAGTCAGCCTTGAGGACCGGGGATGGGAAAAACCGCTTTAGATGAATTCCTATGCTCTTTCAGCCTCCACTACAACCTCTAGGTAGATGGGATCCAAATTTATCTTCGCACCTAACCTATCTCCTTCTTTCTTATCCTTGTCCAACTGCCCTCTGCCATCTCCAGCTGGATGCATCATGCCATATTTCATGTAACGTGTCTATATAAGATCTTGTTATCTTACCTCCTAGTGTTTCTACCGCTCCACACCGGCTCAGCATGTAATCCCAGCGGTCACATGACCAACAGCGGCATCTCAACACAAGACTCTGACATCAGACAGGGTAAGTATTCTAACCCTCCCTCTCCTCTACCCTAACCTTCCAGGGGTTTTGACCAGAGAACCCCCACCCCCTTCCACGCCCCCCCCCCCCCCGTTTTCCTCCTAGTGCCTAAACCTCGCCCCCTCTGGGCCCTATCCCTAACAGGTACCTATAACCGTTACTTACCTTCGGCATGTTGGCTGTCAGCGTTCCGGTGCTGGTTTGAGTGGTGTAGGGAATTCCGGCGTCGGTCACATCCCAACCCTCTGGATGCCAAACACACCCACTTCACACATCTCCCTTATTATTTACAGTATCATGCTTGTAGCCCTGGGTTCACATTTGCCACCTCCTCTAGCGTCACGCCTCATAGCCAGTCGTCTTGTCTGCTCCTCCAAAACACTGCAACAATATATCCCTTCTTAATGCATTAAGATGTCTATGTACTAAGAATTGGAGAAAGATAAAATTAACTGAGATAAAGTACCAGCCATTCAGCTCCTAACTGTAATGTTACAGGCTATGTTTCAAAAATGACATTTATGAGCTGGTTGGTTGGTATTTTATCTTCGTCCACTTTATCTCGCTCTTTCCAAGGCTATGTGGCTAAAACCCTGGTTCACTCACTCATTATACTGTGTACTGTGCTGACCGTATCCCCTATATACAGGTGCCAGCGGTATGCGTAGGATCCCAGCATGCCGTAATACTGATTCCGGAACCCCGACAGGAGCAAGAATACCAACGCCGGCATCCCGAAGACATCAGGATCCTGATGAGTATATCCCGACAGTCAGGATCCCGAAGGTAAGTATCAACTGCCGAGATAGGTTTAGCGTGCGGGGGGAGGGTTAGGCACATTCTGGGGGGGGGGTTAGGTTTAGGTTGCAGAGAGGGGGGGTTATGGTCAGGCACCACCGGGGGAGGGTTAGGCACCAATAGGGGAGGTTAGGGGGTAGCGGAGGATTGTTAGGGTACCCTGCGCACCCTTGTCCGCATTACGGCATACCAACCGCTGGCTTTTCATACTGAACCCGACCCGTGCCAGCAGGCTCAGTATGACATTAACATATTCTTATACGGAGAATATTATCTTTTTCAACTACAATAAAAGGTACATTTTACATTCTTTTTATGAATTGAATTAAATGTTTTGCTCTTTTTACGGAATTGGAAAATGGAAAGTAAGTCCTGATTGGCTGGATGGATGTCATTAGTTGATTATAGTGCACTTAGGTTTTAAGGAAAAAAAGAGTCTATTAGTTTAGCATTTTCAAAACAAACTTCAGTAGTTTTTATTGTACTTTGGCCCTCATTCCGAGTTGTTCGCTCGCTAGCTGCTTTTGGCAGCCGTGCATACGCTAAGCCGCCGCCCTCTGGGAGTGTATCTTAGCTTATCAGAAGTGTGACCGAAAGGTTTGCAGCGCTGCTACAAAAAAAGATTGTGCAGTTTCTGAGCAGTTCCAGACCTACTCCTAGCTTTCGATCACTTCAGACTGTTTAGTTCCTTTTTTGACGTCACGAACACGCCCTGCGTTCGGCCAGCCACGCCTGCGTTTCCCCAGGCACGCCTGCGTTTGTATCTGACATGCCTGCGTTTTTACACACACACTCCCCGAAAACGGTCAGTTACCACCCAGAAACACCCACTTCCTGTCAATCACTCTGCGGCGCTGTGAACGAAAACAGCTAGCGAACAACTCGGAATGACCACCTTTGTACTTTTATTTCTTTGAGGATGTCACCATATCCTAATGTCATCAAGTCCCTCTGTCCAGTGGCCACACACATCCAGCGCCTCCATTGTATAACAAGACTATTTCACTGTTGGGAGAGATGCATCAAACCTTCGAGAAAGAGAAGTTAAGAAGTTGGCCATAGCCATGAATCAGCATCTCAGGGGCAAATGCAGGATTTCTGGAGATGGGTTTCTGAATGTTTGAATTTAGAGCGATTGTCTCGGCCCATGAAGGATACATAAAAGACATGTAACAAGCTATAGTCTTACCCAAACTAAGTGCAGTTTCTGTAATACAGTAATTCAGATGAATGCAGGCCCAATGATCATGGTAAGCTACCTACCTGATTCTCTGGTGCCCTGAGTGAGCACAGACACACATACAGCAGACTTGGTAGGAAAATCTATTGCCACTGGGCATACTGTATGCAGCAGCTCCATTCCGCCCTTGTACTGAATGCAGTGGCTGCTGGCCAGACTGTGGGGAAGGGGGATTTCCGGCCAACTGGAAACCCCCCCCCCCCCCGCATTTGTTTATACATCTAGCTACAGTATAATTTATCTAGACTTTGAAATCACAGTTAGAAGCTCATTGGTTGCTATGGGGAACTTCTCCACTTTACAGTATCTCTTGCAAAGGTTTGGTACATCCTTAACAGGAGAGCTCTGTGCTGGAAGTAGATAGGTTATGGTGAAAAGAAGTCAAACAATGACACTTACTCAAAGCCAGCCATAGGCATCGGCAAACTATGCAAATTCATAGAGCATTGGGAGCTCTATTGGAGCATAGAGCAAACCTAGGGCCAGTGGCAGTTAGCGGGATGCAGAAACAGTGGGGCAGCAGGAAGTAACAGACATGGCTGCTGGAAGAGGGATGCTGCGCATCCCCAACCACAGCAGCTCCTACTCCCATGAGCCTTTGCGTAGTCCAGCAGGCTGAGCCTGCAATGGCTCCCTGCAGCTAAGCTTCAATATCTGCCAGGCAGACTGAGGCTAAGGTCACAGTTTTATTGGCCAGGTGAGTGCTGTGCAGGGGGTGTAGGAGGTCGGGGTGTAATAAAATGTGGCATAATGTGTAAGGGGTATCACTGTGTGGCATGTGTATTAGGGCATTACTAATGTGTGGTATAATGTGTAAGGGGCATTACTGTGTGCATTATGTGTATGAGTGCATTACTAATGTGTGGTATAATGTGTATGGGGCATTACTGTGTGGCATTAAGTGCATAAGGTACACTGCTGTGTGGCATAAAGTGTATAAAGGGCACTATTGTGTGGTGTAATGTGAATAAGGACCAATACGGTGTGGTGTAATGTGAGTAATGGACTCTACTTTGTAACGTAATGTGAATCACATTCACTACTGTGAGGCATAATGTGTATAAGGTAAAGGGGTACTACTATGTGACGAAACGTGAATAAGTAACTCTATTGTATGAAGTATTGTGAATGAGGATGCACTACTGTGTGGTGTAATATGATTTGGGGGTACTACTGTGTGGTCATGTCCCTTCCCAGCATGACCACGCCCTTTGGCACGCAATGTCCCTATTTAAAATATGGGGGGGGGTGCGGTGCCAATGTTCTTTCTGGCACAGGGCACCAATATGTCTAGTTACAGCTCCGAGGGGTGATGGGTGTTGTTGGCTGCTGCTGTGATCTGTGCTAGTGGGTGCTGGGTCAGAGGCAGAACTAGCCAAAGTCTTGCTTAAGGCATCAAATTGGTTAGGGCCAGCTCTGCTTTTACTAAAGGATGAATGTTTAATACCAGCACAACAATAGTAAATAGGTAATGTACCGTTACAAACAGATTTGTATGTCTGTTTGCCTTTACAAACCATGGAAACAAACAGGGTAAGAGCCCCTTTAAAGCAAATTCCTTTTATAAATAGCTTGTTGGTCACAATGGAAATGTTTATATTCACCCTTCATGGAAGAAATAGCAGACGGATGGAAGCTGGGCCGCGCTTCCTTTACAGAAGCTGCCATTTTAATTTTAAGCACAAAGACAGACGTGGGCGACCACAGCCAATTCTTGTTTTAAAAGGCTTAGCACCTTCTTTTCTTTGAATACTTGCTGCACTTATATTGCTGCCATCCAACACCAGATCCCCACTTTTAAAATAAGGTTGCCTTGTTCTCCGCAGTATGTCAGTGGCCTCAGAAGAGCGCGGATGATGAAAGTGAGCTAATGACTTTCACATGAAACAAGCAGCCACAACCAGCAACAGTTACAGACACTATTAGACCTACAGGGCCGGGCCTCAAACAATTCCCTTTGTGCACTGCTAATAAGATTGGACATCTGGAAGCAGCAGCGTATATATTTATATATTGTTCATGCATTTGGGGGGGGGGGGGGGGGGTTAATGAACATGCTTTCATACCATTTGTGGAGTTTTAAATCTTCATGATATTAGACAAGAATTTGCAGACCGCTAAAATGATAAACTTAGAGGTGTATGGAAAAATGGGTGCAATTACACACCAGAGTGCAGGCACTTAGGCTGCCATTGCACGTGTGTGGGAAGCTGTGACTATTGCATACCTCCCAACATGACCCATTCCAGGAGGGACACAATGCTCTGCTTCTGGACTTCCCTCTTAATCTAAAGGGCCCCATATACTACAACGATATGTCTGAGGCTGAAGTCGGAGGCGATTTCCCTCGAACTCTCCCAGGAGCTTCCCGGGACTGGTTCCATACGATTCCATACGATTTGGTACATTTTGCATGCAATATATCTTATGCGATCCCAGCCATGGCTGCGGGAACCGACAGATCACCAGTGCAGCACTAACGATCTAGTGGAGCCGATCCGACCCTCACGGGAACGCGCAACGAATCGGATTGGAAACACATCCAAAATGCCAGATTTCACCCGATATATCATCCGGAATGCCCGAAATTGGATGAAATCGGGCATTATCGTTCTAGTGTACGGGGCCCTTAAGATTGCCGGCACCTGTGTTGAACAGGTTAATGAATATGAAAGGTGTTTCACCACAGGTGACAGTGATCATAAATTAAGAGGGAAGTCCAGGAGCAGAGCATTGTGTCCCTCCTGGAGAGGGTCATGTTGGGAGGTATGCTATTGCAAGATACATGTACTGTAGGTTGGCAGTGGCACTAAAGCATACTCACACAGTTTACGCCAGGCGTATGTCACATACATACCTCCCAACATGACCCTCTCCAGGAGGGACACAATGCTCTGCTCCTGGACTTTTCTCTTAATTTAGGATTTCCATCACCTGTGTTGAACAGGTTAATGGATAAGAAAGGTGTTTCAGCGCAGGTGATGGCGATCATACAGTAAGAGGGAAGTCCAGGAGCAGAGCATTGTGTCCCCACTAGAGAGAGTCATGTTGGGAGGTATGCACATGCACTTATGGTATGTAGTCCAAACATCTATGAATTTGCAGAATGCTGCATGTTAAAAATTCTTGACTCACCGATTTTTGTGCACAAGAAAAGCATGGCAAATACCTGAGAAATGCATCACATAACCATCAGAGTCAGCGCAGCCAAAACGACCGATTGGAACCATCTGCCATCATATGTAACTCCCCTTGATTATCTGTACATACTGTAGTATTGCTTTTCCGGGGCAGGTACATACCGTGTTTCCCCGATAATAAGACCTACCCTACCCTTACTTCTGCAGAACGGTCCAAAACAAGCCCTACCCCGAAAATAAGACCTAGCTAAATCCCCATTTTGTCCGGCCCCTGCGCTACGCAACAATGCCCCCAGCTCCACCCCTCCCCCCCACTTGAAATGGACGCCGCAGTTAAAGATTTAACAGTGGCATCCAATCACAGCTGCAGCGTCTCACTCTCTCACAGTGAGCATGCACCCTCCCCTCATTTTCTGTGAATGACGCTGGCGTGAGTGTCGGCGCCATTTACAGCAGCGCCGCGGAGGAGAGTACACAAAAAGAGGAAAGTGAAGACAAAAAAAAACCGGTAAGTAAAGTATTGTAAAGCAGGACTGAGGGGCATGATGGGGATAAAAGCAGGACTAGGGGAGCACTGGACATGACAGATTGGGTCCACTTCTTCTGCAGGAAATGGAGGCGCAAGAAATCCAGGCCGGAATTTGGGGTATGGACACTTATGATGATGTTGTTGAAGATGACATGACCATTTTTGAATAAAAGTAGATTTTTTTGTTCACACTTACCTGTTTATTGAAAATTGCTGTCAATGTTAATTAAAGTAAGACCTACCCCGAAAGTAAGACCTATGGTGTTTTTTGGACCGAAAAAAAAAGAAATAAGACAGTGTCTTATTATCGGGGAAACACGGTATGTGCCTGTGTCCCAGTCTGCATGTGTTTTCAGCTGCAATCCATGCGATACCGGTTCTAGCAGAGGACACCATTCGCTGCACTCATGCATTGACACCACAGCAATATTTCCTCCCCTCCAGCAGCTGCACGTTTCCTCTAGATCAGAGGTTCTCAAACTCGGTCCTCGGGGGCACACACAGTGCATGTTTTGCAGGTCTCCTCACAGAATCGCAAGTGAAATAATTAGCTCCACCTGTGGACCTTTTAAAATGTGTCAGTGAGTAATTAATACACCTGTGCACCTGCTGGGTTACCTGCAAAACATGCACTGTGTGTGCCCCCGAGGACCGAGTTTGAGAACCTCTGCTCTAGATGCCTCAGACCAACTGGACACAGGATTGCAATTCATGCGATTACATTACACCTGCTGTGCCTTGGCTCCGAAACAGCATTTTGATTAGCTGCCTGCACCATTACAGTGCAGAAAGTCACATTACAGAATACTTAATACTGAGGTTCAGATATCCTGGTTCTCCTGATCTTTACCTGGTTCTACCATATGTATTAATGCCAGCCTGATCAATGACTATTTTCTGAATCGCTGCCGGCCCTGACCTCTGCTTGGACTATGCTCCGCCTATGTCTGGCCAGTATGAGGAATACTTACATTACTCCTGCATGCACAGCCATCAGAGTACAATTTACACATGTACAGTATGTCTCTTATCTGAAAACTATCGCCTTTTCCTACAGTAGTGGTAAGTAGTGACACTTCTGCAAATTTTATCCCGCTTGGTCGTTAATTTAATAAAATCAGAAGTTCCCCCAAAGAGATTCAGTAAACCATTCAAACATCACCTGGAGGTCCTTAAATCACTGTGATAATTAGTTCTCAATATTGATCAGCCCATTGCTGGTTCCTCATTCAGTGAATGTACATTGTCTTGGCAACCTGCATTACTTGATGATTTTCTGCATTAATAATTAACAATGTAACTTGGATAAAGGTTATAAGTCCATGCTGCTGCTTCATATGCTGTCCTACCAAATATGGCCTCCCCCGTGACACCTCGTCAGAGGATTCCTGCGTAATTCACAGGAGCCAGCAATGTTTCCCCTAATAACCAGAAGTATAAACAATTTTAAATGCTTCTTTCTCCAGTGCCACAAAGCACTCTGAGTCCGTCATTATCCCCCAGAGGCTCTCTCTCTCTCATAAACACTCTCACGCGTTTCAGGTCTAAATAAAGGAGGTGTGTAATGGCTGGCAGTCCCAGACAAGTGTCTTCTCACCCTGAACGTGCGGAGATCAGCCTGATGGAGTAACATTGTTTAAACCTGGGGATTACAGGGATTCATAAACTATGTTCAGAATAAGTAACTCTAATTAAAGTATAATTGCTACAGTGTCAAAAATGTACCGCTCTCAGCGGTTAATGCACTGCGGTGAGATCATTGTTCCAGCGTCCTTTCAGTAGTCTCCAGAGGGACAGATATGGAAATGTTGGTGGCTTTTAGTGCCCAGAGTGTTCCTGACATTTCCCTTCACTTCCCATGGTAGTTGAAAAACAAAGATAAAGAGATTACGGGAGCATTTGAGGTTGGCCTCTCCTCTCATCGCAGGGTGCTAAAATAAACACCAAATATTGTTAAATACGTCTCTTCTAAATGAGAGCTTCCATTCCGTTGGAACGTTGACAGTGGCTCACCGCCAACCACCTTCAACCCTAGGGATTAACTGTGACTCTTTCCCTTCCATGAATGGTAATACGCAAGATAAACCCCCCCAAATGCCTGGCCTAGTAGAAATCACTGTATTACATATACTTATTACTAGTGGATATATACATTATACACCAGTGGTTTCCAAACTCGGCCCACACATCACCCTAAGGGGTAGATTTACTAAAGTGTGGGTTTTTAGAAGTGGAGATGTTGCCCATAGCAACCTATCACACATTCTACTTATTTATCTAGCATCTTCTGGAAGATAATAGATAGAATGTAATTGGTTGCTACGGGCAACATCTCCACTTCTGAAAACCCGCACTTTAGAAAACCCGCACTTTAGTAAATATACCCCTAAGAGTACAAGTTTTAAAGATGTCCATGCCTCAGCCAGTTTGTGCAAAAGCAGGGCTATCCTTAAATCCTGTACTGTTAGGGTGCCTTGAGGGCCGTTTAGGAAATCCTACTACACGGTGGAGTCACATTATTATTAGGGATGTGCACTTGAAATTTTTCGGGTTTTGTGTTTTGGTTTTGGGTTCGGTTCCGCGGCCGTGTTTTGGGTTCGACCGCGTTTTGGCAAAACCTCACCGAATTTTTTTTGTCGGATTCGGGTGTGTTTTGGATTCGGGTGTTTTTTTCAAAAAACCCTAAAAAACAGCTTAAATCATAGAATGTGGGGGTCATTTTGATCCCAAAGTATTATTAACCTCAAAAACCATAATTTCCACTCATTTTCAGTCTATTCTGAATACCTCACACCTCACAATATTATTTTTAGTCCTAAAATTTGCACCGAGGTCGCTGAATGACTAAGCTAAGCGACCCTAGTGGCCGACACAAACACCTGGCCCATCTAGGAGTGGCACTGCAGTGTCACGCAGGATGGCCCTTCCAAAAAACACTCCCCAAACAGCACATGGCGCAAAGAAAAAAAGAGGCGCAATAAGGTAGCTGTGTGAGTAAGCTAAGCGACCCTAGTGGCCGACACAAACACCTGGCCCATCTAGGAGTGGCACTGCAGTGTCACGCAGGATGGCCCTTCCAAAAAACACTCCCCAAACAGCACATGACGCAAAGAAGAAAAAAAGAGGCGCAATGAGGTAGCTGTGTGAGTAAGATAAGCGACCCTAGTGGCCGACAAAAACACCTGGCCCATCTAGGAGTGGCACTGCAGTGTCACGCAGGATGGCCCTTCCAAAAAACACTCCCCAAACAGCACATGACGCAAAGAAAAAAAGAGGCGCAATGAGGTAGCTGTGTGAGTAAGCTAAGCGACCCTAGTGGCCGACACAAACACCTGGCCCATCTAGGAGTGGCACTGCAGTGTCACGCAGGATGGCCCTTCCAAAAAACACTCCCCAAACAGCACATGACGCAAAGAAGAAAAAAAGAGGCGCAATGAGGTAGCTGTGTGAGTAAGCTAAGCGACCCTAGTGGCCGACACAAACACCTGGCCCATCTAGGAGTGGCACTGCAGTGTCACGCAGGATGGCCCTTCCAAAAAACACTCCCCAAACAGCACATGACGCAAAGAAGAAAAAAAGAGGCGCAATGAGGTAGCTGTGTGAGTAAGATAAGCGACCCTAGTGGCCGACACAAACACCTGGCCCATCTAGGAGTGGCACTGCAGTGTCACGCAGGATGGCCCTTCCAAAAAACACTCCCCAAACAGCACATGACGCAAAGAAGAAAAAAAGAGGCGCAATGAGGTAGCTGTGTGAGTAAGCTAAGCGACCCTAGTGGCCAACACAAACACCTGGCCCATCTAGGAGTGGCACTGCAGTGTCACGCAGGATGGCCCTTCCAAAAAACACTCCCCAAACAGCACATGACGCAAATAAAAATGAAAGAAAAAAGAGGTGCAAGATGGAATTGTCCTTGGGCCCTCCCACCCACCCTTATGTTGTATAAACAGGACATGCACACTTTAACCAACCCATCATTTCAGTGACAGGGTCTGCCACACGACTGTGACTGAAATGACGGGTTGGTTTGGACCCCCACCGAAAAAGAAGCAATTAATCTCTCCTTGCACAAACTGGCTCTACAGAGGCAAGATGTCCACCTCATCATCATCCTCCGATATATCACCGTGTACATCCCGCTCCTCACAGATTATCAATTCGTCCCCACTGGAATCCACCATCTCAGCTCCCTGTGTACTTTGTGGAGGCAATTGCTGCTGGTCAATGTCTCCACGGAGGAATTGATTATAATTCATTTTAATGAACATCATCTTCTCCACATTTTCTGGATGTAACCTCGTACGCCGATTGCTGACAAGGTGAGCGGCGGCACTAAACACTCTTTCGGAGTACACACTTGTGGGAGGGCAACTTAGGTAGAATAAAGCCAGTTTGTGCAAGGGCCTCCAAATTGCCTCTTTTTCCTGCCAGTATAAGTACGGACTGTCTGACGTGCCTACTTGGATGCGGTCACTCATATAATCCTCCACCATTCTTTCAATGGGGAGAGAATCATATGCAGTGACAGTAGACGACATGTCCGTAATCGTTGTCAGGTCCTTCAGTCCGGACCAGATGTCAGCGTCAGCAGTCGCTCCAGACTGCCCTGCATCACCGCCAGCGGGTGGGCTCGGAATTCTGAGCCTTTTCCTCGCACCCCCAGTTGCGGGAGAATGTGAAGGAGGAGATGTTGACAGGTCGCGTTCCGCTTGACTTGACAATTTTGTCACCAGCAGGTCTTTGAACCCCAGCAGACTTGTGTCTGCCGGAAAGAGAGATCCAAGGTAGGTTTTAAATCTAGGATCGAGCACGGTGGCCAAAATGTAGTGCTCTGATTTCAACAGATTGACCACCCGTGAATCCTTGTTAAGCGAATTAAGGGCTCCATCCACAAGTCCCACATGCCTAGCGGAATCGCTCCCTTTTAGCTCCTCCTTCAATGCCTCCAGCTTCTTCTGCAAAAGCCTGATGAGGGGAATGACCTGACTCAGGCTGGCAGTGTCTGAACTGACTTCACGTGTGGCAAGTTCAAAAGGTTGCAGAACCTTGCACAACGTTGAAATCATTCTCCACTGCGCTTGAGACAGGTACATTCCACCTCCTATATCGTGCTCAATTGTATAGGCTTGAATGGCCTTTTGCTGCTCCTCCAACCTCTGAAGCATATAGAGGGTTGAATTCCACCTCGTTACCACTTCTTGCTTCAGATGATGGCAGGGCAGGTTCAGGCGTTTTTGGTGGTGCTCCAGTCTTCTGTACGTGGTGCCTGTACGCCGAAAGTGTCCCGCAATTCTTCTGGCCACCGACAGCATCTCTTGCACGCCCCTGTCGTTTTTTTAAAAATTCTGCACCACCAAATTCAAGGTATGTGCAAAACATGGGACGTGCTGGAATTTGCCCATATTTAATGCACACACAATATTGCTGGCGTTGTCCGATGCCACAAATCCACAGGAGAGTCCAATTGGGGTAAGCCATTCCGCGATGATCTTCCTCAGTTGCCGTAAGAGGTTTTCAGCTGTGTGCGTATTCTGGAAACCGGTGATACAAAGCGTAGCCTGCCTAGGAAAGAGTTGGCGTTTGCGAGATGCTGCTACTGGTGCCGCCGCTGCTGTTCTTGCGGCGGGAGTCCATACATCTACCCAGTGGGCTGTCACAGTCATATAGTCCTGACCCTGCCCTGCTCCACTTGTCCACATGTCCGTGGTTAAGTGGACATTGGGTACAACTGCATTTTTTAGGACACTGGTGAGTCTTTTTCTGACGTCCGTGTACATTCTCGGTATCGCCTGCCTAGAGAAGTGGAACCTAGATGGTATTTGGTAACGGGGGCACACTACCTCAAGAAATTGTCTAGTTCCCTGTGAACTAACGGCGGATACCGGACGCACGTCTAACACCAACATAGTTGTCAAGGCCTCAGTTATCCGCTTTGCAACAGGATGACTGCTGTGATATTTCATCTTCCTCGCAAAGGACTGTTGGACAGTCAATTGCTTGGTGGAAGTAGTAAAAGTGGGCTTACGAATTCCCCTCTGGGATGACCATCGACTCCCAGCAGCAACAACAGCAGCGCCAGCAGCAGTAGGCGTTACACGCAAGGATGCATCGGAGGAATCCCAGGCAGGAGAAGACTCGTCAGAATTGCCAGTGACATGGCCTGCAGGACTATTGGCATTCCTGGGGAAGGAGGAAATTGATACTGAGGGAGTTGGTGGGGTGGTTTGCGTGAGCTTGGTTACAAGAGGAAGGGATTTACTGGTCAGTGGACTGCTTCCGCTGTCGCCCAAAGTTTTTGAACTTGTCACTGACTTATTATGAATGCGCTGCAGGTGACGTATAAGGGAGGATGTTCCGAGGTGGTTAACGTCCTTACCCCTACTTATTACAGCTTGACAAAGGCAACACACGGCTTGACAAATGTTGTCCGCATTTCTGGTGAAATACTTCCACACCGAAGAGCTGATTTTTTTGGTATTTTCACCAGGCATGTCAACGGCCCTATTCCTCCCACGGACAACAGGTGTCTCCCCGGGTGCCTGACTTAAACAAACCACCTCACAATCAGAATCCTCCTTGTCAATTTCCTCCCCAGCGCCTGCAACACCCATATCCTCCTCATCCTGGTGTACTTCAACACTGACATCTTCAATCTGACTATCAGGAACTGGACTGCGGGTGCTCCTTCCAGCACTTGCAGGGGGCGTGCAAATGGTGGAAGGCGCATGCTCTTCACGTCCAGTGTTGGGAAGGTCAGGCATCGCAACCGACACAATTGGACTCTCCTTGTGGATTTGGGATTTCGAAGAACGCACAGTTCTTTGCGGTGCTTTTGCCAGCTTGAGTCTTTTCAGTTTTCTAGCGAGAGGCTGAGTGCTTCCATCCTCATGTGAAGCTGAACCACTAGCCATGAACATAGGCCAGGGCCTCAGCCGTTCCTTGCCACTCCGTGTGGTAAATGGCATATTGGCAAGTTTACGCTTCTCCTCCGACAATTTTATTTTAGGTTTTGGAGTCCTTTTTTTACTGATATTTGGTGTTTTGGATTTTACATGCTCTGTACTATGACATTGGGCATCGGCCTTGGCAGACGACGTTGCTGGCATTTCATCGTCTCGGCCATGACTAGTGGCAGCAGCTTCAGCACGAGGTGGAAGTGGATCTTGATCTTTCCCTAATTTTGGAACCTCAACATTTTTGTTCTCCATATTTTAATAGGCACAACTAAAAGACACAGAGGTAGCTACAGCCGTGGACTACCGTACTGTGTCTGCTGCTAATATAGACTGGATGATAATGAGATGAAATCAATATATATATATATATAATATCACTAGTACTGCAGCCGGACAGGTATATATATTTATTATGTAATGACTGATGACGGACCTGCTGGACACTGTCAGCTCAGCAGCACCGCAGACTGCTACAGTAAGCTACTATAGTAGTATGTATAAAGAAGAAAGAAAAAAAAAAAACCACGGTTAGGTGGTATACAATTATGGATGGACGAGCGACTGCCGACACAGAGGTAGCTACAGCCGTGGACTACCGTACTGTGTCTGCTGCTAATATAGACTGGATGATAATGAGATGAAATCAATATATATTATATCACACTAGTACTGCAGCCGGACAGGTAGATATATTTATTATGTAATGACTGATGACGGACCTGCTGGACACTGTCAGCTCAGCAGCACCGCAGACTGCTACAGTAAGCTACTATAGTAGTATGTATAAAGAAGAAAGAAAAAAAAAAAACCACGGGTAGGTGGTATACAATTATGGATGGACGAGCGACTGCCGACACAGAGGTAGCTACAGCCGTGGACTACCGTACTGTGTCTGCTGCTAATATAGACTGGATGATAATGAGATGAAATCAATATATATATATATAATATCACACTAGTACTGCAGCCGGACAGGTAGATATATTTATTATGTAATGACTGATGACGGACCTGCTGGACACTGTCAGCTCAGCAGCACCGCAGACTGCTACAGTAAGCTACTATAGTAGTATGTATAAAGAAGAAAGAAAAAAAAAAACCACGGTTAGGTGGTATACAATTATGGATGGACGAGCGACTGCCGACACAGAGGTAGCTACAGCCGTGGACTACCGTACTGTGTCTGCTGCTAATATAGACTGGATGATAATGAGATGAAATCAATATATATATATATAATATCACTAGTACTGCAGCCGGACAGGTATATATATTTATTATGTAATGACTGATGACGGACCTGCTGGACACTGTCAGCTCAGCAGCACCGCAGACTGCTACAGTAAGCTACTATAGTAGTATGTATAAAGAAGAAAGAAAAAAAAAAAACCACGGGTAGGTGGTATACAATTATGGATGGACGAGCGACTGCCGACACAGAGGTAGCTACAGCCGTGGACTACCGTACTGTGTCTGCTGCTAATATAGACTGGATGATAATGAGATGAAATCAATATATATATATATAATATCACACTAGTACTGCAGCCGGACAGGTAGATATATTTATTATGTAATGACTGATGACGGACCTGCTGGACACTGTCAGCTCAGCAGCACCGCAGACTGCTACAGTAAGCTACTATAGTAGTATGTATAAAGAAGAAAGAAAAAAAAAAAACCACGGTTAGGTGGTATACAATTATGGATGGACGAGCGACTGCCGACACAGAGGTAGCTACAGCCGTGGACTACCGTACTGTGTCTGCTGCTAATATAGACTGGATGATAATGAGATGAAATCAATATATATATATATAATATCACTAGTACTGCAGCCGGACAGGTATATATATTTATTATGTAATGACTGATGACGGACCTGCTGGACACTGTCAGCTCAGCAGCACCGCAGACTGCTACAGTAAGCTACTATAGTAGTATGTATAAAGAAGAAAGAAAGAAAAAAAAAAAACCACGGGTAGGTGGTATACAATATTATATATATATATTATATACAATTATATATATATATATATATATATATATATATTAAACTCACTGGTGGTGATTATTAAACTGGTGGTCAGGTCACTGGTCAGTGGTCACACTATCAGCAACTTGCAAGTAGTACTCCTAAGCAGACAATCACAATATATATTATACTGGTGGTCAGTGTGGTCACAATGGCAGTGTGGCACTCTGGCAGCAAAAGTGTGCACTGTACGTTATATGTACTCCTGAGTCCTGAGTCCTGCTCTCAGACTCTAACTGCTCCCCACTGTCAGTGTCTCCCCCACAAGTCAGATAATACAGTCACACTATCTATCACTTCAGCAAGTAACTACTAGTACTCCTCCTAATGCTCCCCAAAATTACTACTGTGTCTCTCTCTACTGTCTCACTCTCTTCTCTATAAACGGAGAGGACGCCAGCCACGTCCTCTCCCTATGAATCTCAATGCACGTGTGAAAATGGCGGCGACGCGCGGCTCCTTATATAGAATCCGAGTCTCGCGATAGAATCCGAGCCTCGCGAGAATCCGACAGCGGGATGATGACGTTCGGGCGCGCTCGGGTTAACCGAGCAAGGCGGGAAGATCCGAGTCGCTCGGCCCCGTGTGAAAAAAACTGAAGTTCGGGCGGGTTCGGATTCCGAGGAACCGAACCCGCTCATCCCTAATTATTATCACCACCTCCTACATTAGACGTCGGCAGCGCGTAGCCCATGAAGTACGTCATGTGTCGTGCGCTGGCTTGGTGGGTATATAAGGTGTGTGACAGGCCGTCTGCACACACATCACTCGTTGCTGTCATGGGTAAAAAATGGGCGATTTTCCAAGTTGCATAGAAGGGATGATTATCGGCTTTCGAGCCAAGGGCAGCAGTATTTCTGACACAGCGCAGTGTGTGACCTGTCTGCGTGCTGCTGTGGTGATGGAGTATTATGACTGGACAAATGGCACCACTGACAATAACCAACTGGGAAACTGCTGAGTACCACGTGCCACTGATGTGAGAGGTGAATGTCGCTGTGAAGGTGCGTGAGGGCCGACCAACACGCTACAGGGGAGCAGCTCACCGTCAAAATACACCTGGGGTCTAGCAGACGTGTGTCTAAAATGACAGTTCAGCCCGTCTAGCTGCTGTCCATGCTGCACATGGCGGGTACTCTGCTATTAGCTGGCGATCATTATAATGTGATTCTATCATGTATATACTCTTATTCAGTAAAAATGAACTAAAAATAGATAAAAAGAGACTAAACTCCAACAATATTACTATAAGGCAGCCAGCAGATGATTGGGGATGTAAATATGTCCCATTTTAACTTAACAAGTATGCAGGGCTGGCCCGACCATTACTCTGGGTCAGTGACGTGCGGTGAGCTGAGACGGAGCCTTTCCTGTCATACTAACGTTTGCACCAAAGTTTTGACTATAAAGTATATAAAAAAAATACAAAGAATATGTTAGAAATATCTTGTCTGTATTATTTTAATAATTTTTATAGACATAACTCTGGAGTAAAAAGTATATGGCATGTTAGGCAGCCCACTAGGAACACATGCTCCTTGCTGTCAGCTACGCATTGGAGTGGGGTCAGAAGAGGAAGATTCCCAGGGTTCTGGAACTGTGAGTGAGAGGGGGCTGTGCTGACCCACTCCATGGGGACTGACACCAGGGTCCCTGAGCTGGTGCTGCTCCCTCCCTGAAGACTATGGTGGCCAATCCCAGGATCGGGATAGGTGGGATCCTGGAATTTTGGCCAAAAATTGCCTGGGATTCAGTCCTTTACAATGCCGGGCAGCGCTGAGTTTCCTCAGGAGGCTCAGACACTGCCCGGCTCCTCCTGCTTACCTCCCCCTGCTCCCGTCTGTGCACAGCGGCGGGCGGTGTGCAGCTGTCTGCACAGCGTGGCCTCTGACTTCACGTGACGCTGCGCAGACAGCCACCTGGACCTCAGCGCCGACACGCCACGCTGCAGTAGGCAGGCCTACCCTCCCACTCGGTCAGATGGGTATGTTTTTATGTGGTCTGGGCAGGGCGGGACAGCGGTGGACATTGCAAGGGAACCAATCCCGGGATTGATCATTTTTCAATCCCGATTTCCGGGATTGAAAAAATGGCCTGTGCTTGGCCTCCCTGCTGAAGACCAAACCCCTTTCTTGGACCCTCTGTGCCATGATTACCCCTGTTGTGGAGTTATGCAGAGACTGCGTCTGTCATATCTGGAGCGTGGCCCTCAACTGCCGGAGTGTGGACCCAACTTAGTTGCAGAATGAGCTTCTGGACCCTGCTACTGATCCTGTGGCTGCATTCCACTGTACTAAGGTCAATATCACTGTAATCATGTAGCTCTGCCTCTTGCAAGGAAGATAAGGTTGAATGTGAGGAGCAGGGACTGCTGGAGGGGAAGTCGGGGGGGTCAAGTCACCCACTATCTGACTGGACCACCCATTATCTCACTGTCACCCCTGCCTCCCCAGTCACCTACAATCTTACTGTCACCCCTGCCTCCCCAGTCACCTACTATCTCCCAGTCACCCCTGCCTCCCCAGTCACCCACTATCTCCCAGTCACCACTGCCTCCCCAGTCACCTACTATCTTACTGTCACCTCTGCCTCCCCAGTCACCTACTAACTCCCAGTCACCCCTGCCTCCCCAGTCACCTACTATCTCCCAGTCACCTACTATCTCCCAGTCACCCCTGCCTCCCCAGTCACCTACTATCTCCCAGTCATCATTGCCTCCCCAGTTACCCACTATCTCACTGTCACCACTGCCTCCCCAGTCATCTACTAACTCACTATCACCCCTGCCTCCCCAGTCACCAACTATCTCACTTTCATCCCTGCCTCCCCAGTCACCTACTATATCCCTGCCTCCCCAGTCATCTACTATCTCACTTTCATCCACTATCTCCCCAGTCACATTCTATTTCCCTGTCACCCCTACCTTACAAGTCACCCACTATCTTGCTGTCACCCCTACCTCCCAAATCACAGACTATCTCCCTGTTACCCCTACCTTGCAAGTCAACCACTATCTCCGTCACCCCTACCTCACCAGTCACTCAGTTTCTCTGTCACCCCTGCCTCCTCAGTCACCTACTATCTTTCTGTCACCCTCTATCTCTCTGTCACCCCTGCCTCCCCAGTCACCCACTAACTCCCTGCCTCCCCAGTCACCTACTATATTCCTGTCATCCTCTATCTGCCTGTTACCCTTGCCTCCGTAGTCACCTACTATCTCCCTGTCACTCTCTAGCTCCTCTTCACCAAAACCCTTTGGCGGATCTAGAAAGAAGACATTGTTGGACTGGAAAGCACTTGATGTTGGACCACGTTGGGTCAAGAAAATATTTTTTAATAAGGAGTTTTTGTGAATGGGAGAGTAGGGAGCGTGTGTCTTCCAATTAATTGTGTCTGCTTTGTTTATGTTCACTTTTTTATATATTATGTTCAAGGATCCTATGACTTCTTTGTCATTAATCATCACCCACCGTCATTAATCAAATCTCCACTCCCCACAGGGGCCTGGAAGAGCAACAGCACTTTCTACCACTAGGATTTGAAGGGGATGGGGCGGGGGGGGGGGGGGGGGGCATATTTTAGCATCCCCTCCACTCCATTATACATGCTTGAACCCTGCTGACTGGCCAGGGAACTGTTTTTCATAGGTGGTCCCCAACCTTCATAGCAGAGTTTGGGAATGCTTTGCATTCTGGAGCCTGGTAAATCCAACACCATAAGAACCTGTGGGTGCCTCTTTTGTGGTCGGAAATGGAGGGACCATGGCAGATATAGGAGGTATCTATTGCACTCTCTCCTAGTAACATCCTGGGGATGCTTAGAACATGTAGGGATCCCTGAACATGTATGTCTTTGGGATATTTCCCATATCTATAAATAGCAGTAGGACCACTTATATGAGAACACATCATATACCAAATTAAAGGTCTTGGGTCATTCTGGCCTGATCGCACGCTGCAGTTTATCACAGCGGTGTGATCAGGTCAGAACTGCGCAAGCGCCGGCGCATGCCAGACGGCCGAAGGCCGCTACGATCGCCTCTGCCTGATTGACAGGCAGAGGCGGTCGCTGGGCGGGGGGGGGGGGGGGGGCGGAACGGCGGCATTTGGCCGCCGTTTCGTGGGCTCAGTCTGGCCAACGCAGCCATGGCTGGACTAAATGGGGGGCGGGCTGCAGCGGCTGCATGATGTCACGCGCAGCCGCTGCGGGTCGGGGAGCGATGAGTAGCTCCCGGCCAGCACGCTAAAGCTGCGCTTTCCGGGAGCTACTCTTGAAGTGCAAAGGCCTTTGCACTTCTGCGGGGGGGGGGGGCGGCACTGACATGCAGGGCGGGATAGCCCTGTGCTGGGCGTCCCCCCGCATGTCAGTATGAATGATCGTAGCTGTGCTAAATTTAGCACAGCTACGATCATCTCGGAATGACCCCCTTGGTCTGTAGATTTGCAGATAAATATTGGTGTTGCAATTGGTTGCTTCATTTGGGAGTTATGTGGCAAAACGTCCGCCTGCCATTTACAGTGCATCACCATTGTGCTCTGGAAAATGTGACAGTTGGTAAACTGTCCATGGGCACCTGCTGGGTGACCTGGAACAGGTGACCTGCTGTGTGGTCTGGAAACTGTGACAGTTATTTGCAGCCACCCACTAAGCAGGGATTTTTCAAAATTCTACTCCTAATGGGGTGAAAAGGGGTAAAAATATTCTGGTCAGCAAACCGGGCACATGAGCGATGAGAGGACAGTCTAACCACAAATGCTTTCCATGATCTCCTTATTTTTGTCTTTTAATTACTATGTAGAGGTAAGCAAAGTTGAGTAGACCTGCAGACCCTCAGGGATGGGCAGAAACAGCTCAGCATATGGGCGAATATACGCAGGTATTTCTGCGCATACAAATCACGGCCTTATTACTTGACCGTGCAGTTATTTCAAGTGGATACATTCAATGTGCAAACCCTCCACAACTGGTACTTCCAATTTCCTGGACGTGGTAACAGTTCATCAGCGATGGCTGCAATTGTTTAGAAACCATTAATCGTCAGAGTTGGAGGGCACATGCGCCAGTTATTATTATTTGTTTCTATGCTCTCATTAGATACCAATGCAACACTCTGAGGACTTAATCCGCTGTGTGCCAGTTCCCCTTTGTTCTCCGACACCCAGAGAGCCGCTCCGTCATCCGTTTCCGCTCATCTCAGGCCTGTCACGTAACCACAAATGTGTGTACAGCAGCTTGTAGTGTTTACAACGTGGCTCTGTTCCAGACAGACTTTGTGCCAACCTGTGCCATGGCTGCAATGATGGATTAACAAAGCCGACAAATAATCGTTTTTGTTATACCTGCATGCCTATTAAGTGACGGCTTGTAAAATAGCCACTTCAATACTTAATCTGTTTCTTTAATAGGAGTTTTTATGCCAATATCTCTACTGTAGGTAACAAAACATTAAGATTCATGTAACAGCACTGATTCCTAGGCAGCCCAGGAAACTAATGAAATGAAGACATTTGATCGCTATAAGCCATGACATCATATCAGTGGGAGGCTTTAGGATGAAACACATTTCTGATCTGGCTTTTAGGATTACAGAGTTAGAACATGAGTAAATCTCATTTGTGCAAGGTCATTTCAGTTTTACTGTTTTCTCAAATGCGCAAATTTTGGTTGCAATCGCTCTCATAGGACACTCAGTTTTACAGTAGTGCGACACTTTCCCATATAAGGGACCTTTTTCAGTATGAGATGCATCTGAGATGTGATTGCATACTCCCAAATATCGGCTCAGTGCCCACAGGCAAAGGCGTTCATGGCGCGGTTGTGGGCGGCGACGCAGCATTGCGGAGAGCGGCGATGGGAACGCAGACGGGTCCGGGCCCTTTTCGAGGCGGTCGTGTGACTTCACATGCGGCCCATGCGACAGGTAAGATGGCCGCTCTGCAGACAGGTTGCGGAGGAATGGGGGGGCATTACGTATTTTGTGGAGACAGCAACGCGATCGCAATTGAATTGACATTTGAATTGACAATTATAGGTACGCTTCATATAGTTAGAATTACAAGGCTTCCCATTCAGGAACAAATAGCTCCATATTTTAAGTGTCTGAGAGGCATATTCATCATTAATGATATATGCTGTTTCACTTTTCCCTTGGTTTTGTAAACTTTAAGTTGACTGTGGTGTATGAGGTTGGTAGTTTGAGTCCTGTGTATAGCATTTTAAGTATTGTCTGTTTTAAATGCAGGGTGATGTAACTGAAGGTGCACATACTGTATCACCTGTATGCATGGGAGCTAATCAGGTGAGTCCATCTGCCTTCCCCCGCCCCCAATACATCAGTAGAACATCAGAAAATAAAACTTGCAATAGTGAGGAGACAAAGGGCTAGATTTACTACATATTTGCCTACTTTTGAAAAACATTTCAGGGAGATGTGAAAGTAACACCTATCAGTGCAGATGTGTACTGCTACATCTCAGAGGCGTGTCATAAACATGACTTACATCCAAATGTAAATGAGCCCCAAAACAGTTAGTAGAATCTACTTGTTGATGAAAAGACTCTTTTCAGGGCTTGCTCGTGTATCGTGGTTTACGAGTGGTTCCATATTAGTGGCCATGAGAAACCTTATTTATAAATGTATGTAGCCATAGGTATCAGTGTGCCTTATACAGGGAAACGGCAGTGATGATCCCTTTGGAATGCATGTACAGTATCTCAGACTACATTATTTTTTCTAAGAATGTAACAGCTACATAACGGGGGTAAGGTGCAAACAGGGAGATTGCTGGACTATTGAGGGAGATGGCTGGACTATTCAGGGAGACTGCTGCTTTTTCAGGGAGTCTCCCTGACACCAGGGAGAGTTGCATCTATAACTTAATATTAGTTGGGTTTGCAAAGCTACCAATGATCGGAGGCTTTGACTGATGGATTTCAAAGGGCAAAAGAAATAAATTATAAATCGGCGTGATTTAGTTTTAACTACTATCGCCCTTTGAAATCCATCATCAAACCCTATGAGCATTGGTGTCTTTGTAAATCTACCCCAAAGTCACCATCTCGGTCCCTCAGAGGGAAATTCTGGGTACACTGAAACCCCCACTGTGTGTGCCTTTAGGGTCATGTATTAAAATGCACAAATTGAGACTTCCGTATGTATGGGTTTTGTGCACACTCCACATCGGGATCGGTATGAAATACCTCCAATCAAAATACCGACGTTCAAAATCCCGACACCAATTGACCGATGGTCAAAATCCAGACAAGGTCAAAATACCGACACGGACAAAATACTGACATTTAAAATACCGACAAGGTCAAAATACCGACATGTAAAATGCCGACAGGTCAAAATACCGACATGCATTTTTTGATGTTTTTTTGTGTGTATGTCGACATAAATCAACATAGACACCATATAAAGTGTACCGCGTCCCCTCGCATGGCTCGCTGCGCTCGCCATGCTTCGGGCACGGTGCCTCGCTGCGCTCGGCACACTATTATATTCCCCCTCCAGGTCCACTGGGATGGTAAAGTATGAACAAGTCGGTTTCAATTAAAAAAATCATGAAAAAATCATGTCGGTATTTTGACCTGTCGGCATTTTACATGTCGGTATTTTGACCTTGTCGGTATTTTAAATGTCGGTATTTTGCCCGTGTCGGGATTTTGACCTTGTCGGGATTTTGACCATCGGTCAATTGGTGTCGGGATTTTGAACGTCGGGATTTTGATTGGAGGTAAACTGACTGCATCCCTCCACATCACCAGTATACCATGCAACAAATTTGCATTGCTCCTAATTGAGTCAACTATATTACTCTGATAATTTTGCGTCGCACAAAATGTTGTTCTTTGGTCTCGATTTGGTTATAATATTATTCACAAATTATTTGTCGTCCTACATTTATAAGCCACAGTTACTTTTTTTAAACAGATGATTAGGGTCAATTTTGTATCAGGTAAATGTCTTATACCTGTCCGACTCCTAACCCTCCTCTTCCTTCTCTTTAGCACTCGCACTATTGGATTACGGCTGATGATGACACTGGGGGTAATTCAGACCTGATCATAGATGTGCTAAATTTAGCACATCTACGATCAGCTTCCCTGACATGCGGGGGGACGCCCAACACAGATCTAGTCCGCCCCGCATATGAGGCTCTGCCCCTCCCCCGCACAGGTACAAAATCATCGCACAGCGGCAATGTTTTTGTACTTGAAAAGTAGCTCCCTACCTACACAGCTCCTGTGCACTGGCAGGAAGCTACTCGTCACTGCCCGGGTCGCAGCGGCTGCGTTTGACGTCACGCTTGCGTTGCGCAGATGCGCCCCCTAAACGGTGGCCAAATGCCACCAGCCTGCTCCCCCCCCCCCCCCCCCACCCAGTGAATACCTCTGCCTGTCAATCAGGCAAAGGCGATCGCAGGGCTGAGACAGCCGTCGGCTGTCTGGCATGCACCGACGCACTGGGGCGCACGCGCAGTTCAGGCCTGATTGCTGCTGTGCAAAAAACGCACAGCACCGATCAGGTCTGAATTAGGCCCACTATGCAGGTGAGCTGATGCAAAGCCGTGAAAGTGACAGCACAAAAGGCAGCGCTATAGTGTCTGGAAAAACATTTATGAAATCTCTAAAAGACAGCGTCCAACGATGGAATATGTTTGATTTAATATTTAGAATTCCCAATTGAAAAATAAATAATATCAGAAGCCAATATACAACCGTACAAATTGGTGCTGACGTTTAATACGGAGCATCCAATACCCACTACACACAGTGCTTGCACAACCTCACAGGGTATTAGTCGGACCACAAAATGAATTCAAATCTTGACAATGTCTTGTAAACGATGGCAGGATTCTAAAGCAACGCTCTAAGCTATGCAGATCCTGAAACATTATCCAAAGGTTAGCCTGCCAGTAGTTTCCGTAATTACAGGATCAATGTCCCAGTGTTAATTGTATCTCTGTATGATCATTCCTTACCACAGGGTTTGAAGAATTAGGCACAGTGTTGAATTTATGCCCAAAACCTATAATATCTCTTCAGAATAAAATAGAACTTAAAGACTCAACTAGAAATACATTCCTGTGGTTCTAAAGACTGTCTCAACTCTTTCCAGCCAATGTGTATATATCATATTCATCTACCAGATTGATGATTCTGGGGGAAACAGAGAATCACATCTACTTTTTGCAAGCAGGAGTAAAGAGGTTCAATTATTATAATAATGAATATTAATACACGCAGTGGTGGATTGGCCCACCAGGACACCATGACAGATTCCGATGGGCCAGTACCACATCCCCCTCAGCCAGGCCGATTCACACTCAGGCTGGGCTGGTTCACACTGCTTCCAGTAATTGTGGTTCATTGGAACGCAATCCAGAAGTTACGCTAGTGGTCACTAAACTCTCCATGGCTCATGCATTCCCACACTCCATACACACCAACTTATCTATAAATAAATACACGGACAACTGTAATTGCGGTGAAATGGGTCAGCTTATTTATTGAGAGGGTTTAAACTAACTATTTTATTTTTATTTTTAGAACTAACTAAGGTATGGTGGCGGGATAAGAACGGCCTAGCGTAAGCAAAACATTCTTAACCATAACTATATGATCTTGGGCCAACTGCCCGACAGGCAAGGAAGGGCAAACTGCCACTTTCCTTGTCCATCTGACTCACCAAGGCAGGACCAACTGCCTACGCCTTGCAGGGACAACACTCCAAACTGATGAGGCCATCTGCCCACATCAGCATCGACTTGAGGCAGCAGTTCAGCCATGCGTAAGGAGAAAGGAGGCCCACCGGGTCCGATGAAGTCCTCCGTTCCGCCCCTGCTTACCATGCCCATACTCCTCCGTGACTGAATTGCTCCCCAAGGAAAATTAACCAATGCCTACCCATAACAATACCTAAGCCGTTCTGATACCGGCCAACACAAAGGTTTGCCAACAAACCTGCGCCGCCACCATACACTAACGCTTACCCTACAACTTACCCCTAACCTAACCTAATCCCCCTAAAGATATCCTCCAGGAATCTAGCCATACCATCCTCTGACAGGTGCACACCATCACCTCGGAACAGGGTGTGCGCCCTATAGGAGATGGCTGGATGCGAGATCACGCCTCCCCCAGCAGCCACAACCGCGCGGCCCACCACCGCGTTCACTCTCCTCCGCACCAAATCTATGGCACCCGGTCTGTCGGCACCCTGCCATACCAAACGCGGTACAATATCCGACCAGATTACCTTGCAGAATGGCCATTCTGCCACCAACTCCACCTACTGACGCCTGATCTGGCATCTGAGGTCCAGGGATGACCTTGACGTCAGATCGTTGCCCCCAAGATGGACAATGATGAACAACGGGAAACCAAACCTCTGTACCGCTTCCTCCAACCTTTGCTGGAAAGCCTCCCAGCGCATGCCTCTCCAACCAAGCCAGCGCATCAATCTGACCTCCAGGTAAGTGGCGCAATCCGCCAGCAATGATGAACGAGCCACCCAGTACACAAACGAGTGCCCTAGCACCCAAATAAACTGCTCGTCACCATGCTTTCCTGTAGAAGAATATAACATTTCATTAATAACCAGAACTTCACAAAAAACTTGAACTGAAAAAACCAAACCAGCAACTGCCAAGCAACAGACAACCACTAAATCGAAAAGAGGGTACTAAAATTGGGCAACGTTCCTAGACCTAGTCAATGACGGGACAGGACTTTAGTGGGCACGGGTCTCCTAACTTGACTTGAGGCAAAAAACGCAAACATCCGACAGCCGGTAGAAACCGTAACTAAAACTGCCGGTTAGACAAAAAATTCCTCAAGACCCCCGCCTAATGGCGACGAGTGGCTAGTCCTCAAGTTAGGTTGCACCAACCAGGTCAACGTCTGACGTATCTCCGAAATACTCCAGACCTCCACCTGCCAAGTGCCCGGATCTCGTACGGGGACCAACCTGCCGCGGCGGCAGCCGTAGCGGCACCGATACGGAAGGAATGCGTACTGTAGACATCCGGCGAAAGACCCAGGTGGAAGATACAGCGCTTCAAGACCCACCCGAATTGATAACGGGTCAACGGACTACCATCGGCATGAATCAGCCAATACCCAGGAATCGATGGACCTAGACCCACATAAGCCGCTGCCAAGGCCACAGGGCAGATCCTGCTTTCCGAGCAGCGACCCATGGAGATCCAATGTCCTCTACCAACCTGATCCGTCTTGGACCGCTGCACCTGACACCACAAGGTATGGTTTTGAAGCACCACATGGGACGTCGTCAGAGGAGAAGCCGACCGCTTTGAGGGTGCGACCAGCTCCCCCACCCAAAACGCCCCATGGAATGCCACAAAAAATGCCACTCAGAATAATGCTGCTTCAAACCGAGAAGCGCAAATCAGAGGTAAAGCACGAAGCAGCCACCCAAGGAGGGGCGCATCTATAGGCAAACGCGCGTCCGGAGGGGTAGGCGCTGTACGCGCCCAACCCTTTATGACCCATGACAAGAAGAAGGATTTGGTAATATCCCGTTCCCCCCATAAACGGAGGAAATAGGATATTCCCGCCAGCAGCTTAACGACGTATGCCCTGGACCTTCCCGACGAATAAAATTCCCAAACGAAAGTCAAAATTAATGACATCTTACTCTTACCTCCAGCGCCCCTGTGGATCAAAAAATTGCTCCACTGCTCCCAAGCGGCCAGGTAAGCCACATAAGTCGCCGGGGCCAAGGAACGGTGGGCTAGTCCCTCCATGTCGGATGGATAACCTGCCATACATAAGGAGGGCAAGAGTCACCACATGACATAGTGCTTGGGGCCAGCCGTCTAAAGCGCGGCCAGTCAAAACGCGACAGTGCATCCGCAATCCCGTTATCCACGCCTGGGACATGCTGAGCGCTAAACACAATATTGTGTTGCAAGCAGCGCAATACTATCTGCGCCACCACTCGTATAACGGGAAGCGACATCGACCGCTGCCTGTTAATGGCCTGCACCACACCCAAGCTGTCGCACCAGAACACCACCTGCCTGTGCTCCAGCTCCACAGCCCATAACTCGAGAGCCACCATTATGGGAAAAATCTCGAGCAGCAACATATTTACGGTCAGCCCTTGCTGCACCCATTCCTCCGGCAAAGGAGCTGCAAACCAGGCTCCATTTAAAATTGCCCCAAACTCGGTGGATCCGGCCGCATCGGTAAAGAGCTGGAGAACAGGGCTGGCGATAGGGGGCGACAACCAAATCCGAACCCCATTAAAGCTAACCAAAAACATGTCCCAGATCAGAAGATCCCTCCGTATCTCCCTGGATAACCGAATGTAATGATGAGCACGTCGCACCCCCACCGTAGCTCTCTCGAGCTTTCTGCAAAAAACTCGCCCCATTGGGATCACTCGACACGCAAAATTAAACAAACCCAAGAGTGATTGGGCTTGCTTAAGTGTAACCTTACCCCCGGCTAATGCCAGCAGGACTCCGTCGTGCAAACGCACCACTTTGTCCCGAGGTAGCCTACATAAACCTGCCACGGTATCTATTTCAATACCCAGGTATGAAATGACTTCCGCAGGGCCCTCCGTCTTGCCCTCTGCTATGGGAACCCCAAAACCGCGGAACAGCCTCTCCGCCTTTTCCAAGAGCTGAGCGCAACGTGAGGACCCCGCCGGAACCACCAGGAGGAAGTCTTCCAGATAATGTGCGACCCCCTCCTCCCCCGAGTATTGCTCCAAACACCAGTGCAAAAATGAACTAAAGAGTTCAAAATACGCACAGGATATAGCACAACCCATTGGCAAGCACTTGTCAAAATAAAACCCGTCGTCCAACCGAAAACCCATATATTTAAATGCCGACGGATGTAATGGCAACAACCGAAAAGCTGACTCAACATCCAGCTTGCATAGGAGGGCACCCGTACCAAAAGAGTGGATTAACGCCAACGCAGACTCAAATGACTGATAAGTCACGCTGCAGAGGCCATCGTCAATGGCATCATTCACCGAGAAACCCTCCGGAGAAGATAGATGCTGAATCAGCCGGAATTTGCCCGGAGTCTTTTTGGGCACCACGCCCACCGGCGATAGCAGTAAGCCGACGACCGGGGGGTACTCGAAGGGACCCGCCATGCGTCCCAAAGCCACTTCGCCCATCACTTTGTCCCGTAATATGCCAGGAAACTCCCTCGCTGAACGCAAATTTTTGCCCGTACCTGACCTGACTTCCCCAGTGATAGGCAGGCAAAACCCCACTGAAAACCCTGATTTCAGAAATTCCGCCGTCGCGCGCTCGTGATAATCATTGAGCCATCCCGACATCGCCTCCACGCGGACAGGAGTGGGGGCTCTATTTAGAGTTGGCCCCCGCGGGACCGCGGTTTTGCTGGCCTGCGCTGCCCCCACTCCCCCCGCCCAACCGCGAGCAATCCTTGATCGGGTGGGGGCCTCCACACCGAATGCAAAGATGCCTGAATTTGCATTTGGCACCCAACGAACACTGCCAATTATTAAACGTGAAGCATTTTCCGTGCCCGATCCGCGAGCCGCCTGGCCTACCGGCGGCCACCTTGGCTGGCATATTCCAGAAACCGCACCCTGCTCGCCGGGTCGGAACCGCCTTGGTCGGTGAGTCATCGTCATTTGTCACCTCCACGTAGCGTTTGACATCTTTTGTCCATCACGTCTTGGCCATGCTGCTTCCGGCGAAACTCCTCATCATAGGAGCGCCATGCCGAACCTTTGGTGGAAAGCTTGTGAATGAGGAACATATAACGAACAACGTTAATATGTTCATCAGGTCGCGACCCCAGGTAACAAGCTGCAAAGACATACATGCCTCGCAGCCAATTCTGATAGGACATGTAGGCTTCTTCCGCCGCACCCCCTTTTCTCCTAGCGGCTGCAAGCACCTTTTTAGTCTTGCCCGTTAGTGTGAAAATGTTCACATAACGGCCTTTCTTAATCCGCTCCTTCACCCTGGGCCGCAGACCCCGAAGGACCGTCGTGTTCACGCACCGCACCTCGTCGGACTGCCCTGATTCTACCGACATGCTAGATGACGACGAACGCCTGCGCTTCTTCCCACCTCTACGCCTTGAACCGCGCCTCCGCTCCCTAGAAGATTCCGAGGACCCAGAGGATGTGGAAGACAAACTAGTTTCATCACGCGCCCTCCTACGCCGTCTATGCCTACGCTTTCGGTCATATGCAGAGGAAGAGGACCCCTGCGAAGCAGATGACGACGCACTAGCAATGCTCGCTGCAGAGCCAAGCCAATCAGGGTCAGACGCAGACTCACCTGACGCGCCAGCTGCCCGTCCTTCCACAGCCACGGCCCCTCTTGAATCTGAAGCCTGGTCTTGTTCCATCACGTTGTCGTCAGGTCGATTAACCGCCGCTGCAGATGTGAAAGAGGTTAACACACCCGTCCCCGCTGAAGCCGCTGAACCCGGAGGGAGGCGGGGAAACGCGTCATTCACTCATCTAATTGCTGTTTGCACCACTGTATCCGGAGATCTCGATAGCCAGCAACAACGCACCACGGATCCTTCACTTTCATTCATGATCCCCCAGAGATGACTGCATGATAAAGGGTAGAGCACCAGCAGCCGGGGAGGACGCTCTTGGTGAAAGAATCCATAAATAGGAGTGGTGAGATCGTTACTGTTTATTTGTCTGGCCAGACACGCTTTTAGAGGAAGCACAGCCTTACTTTAGTAACGGACTTTGGCTACCAAAATGGGACAGTTAAACATCTCTTAAGCTCACATTTATTGTGAAGAAAAAACTTTTCTTTTCCTAAAAGTGACTGCTCTAATTACACAAAGAAGAACTCACTGTGCTATTAAGTTTCAGTAAATATCAGAAAAGTTACATTCTAGCTACCACAGTATGTGCTGCTAAGAGTTATAAGTGGATACAGAGTAATATGTTATATTACATGTTGTATCTAGTTTGTTTATAAATATATTATTGAAAGAGTACGTTGACCGGCCGGTGGTCCAAATTGCATAGATTTAAATTTATATACATGTTTGTATGTGTTTTAATAAAAAAATGTTTTAGTTCTAATCTATATGCGCTGTAACATCAGTTCCTTTGTTTCTTGTTTGATTTTTTAATCTAATAGGGGTGAGTAGCCCATATGTTATTGGCAGCATATTGATTAGAGTGACAGAGAGCTTGATTTCAGTGTTGGTTGTCAAACATACTCCTCTGGTCAGAAAGAAATGCAAGAGCAATGTCCGCAATCTTCACTCCGGGAGTAGAGACGAGAGTGGGGGCTCCACCATCAGGTGTTTCAGCAGATCATCAACTGGAGGGACTGCCCACAAATAGACATGATGGCTTCTTGACTCAACAAGAAGCTTTGCTGGTATTGCTCACGAACAAGGGAACCTCAGGTGAGAGCAGTAGATTCACTGACGTCCCCTTGGCCTTACCGGCTGGTCTACCTGTTTCCTCCGATTCCATTGCTCCCAAGGGTGCTAAAGCGAATCAGGAATCAAGGAGTCCATGCAATTGTGATTGCCCTGGATTGGCCTAGGAGGGCGTGGTACGCGGATCTTCTGGGCATGTCTATCGAAGACCCTTGGCCTCTGTCACTGAGAAAAGACCTTCTTCAACAAGGACTGTTCGTCTACCCGAACTTACCGCAACTTCGTTTGATGGCATGGAGGTGGAGCGGTACATCCTAGCTCACAAGGGCTTTTCCAAAAAGGTTATTGCTACCATGGTTTAGGCCAGGAAACCTGTGTCTCTTGGTGTGAGGAATGCACGTATCCACCTGCAGAGTTCTACTTGGGACGTTTCCTCCAGGCTGGTGTGGATAAGGGCTTACGTCTGGGTTTTATTAAGGTCCAGATTTCAGCTCTCTCAATTGTCTTCCAGAAGAAATTGGCAGTGTTGCCAGAAGACCTTCTTGCAAGGGGCACTCCACATACAACCTCCTTTTGTGCCACCCATGGCACCCTGGGATTTGAATGTACTGTTGGAATTTCTACAGTCCTACTGGTTTGAACCTCTGATGATGGTAGATGACAAGTACCTCACGTGGAAGACGGTGATGTTATTGGCCCTGGCTTCGGCTGGGCGTGTATCAGAATTGGGGGCCTTATTGTGTAAAAGTCCCTACCTGGTCTTTTACAAGGACAGAGCAGAGCTCAGGACTAGGCAGCAGTTCCTGCCGAAGGTCGTCTCTGCGTTCCACTTGAATCAACCTATTGTGGTTCCATCAAGTTCTGGCACTTCTGCTCCTCCGGAGTCATTGGATGCTGTACGAGCCTTGAAGATCTATGTCAAGAGAACTGCTCGGATCAGAAAGACGGATTCCTTGTTCGTGCTATATGATGCGCAAAAAAGGGTTGCCCTGCTTCTAAGCAGTCCATTGCTCATTGGCTTAGGCTTACTATCTGAAAGGGTTAAAGCTCGTCTCTGCTTCACATGTCATAGAATTGTTTGTGTTACAGAACTGTTTGTTCCAGCACATTTTTTGCTACTGTCTTTGTCTGTTATCTTTTTATACCGTGTGAATAACTTTTCTATTTGAGTACAAATTTGCCCATATATGTATATCCTTCCGCTGCGGCAGTTTCTAGCCAATCATGTTATGTTGACCCCCTTTTGTGTTCTGTCCAATTAGTTATTGACTTGGGACATACACGCCCTAAATCCTTTCTTTTATATACTTTTGTTAAACAAACAATAAACAGTGTGAATCTTTACTGCTTGTGTTTTGCATGTTACTCGTAGCATAAGGTTTACACTCACGGACGTCTAAGAGACTATCACATCGAGGGTTAAAGAATAGAGGAAGAATCCTTACAAGTGGGGGCTCTTGCCGGAATTCAGTTGATCGTCCCCGGACGGTAAGATAGAGAATTTATTGTCTGTCTTTGCCATACGGGATTGCGGTCATACACTGAAGCTGAATCCGTGTCAGTGTTCTGGGAACACGTGACCAAACATCTTTAATGTCTGGGACTTAAAGATACGTCTGAGAAGTGACCAGGGGTCCAAGCGCAATTCTCCAAAGACGTTAGTATCTGGGATACTTAAAATAGACCTGGGAGTCTATACATAACGTAGATTTTACCTCGATTTGATTGTCTACTTATTATGTTATGGCCATAACAGATATTAGAGTATAAGTTTCATGTATTCAGCTTGACGGGTGGTAAGTGCACGTCTGTTGAATACCCTTATAACTTTCTTGCTTCCTATCACAATACGCTGCATTTCCAAGTCCCTGTACGAGTGGTGAGTAAACGTACAGATTATTACTATCGATTGTTTTGTTAAAGTACTATGCAGATGATATTGTGATATTGTCAATAACTAATTAACTGGTTAGCTGATGCATGCATAGAAAGTTGTTGGAAATTGTGTTTTTACTATGGGCTCTGGTCAGAGTAAGAAAACTGTATACCCCCCTCCCCTACCCGAGGAGACATGTAAAGAATACGTGGCCCGTAACTCTACCTCTGATTATTATTTGATTGATCCCTGGGTGGATAATTTAGCAGGGTGGACAGAGAAAGCAGGACAGGACCCATTCCCACGGGAAGGCAGTAATTACCCTTTTTATATGGATATGGTTAAAGGTCTTTGTTTAGGGGACAGGGAAGCCTGGCCGTGGTATGATCATGATCCACAATGGGATATGGCATATATGCGGGCCGGGGGTGAGCAGTGGCTGACCATAGCGCCCTATTGGTATGATAAATCCATCAATAAGAAACAAAGGAGGATTAAAAATATCAGTTCCCAACAGCACAGAAGGGAGAAAGTGAGAACCTGTAAATCTTTGAAAACCCTCTCGCCTCCCCCTTACATTCCAGTATATCCTGCTCTTAAAGACACAGATCTCTTAGCAGCAGTAACCCTTTCACAGCAGATGGGATCGCCTCCAACTCCACTGCTAGAAAATGCGTCCACTAGCTCTATCCCTAACGCACCAGTAACCCAGAGTTTAGATAATAGTGTAATAACCTCCCAGCCCACATCCCTTAAACAATCAGCCACCCGCCGCACAGCCGATTCCACTATCGCTGCTGAGGGCTCCTTCTCCCCCCATGTCACTCGAAGAGGAACTGAATTCTCTGACGGCGGTGAAGCTTCTTCCACCACCGTTGCCCTCCACTTACCCTTTATGACAGTGGGAGACCAAATGTTAATAAAACCCATTGAAATAGAAGATTTAGACAGGATAGTAAAACACTGTCCCAAGCCTACCGTTACCCCCGCTGGCTGTATATCTTATTTGCGCAAAGCTTGCAAAGGACGCAGCTATACACAAGAAGACATGAGGCTGATTATAGATGGTGTAACCGACCACTATAATGGATGGGATTGGACAAAGGTCCCTACCATCCACACACCCGCTGCACAAAATAGTGCCGCTGCTTACCCCCTCAACACACTGACAGGTATCGAGGATATGTGGAAGGAAATTGATACACATATGAAGGAAGTCTTTAAAACCCGTGCTTCTTTGCCTGTCGCTGTAGCTTGTAAACAGAAGCCCTCAGAGTCTGTTACTGAGTTTTGGAAAAGGTTTAAGGACTGCTGGACAGATGACGCTGGCTTACCTTTGCTTAACTCAGAAAGCTTACTCATTTCCACCTTCATTAACAACCTTCTACCTTCTGTCATAGTTTCTGTTAAGCAAAGCGTCTCTTCCTGGACTTCTGATAGTACGAAAGATTTTGAGAAACATTTATATGAGAAAGAGGCTGCAGGGTGTTTTGATGTAAAGAAACCTGCACCCACTCATAACTATCAGAACTCCAGACGCTTTGACAGACAGAACCAACCCCGCAGTCAGGGAAGATTCCAAAGACCCCAACATAAATCACCTACAGGAGACATGGCCGGCAAACGGCACACCTCCTGTTACAACTGTGGCCAGGATGGTCACTGGGCAAGAGATTGCCCCCAGCCCCCTCAGACACCTCGACAGCCTGCTCTGAATCCTGCCCCCCAACAACACCCCCGCCCACGCCATGACAACCCTCTCTCTGTTCATGTACGTTTCAGAGTTGACTGGCAAGACCCCGCGCACTGACGGGGCCCGGAGGAGGGTATCCCAGCCTTTATTCAACTCACCCGTCATTGGAAAGATTCACCTCTGCTGCCACTTATTATAAATGGAAGTAAAATTCCCTTTTTAGTGGACAGCGGTGCAACAACCAGTGTTTTGTGTTCTGACCTATATGATGGTGATTTGGAAAAGACTGCTCCTTCAATGGGAATCAATGGGATACCCACCGATGCCTACCTAACCAAGGCCCTCTCTGTCTCCACAACAAAGGGGTTGCGCATGGGCAAACATAGGTTCACAGTCATACCTGAGTGCCCCATTAACCTACTAGGTAGGGACCTGCTTAGCAAACTTTCCATCTCTATCCTGCCCTCACCTACTGGTACTGGGTTGGATATTGAATCCCCTCATTTTCCAATTTGGGAAATGACTACCAACATGCCTGACCTCGCCCAAGTAAACCCCGCTCTTTGGTCAGAAGGTCCATATGACACTGGCCTAATCTCATGCACACCATATAAGGCCAATCTCAAACCCGACTCACACCCTGTTTATCAAAAACAGTATCCCCTCTCACCAGAAAAGATAGAAGGTCTCCGCCCCATGATACAGCAATTCTTACAACAGGGTATTCTCAGACATATTGTATCACCATACTGTACTCCTGTGAACCCTGTTGCTAAGGCTGATGGCAGCATAAGATTTGTACAGGATCTCAGAGCGATCAATCAGCTAATTGTCCCAATTGCACCAATTGTCCCAGACGTAAACTCACTCATTTCTGCAATCCCTGCAGATGCTGCGTTCTTCTCTGTAATTGATTTGAAGAATGCCTTTTTCAGCATACCTGTAGATTCACAGACACAATTACTTTTTGCCTTTTCTTTTGAGGGTAAACAACTTACCTGGTGCAGATTACCCATGGGCTATATTGACTCACCCGTTGTCTATAGCATTGTACTCCAGGCCACATTGAGGCCCTGGCAACCTCACCATGGTTCAGTCCTGCTACAGTATGCAGATGATCTGCTGCTCTGTAGTCAAACTGAGGAGGCCTGCCGAGAGGATGGTGTTTCATTACTAAACTGGCTTTGTGAATGTGGACACAAGGTGTCCAAAACAAAAATGCAATGGTGTAAAAAGCATGTTGATTACTTAGGTTTTGTGCTCACTCAGGGAGAGAGGAAAATCAGTCCACAACGCATACAGTCTGTATTGGGCCTGGTCACCCCAACTACCCAGAAGGAACTACTGTCCTTCCTGGGTATGGTAAATTACTGCAGACAGTGGATATCTGATTGCTCCTATTATGATAACATTTTGAGACAAGCCACACTGAAGGACAAACCTAAAACTGTACAATGGTCACAAGAAATGTTAACTGCATATGAAAGTTTAAAATGTATGTTGATGAAAAGTCCGGCACTTGGCCTCCCCAATTATGTACTACCTTTCCATCTATATGCAAGGGACAATTGTAAAACCATGGCGGGGGTGCTCACACAGTTTCATGGAGGGAAGTTGCGCCCCGTGGCATTTTTTTCCAAAGTCATGCCAGTGTCTGTGCAAGGTATGCCTGCCTGCCTCAGGGCTTTGGCAGCCTGTGCAATGGTTGCAGAAATGGCCACTACCCTCACTTTAGGCCACACCACAGTACTCCACACCACACATGATGTCCTGGCAATACTTAAAGGCTTACACACACAGCACATGTCTGCTCAACGCCTTAGTGGATATGAAGTACTCCTTTTGAGTAACCCTACCCTTACCATCAAGTACACTGCTAGTTCTTCGGGCCCAGCACCCATTCTCAATGCCCTTTTAGGCTTGAAAGGTCCCGAGGATGAACCACCCGACCTACATGACTGTGCTGCTTCCATTGAAGCTGAAACTTCTCCCAGACTTGACATGTCTCCCGTTCCCATACCAGGCGCAGACATAGTTTTTGTTGACGGCTCCTGTAGTAGGCCCAATGACAATACATACCAAGCTGGCTATGCCATTGTCACCCTCCCTGACACTGTGTTGGAAGCCCTACCAATACCTTATCAGTCCGCGCAAGCTGCAGAACTCATTGCACTCACTAGAGCATGTCAGCTCTACCAGAACAAGCCTGTTACCATCTACACTGACTCCAGATACGCCCACGGCGTTGTTCATGACCATGGGGTCATTTGGCAACGCCGTGGCTTTCTCGGGGCAGATGGTAAGGGTATCTCGCATGCGCAGCTCATCTCTGATCTGTTACATGCCATTACCCTCCCTTCTGACATTGCCATTATCCACTGCAAGGCACATACTGGCGGCAAGGATAATATCTCCCTTGGCAACGCCCTTGCAGACACTACTGCTAAACAAGCGGCCCTACAGCCTACTGCCCATTCTCACATGGCAGTCATGGCCCCTCCCTCCCTTGACAACGTCCATCTGCTCACTCAACTTCAAGCTGCTGCGACTAATACTGATCTCTCCGATTGGACTTACCCAATTCTGCAGAAAAATCCTAAATCAGGATTAATCTGCAAAGAGGGGAAACCCTGTATACCCCAGTCCAGTGCCCCTTTGCTCATTGCCCATTACCATGGTGTTGGTCACCATAGTAAAGCCACAACACTCCTCCTACTAACCAAGGATTTTTATGTTACTGAGGCCAAAACACTTGTGGACCAATATGTTAGCAGATGCATCACCTGCCTCAGGAACAACCCTAACAACCCTAATAAAGCGAAACACCAGCATCTTGAATACCCCACTACCCCTTTTACACACTTACAAATTGATTTTACCCATATCCCTGGCATAGGCAAACAAGAATATGCCCTGGTCATTGTAGATATGTTCTCTCGCTGGCCAGAAGTATTCCCAACTAAGTCAGAGGATGCTAAGACAGTAGCTAGAATCCTAACACAGGAAATCATCCCGAGATGGGGATGCCCATTGCAGATAAATAGCGACAAAGGCACAGCCTTTACAGCCAAAGTCACACAGGCCCTAGTGAAGGCCTTGCAAATAGAATGGAAGTTTCACATCCCGTACCACCCGCAGAGTTCAGGGGTCGTAGAAAGAATGAATAGGACCCTCAAAGACAAACTAAGGAAGGCCACAGGAGGTACCTTCCACAAATGGAAGCAAGTCCTCCCTATCATCCTAGCAGAAATTAGGATGACCCCACAGAAAACCCTAGGGTACTCCCCTTTTGAGATATTGATGGGTAGGCCTTTTCCCACCCCATGGGCAAAAAAACCGTTGATAATACAGGAAGGAGATCTAGAACTTATAAGGGAAGAGTATGTCAGGGCCCTCATAACCAAACTTGATGAGATTGAACATGATGTTGTTTGTAAAAATCCTTTGAACCCACAGGAACCAACACATCCTTTCAAAGTTGGAGACAGAGTCGTGGTAAAAGTACTCCCAAAGAACAAGACTCCGAGAGACTTCACCTATGGTCCAGAGACAGAAGTCGTTGCTGTAACCCGAACCGCAGTCCTGACAGAAGAGAGTCCCACCTGGATCCATGCTTCCCGAGTAAAGAAAATTCCTAGACCAGACCTAGAGGAGGAAACAGGTGATTCCAGTGAGGTACGAACAGGGGCGGACAGCCCTGACCTCCCACCTAGCGAAGACAGAAGACCAGAGGAGGATGAAGAAAATGCCCCCTATCTTTACCCTGGGGACTACCTTGATAGCCCTACTGGCCCACATCCACCTCACAACATGTGAAGTTGACATTACACACACCGACGGGGTTCCCACCTTGTGGTATAATTCCTCCAACACACACGTAGCCACCTATGTCCTAGACTATTTTATGTTCCCCAAGCTTGCTGACAACAAACATTTCATACAGCAAAGAAGGAAAGCAGGGATGTCCGAAACAGTTTATATTTGTGTTACTGATTCCTGGTGGGGATATAACTGTGATTCCTGGGGATCCGTGGGGTGGAACACGGGACTTGATTGGGGGTACAGACCATCAGACGCCTTAAACAGATGGAGTCAACCTGATGGAGTACCCCTACTCAAGAGACTGTCTATCTTTAAGATGGATGAAGGCCCGAATGCATACAGGTTTAGACTAAACATCCAACACCCTAGCAGAGCAGATAATGGTACCTATGTAGTTGGGATATGGTGGAAAACAGGGTACTTTAGCGCAAGACAGATCTTTTATTTATGGGATATGTTTAAACATCCAGCATACCAGTCCAGAGTTTCTCCCCAAGGTAAACCTTTAAGGCCTCATATTGCTACCTTTAAGGATATGGTAGCCATTAATAACCCCACTTTTGAAGACGTCCTAGCCATTGAAACCGGTTTCTCTGACATTAATTTCTGGCTAGAATGGATGAAGTATAATGCTGCAAAACATAATATGAGTAATTGTTACGTATGTGGCAAATCTAGGCCCCACTTAGGTACAGTACCTTTAAACATTCCTTTAGATCAAGAAGGATGCTTCTTTAGCCTATACAATGATACTAAAAATAATGATAGTCAGTGTGAAATGTGGAAGAAGGAATATCCTATATTATTAAAAAATCCTAATCCCGGAAGTACCATAACCATATACCCCGGGAATTATACCTGTTATGTATCCAACACCACCAAAGGAAGGGATTTAAAACCTTTCCCACCAGGGTATTGCGCAGAAAGAAGGACAACTGTCCTAGTTAATCAAACTAGATCATTAGGCGACATCTACTATATATGCGGGGATATGAAACTTAGGATCAAATTGGGTACGCCCTGGCATGGTGAGTGTGCCCTGGCCAAAGTCATAATGCCACTTCTAATGATCACCGAAGACCACCCCACTCCTTCCTCTAATTCCCCTATCCTTCGGAAGAAAAGGACACTCCCAGGAGGTAGTTTTGACCCCCATGTATACATTGATGCTATAGGGGTCCCAAGAGGGTTCCAAATAAGTTCAAAGCTAGAGACGAGGTAGCTGCAGGATTTGAATCTTTATTCCCTATAGTGACTGTAAACAAAAATGTAGCGTGGATTAACTATATATATTATAACCAACAAAGATTTGTTAATGATACCAAAGAGGCCCTTCTGGGAATATCTGAGCAACTAGAAGCTACTTCCCATATGACCTTCCAAAATAGGATGGCTCTGGATATGATGCTAGCAGAAAAAGGTGGTACATGCGTTTACATCAACAAAGCCGAAGGATGTTGTACCTATATCCCTGATAACACAGGTCCTAACGGTAAAGTAACATTAGCCATACAGAAACTAGAGTCATTATCAAAAGAACTCAAAAGGAACTCAGGTGTTGATAATCCATGGAGCCAATACTTTGGATGGGTTGAAAACTGGAAACAAGCCCTTATACAAATAGGTATATTTATACTTATTACCCTTATTCTTGTTACCACTATTGTTTACTGTATTATCCCGTGCTGTAAGAAGCTCACCTCCAAGGGTATCGATAATGCCATAATGTACAATGGTGCCCTGTCCCATACTACTGAAACTGAGGTACCTGGCCCTGAGTCATATGCCCATTATCTAGTCCACTGGCGTGCAGAAAGACGTAAGCTTTGCAAGAATCATATAGTATAACAATAATGATTCTAAGAGGGGAATGAAAGGGTTAAAGCTCGTCTCTGCTTCACATGTCATAGAATTGTTTGTGTTACAGAACTGTTTGTTCCAGCACATTTTTTGCTACTGTCTTTGTCTGTTATCTTTTTATACCGTGTGAATAACTTTTCTATTTGAGTACAAATTTGCCCATATATGTATATCCTTCCGCTGCGGCAGTTTCTAGCCAATCATGTTATGTTGACCCCCTTTTGTGTTCTGTCCAATTAGTTATTGACTTGGGACATACACGCCCTAAATCCTTTCTTTTATATACTTTTGTTAAACAAACAATAAACAGTGTGAATCTTTACTGCTTGTGTTTTGCATGTTACTCGTAGCATAAGGTTTACACTCACGGACGTCTAAGAGACTATCACACCGAGGGTTAAAGAATAGAGGAAGAATCCTTACACTATCCAACAGGCCTATGTGTCGACAGCCTTACCTGTTCCATAGTCTCTGAAGGCCAACTCTACAAGATCGGTGGGGTCTTCCTGGGCAGCTGCCCATGGAGTCTCGGCCTTGCAACTATGCCAAGCTGCTGCGTGGTCGGGGAAGAACACCTCTGTGAGGTTCTACAGGTTTGATACCCTGGCCAAAGAGGATATCCAGTTTGGGCAGGCAGTGCTGCAGGCGTCTCCGCACATTCTCGCCTGTTCTGGAAGCTTGGGACATCCCCATCGTACTAATTCCCCAATATCCCTTATGGATACTAGAGAAAATAGGATTTTAATTACCTACCGGTAAATCAATTTCTCATAGTTCATAAGGGATATTGGGCGCCCGCCTCGGTGCGTTGACTTTTCTGCAGGTTGTCTCTTATATGGTTACCTGTTCAGCTGTTGCTGTTATGTTACCAGTCGTTGCTGGTTGTTTCCAATTATTGGTGTGCTGGTGTGTGAATCTCACCACTCGTTGTTATGTTCCTTCCCACAAGTGTGTCCTTTCTCCTTCGGGCACTATTTTACTTATAACTACCTGTGGGAGGGGGCATAGAGGGGAGGAGACAGCACACCCAGTTGAAGAAATTTAAAGTGCACCGGCTCCTTTTGGCCCGTCTATACCCCATCGTACTAATTCACCAATATCCCTTATGGACTACGAGAAAAGGATTTACCGGTAGGTAATTAAAATTCTATTTTTCCATCTCTCCAAGTTCACTTCTCCTGCCCTCAGAGTAACATCCTGTTAAAGAGAGCCGATGCTCTTCTCAGTGTTGTACCCATTGTAATGGTAGGGCCGACCCACATGCTCATCCCCCGTTTACAATAAAGGGGCCCACAAGGGTGCACTCCTTAATGCTTAGCCAAGCATCTGTGGTGGCTGGCCCCATCTCCACTGGTGGTTGACCACACCTTTTAAGCACGGGCCCTTACCACTGCATTCCCTTGGTGGGTCCCTCATGACAAAGCCCTGCACTGTCTGTAGTTAAATGACATGTGTTTGAGTTATGAAAGTTTATTACGCTGGAAACAGTTCTACCCTCCCCCATATTCTGATGTGTGCCCTTTGACCTGTTTCTGGGGTGCGTTATGTAGTCATTACGTAGCACTGGATGGCTGACATGTTCTGACATGTCTTTGCAAGATACCATTACGCACTGCTCACAAATCAACAAGAATTCCTGGGCCCTAACCAAAGCATAGGGAAAAAAACCTCACCAGTTTCCTGAGTCACCGCTGGGAACATGGCCGCTGTTGTCACAGATTACAAAGTATTTCCAAGTCAATGATGTTCCTGGGAAGACCGAGAAGCTTTGGGTTTGGTTTCACAAGAAACCTTACTTGGCAGAAAACTGGCATTTTTCTCAAGTGTGCAAAACAAATGTTGCTACCCAGGGAATATGACAAGTGTCTTATTATAGTACTGGTTTGTTTTTCCTTAGTGAAAATATAGAAATGGCTTGTCACAGGCTATTATTACGCTTTCTGTATATGATGCCAACATATTATTCAGTGCGGTTCATTTGCAGAGTGTTTACTTCAGCCCTTGCCCTACTTTGCAGTCTAATCCCTGTATTGCTGGCACACAGACAGACACTGGGGCCAATTTAGTAACAAAAGAAAATGCAAGTAACTTCAATCAATCATTATTTGGACCATGGGTGGAAACTGGAGCAGTAGGTGGAGACCTGTGAACCTGAAACAAACTCCATGTCGATAGCGCCCTGACAGGACATGAATGCAAGGCTCAAGCATGGTGCCACTGACTATACCACCGTAATAATGCAGCTTGGTTATACAGGTACACCACCGATTATCTGGCACCCTCGGTTCTGGCATTGTGCGGATTATCAGTTTTGCTGGATTATCGGTGGTATCGGCAACGGAGGTGTTGGCAGCATCCGATTCACCCTCCCCTGCAGCCTAATTCTACCCAGTATGCCTCCCACAGCCTAACTCCCCACCCTGCAGCCGGACTCCCCGTCCTGCAGCTGGACTACCCGCAGCCTGTCTCGCCGCCACAGCTTGACTACCCACTTGCAGCATGACTCTCTCCCCCATCTACCCCCCCGCAAAGCCTAACTAAGGGGGACATTTGCAACAAATGAACATTTATTCATGACCTTTTCAGTTAAAAAAAACTCACTATGCTAGCTATAACAGAAACATGGCTCACACAATCAGACACTACCTCCCCTGCAGCACTGTCACATGGTAGCCTCCACTTCACCCCCCCCCCCCCCCAGGCCTGGTAACACTAAAGGAGGTGGGGTTGGACTATTACTGTCCAAATCTTACACACACACACCATTTTACCACCTGCTCCCTCACTCGCATTTACATCATTTGAAGTACACTATTAGGATTTTCACCCGTTTCTCTCTGCGTGTTGCAGCTATCTATCACCCACCTAGGCAACCCAAAAAGTTTCTGGAAGATTTTTCTGCTTGGCTCCCTTACTTTTTATCCTCTGACATCTCCACCATCATTATGGATGATATCAATATCTCTATTGACTATCCGCAATCTCCCCATGCTTTCAAACTACTCTCTCTAACCTCCCCTCTTGGCCTCTCCCAGTTGACTGACTCTCCTACTCATCAGGAGGGCCACTGCCTTGTTCTTGTAATCATCAGACTATGCACTATTTCTGAACTTACACTCCTTTCCCTCTCTCAGATCACAACCTTATCACATGCATGCTCTCCTCTGTTACTTCAAACTCAATGTCCCTGAAGTCTACCAAGCCGCCTCTAACCCGCAGAAATATTAACGCTATTCATTTTCAACAACTATCAACCTCGCTGCAACCACTGCTCTCACCAATTTCTACATTCACCTCTCCTGAGACTGCTGTATCACACCTTACCCAAACTCTAGAAACAACACTTGATGAAGTGGCTCCAGCTACCCATCACACTCCACGTAGACTTAGATGCCAACTGTGGCACTCTAAATACACAAGACACCTACAAAAACTCACGTAAAGTTGAACACCAGTGGCGTAAATCTTGTAGTTCAAGTGACTTTCTCACATATAAGACTGTGTGCCACTCTTATGGTAATGCTCTAGACACTGCCAAACAAACACATTTCCAATCTCTCATCTCTGCTCAAGCCTCTAACCTCAAGTGATTTTTTAATACATTTAAATCACTTCTTGTCCCTCCCTCACCCAACCCACCAGCCACTGTCAGTACACAAGATCTTGCTTCCTATTTCAAGAACAAGATTGATAAGATCCAAAATGAAATGGTATGCTCTTCCACACCAAGTGACCTGCTCAATTCCCTGCCTGAACCCTCTAACCCCTTCTCTTCATTTGTCCTAAATATAAAGATGAAGTATCTGGACTCTTTTCATCTGCCTACTCTACTACCTCTCCCCTTGACTCTATACCCTCACAAATTAGTAAAGCTCTGTCTGCTGTTCTCATCCCAATCTTAACTAAAATCTGTAATCTATCTCTGTCTACTGGTATATTTCCTTCTCTGTACAAGCATGCAGTGATTACTCCCATTCTGAAAAAACAAAACTCTGACCCTAACACTCTCTCAAACTACCGTCCCATCTCTCAGCTCCCATGCCCCTCCAAGCTATTTGAGAGACATGCTTACACTCGCCTCACACACTTTCTTAACTCACACAGCCAGAGTCAGGATTTCGTGCCCAACACTCCACAGAGACAGCACGGACTAAGGTAGTGAATGATTTGGTTACTGCTAAATCTAAAGGCCATTATTTTACTACTTATTCTCCTTGCTCTCTCTGCTGTTTTTGACACTGTTGACCACTCTCTTCTCATACAAATAATATAATCCCTAGGTCTTCAGGACACAGCCCTTTCTTGGTTCTCATCCTACTTATCTAATCGCTCCTTCAGTGTTCGTTTCTCTGATTCCACCTCCTCTTCGCTACCTCTCTCAGTTGGAGTACCGCAAGGCTCAGTCTTAGGTCCTCTGCTTTCTCTATCTATACCACATCTCTTGGTAAACTAATCAGCTCTTTTGGATTTCAGTACCATCTGTATGTAGATGATACTCAAATCTACCTATCCTCCCTAGATTTATCACCATCTGTTTCGGGCCGTGTCACTGAATGCTTTTCTGCCATTTCATCTTGGATGACATCTTACACCTCAAACTTAATATTTCCAAAACAGAATTAATCATATTTCCACCGGCCAATAGTAGTTACCAACCTGATATCTCTATCACTGTTGCTAACTCATCAATCATCCCTACCACACAAGCTCGCTGCCAAGGTGTCACCCTTGACTCAGAACTGTCCTTTGTTCCCCACATTTAATCTGTCTCAAAATCATGTTACATACATCTAAGAAACAGATCCAAAAAAAACGACCATATCATACACAAGACACAGCAAAAACTCTAATCCATGCTCACAATATCTCCTGCATTGATTATTGTGATAGTCTCCTGACTGGTCTTCCCAAATATAGGTTCTCACCACTAGAATTAATTTTGAATGCAGCCGTGAGGCTAATCTTCCTCGTTAGACGTTCATCGTCTGCAGATCTGCTCTGTCAGTCCCTCCATTCGTTACCGGTATTCTACTGTATTAAATATAAAATACTTTTACTTACATACAAGGCTATTAACCAAACTGCACCACATACATCTCTTCACTCATCTCAAAATATCTCCCTACCTAATTACTCCGCTCTGCACAAGATCTGCGTCTCTCATCCACACGCATTACTTGTTCACACTCAGAATTACAGGACTTTATCCGGGCTTCATGCACTCTGTGGAATGCCCTCCCATGCACAATAAGACTCGCCTCTAGTCTCCAAACCTTTAAACGTTCAATGAAAACTCACCTCTTCAGACAAGCCTATCAAATTCCAGACCCACCCACATAACCTTCAGTGCTTCCCTATCTAATTACATCCTCTCTGTACAGTACACATAACATCACATATCTTGTCTTTCATTACTCTCACACCCTGATGACACAGCCAACATTGCTGGGTGATCATATCATACAACCCATTAAGAACCTTGCCATCTGGTGGACCATTATGCGATAGGTAGCATCTATCCTTGTGTATCAATACCTATTTCCCTATAGATTGTAAGCTTGCGAGCAGGGCCTTCCTACCTCTATGTCTGTCTTTTTTTACCCAGTTTTGTTATATTACTGTTGTTCTAATTGTAAAGCGCAACGGAATATGCTGCTAAGAAACTGTAAATAAATAAATAATAAATAAATGTACTAAGCAGTAATAAAAGTGAAGCAGTGCCCCAGTGGAGAAGTTGCCCATGGAAACCAATCAGCATTAAAGTAACATCTATAACTTGCATACTATAAAATTATACAGAGCAGCTGATCGGTTGCCATGAGCAACTTCTCCACTTTTGTCACTGCTTAGTACATCTCCCCCTGAGTTTGAGTACCTGTTGTCTACAGACACTAGGTGCTATAGGCCCTCATTCCGGGTTGTTCGCTCGCTAGCTGCTTTTAGCAGCATTACAAACGCTAGGCCGCCGCCCTCTGGGAGTGTATCTTAGCTTAGCAGAATAGCGAACGAAAGATTAGCAGAACTGCTACTAAATAATTCCCTGCAGTTTCTGAGTAGCTCCAGACCTACTCCTAGATTGCGATCACCTCAGTCCGTTTAGTTCCTGGTTTGACGTCACAAACACGCCCTGCGTTCAGCCAGCCACTCCCCCGTTTCTCCAGCCACTCCTGCGTTTTACCCCGGCACGCCTGCATTTTTTAGCACACTTCCGGAAAACGCTCAGTTACCTCCCAGAAACGCCCCTTTCCTGTCAATCATTCTCCGATCAACAGAGCGACTGAAAAGCGCCGCACGAACACCAGCAAATCTACTACGTTTTGTGTTAATTAACTTAGCGCATGCGCGCTGCGTACCATGCGCATGCGCATTTTCCACCTAATAGCTGCGTGGCGAAAAACGTCAACGAGCGAACAACTCGGAATGACCACCATTGTACATTATGGGCCTGATTTATTCACATACTTTTTTTTGCTACTGCGTGTGTTCTAAACTCCCTAAAAACTTCTACAGTGCATGTGTTCCCATGGGTGTAGAAACAGAGGCGCTGTTGCGATTGAGACGCACAGGCGTTCTTGGGAGGTGCAAGTTTCAGTGGTGCGACTGAGGACAGCGTCTATAGACGCACCTACCAGTGCTACAGTATCTATAGATGCTGAAATTGGGCCTTTCAGCCCTTGCACAGTCATGTACACCAGGGAGGGACTTTGTAGTGGCTATATACCAGGGAGGGACTTTGTAGTGGCTGTACACCAGGGAGGGACTTTGTAGTGGCTGTACACCAGGGAGGGACTTTGTAGTGGCTATACACCAGGGAGGGACTTTGTAGTGGCTGTACACCAGGCAGGGACTTTGTAGTGGCTATACACCAGGGAGGGACTTTGTAGTGGCTGTACACCAGGGAGGGACTTTGTAGTGGCTGTACACTAGGGAGGGACTTTGTAGTGGCTCTACACCAGGGAGGGACTTTGTAGTGGCTGTACACCAGGGAGAGACTTTGTAGTGGCTGTACACCATGGAGGGAATTTGTAGTGGCTATACACCAGGGAGGGACTTTGTAGTGGCTGTACACCAGGGAGGGACTTTGTAGTGGCTATACACCAGGGAGAGACTTTGTAGTGGCTATACACCAGGGAGGGACTTTGTAGTGGCTGTACACCAGGGAGGGACTTTGTAGTGGCTATACACCAGGGAGGGACTTTGTAGTGGCTATCCACCAGGGAGGGACTTTGTAGTGGCTATACACCAGGGAGGGACTTTGTAGTGGCTATACACCAGGGAGGGACTTTGTAGTGGCTGTACACCAGGGAGGGACTTTGTAGTGGCATTTGCATAAAGTCCAAATAGGTGACTGAATCAGGACCTGCAATTTGTCATTTTGAGCAGAATCGGAATAACAATTTCTTCCAGTGTGTACGCACAATAGCATTCTCCCGGTCGTTGTTCGTCACCTCTCCCCATGCAGGTCAATCTGATGATATCGTCAACGATTTTCAGCAAATCGTGCAGTATGCACGCACTTTCTACATATATACCTTATATATTGACCAAACGACACACAATATATCATTCGGTCATTATCAAGATTGCACATTGTGTATGCATTATATCGCTTGCCCGGGAGTACAGGGGAAATCGGGATGACCATTGCATCGTTTGAACATCGGCTAATGTGTACCCAGCATTGGAGTGTTTTTACTCTCCATAGGTCCTCAGTCTGATGATAATGTCGATTTATATACAGGAATGAAAAGCTATACCTTCTATACACTCTAAACACACTTTAAACCAGAGGTTCTCAAACTCGGTCCTCGGGGCACACACAGTGCATGTTTTGCAGGCAACCCAGCAGGTGCACAGGTGTATTAATTACTCACTGACACATTTTAAAAGGTCCACAGGTGGAGCTAATTATTTCACTTGCGATTCTGTGAGGAGACCTGCAAAACATGCACTGTGTGTGCCCCCGAGGACCGAGTTTGAGAACCTCTGCTTTAAACCTTTAGCCGCTGCTATACTTGGTACACACGCCACGTACTTTTTACGCTATTAGCGTACAGAGTCCCATACGATGTACGGACTCTGTGTACAAACGCCGCGCTGACGGTACAATGCACCCGCAGCACGTACACACCCAATGAATACGCTTTAAACTTTATACAGCAATGCAATGCGCTACTAATACACTTTTAAACCATAGCGGGGAAAGGAAGACACAACACCGATTTGTAGTTAAATCACTGGGTTCCGACACCACAGCGTAATATTGCTGAAAGGGGGTTACAATATATACAATACAATATAAGACAATATAACAGAATAATGGCTACAGTCAATGGTACATACGTGAGTATATTCGCGTGCGCTTCCCGGTCCGGTCCTCCGTAATCTAATAGATAACGTTGTGAGTCTTGTGCCAGACCAGGCTGCAGCAGGCTTTATTTATACAATTCTTCCAAAAGCAATACAATGGATACTGTAATCCCTTTGTCCATTGGACACAGGAATGCACTTTTACAGTACAGGAGAGGTCATAGGTCGATTTGAATTGGTGGGCGATGTCTGTTCTAACTGCTCTTGTGGGTGGTCTCCTCTGGATTCCCGCCGCATACATAATGTACAGTAAATGCAATTTATATCTATATTCTGCTTCTGCACATAACTATCCGCAGGAACATGCGATCTTCCTCAAACCAACACCGGAATGTTACCCTTAAAATACCCTACAGCTCAGTGGCAGATCCAGGGGGGGGGGGCACTTGGGCCCGTGCCCCCCCCTGTCATTTGTGGCCTCCATCCCCCCCAGCGCCGGCGCCGCACAGGGAGATGACGGGCGCCCGTTGAGATTGTGTTACCAGCGGGCGCCCATCTCCCTGCACAGCGGCAGCCGGAGGCAGGAGCTCAGTACTGAGCTCCGGCTTCCGGCGCTGTCACTGTGCGGCGTGCGCTATGGGAGAGACGTCAGTCATGACGTCTCTCTCATAGTGCTGACTGAGGAGCGAACGCCCAGGGAGGAGGACTGCAGCGGGAACGGGGCTTGGTAAGTATGTTCTATTTTCTCTTCCTCAGTGCAGCAGGGGCATCTACTGGGGGCAAACTACGGGGGGGACATTACTGAGGGGCATCAACAAGGGAAATTACTACTGGGTTGGGGGAGCATTACTACTGGGGGCATTATTACTGGGGGAGCATCTACTGGGGCCATTACTACTTAGGGCATTACTACTGGGAGCATTACTACTGGGGGGCATCAACAAGGGGCATTACTACTGGGGGGGCATTACTACTGGGGGCATTATTACTGGGGGGCATCTACTGGGGGCATTACTACTGGGGGGGCATTACTACTGGGGGCAAACTACTGGGGGCATTATTACTGGGGGGCATCTACTGGGGGTATTACTACGGGGGGTCATCTATTGGGGGTATTACTACTGGTGGCAGCTACTGGGGGACATTTTTACTGGGGGGAATCTACTGGGGGCAAACTACTGGGGGACATTATTACTGGTGGCATCTACTAGGTGTATTACAACTGGGGGCATTATTACTGGGGGGGGGGGGCATCTACTGGGGGCATTACTACTGGGGGGTCATCTATTGGGGCAAACTCCTAGGGGGCATTACTACTGAGGGCAAACTACTGGGGGACATTATTACTGGGGGGCATCTACTGGGAGCACAGTACTGGGGGACATTATTACTGGGGGCCAACTACAAAGGGGCAAACTACAGGAGGGCATTACTACTGGCGGCGTAACTACAGGGGCATTACTACTGGCGGCGTAACTACAGGGGCATTACTACTTTGGGGCTAAACTACAGGGGGGCATAATACAGGGGCCAAACTACTGGGGGATAACTACAGGGGCCAAACTACTGGGGACATTACTACTTGGGGCTAAACTACAAGGGGGGCATAACTACAGGGGCTAAACTACAATGGAGCAATCTACAGGGGGGCATTACTACTGGTGGCTAAACTACAAGCAGGCAAACTACTGGGGGCATTACCACCGGGAGGCTAAACTAAAGGGAGGGGGGGGGGGGTAAACTACTGGGGTCATAACTGCAGGGGCATTACCACTGGGGGCATAACTACTAGGGCGCTAAATGACTGGGGGCATTACTACAGGCAACATTACTACTGGGGGCAATACGGGCATTGCATAAGGGGCACCACTACTATGGGGTCTATATAAGGGGCACTACCAGTACAGTGGATATTGCATAATGAGCGCTACAACTGTGGGCATTGTATAAGAAGCGCCACCTCACATGCACCGAAGCCGCACGCAAATGTACTTGCCCCTTCCATGGTGCCCCCCCCCCCCTATCATTTTCTTCTGGATCCGCCCTTGCTACAGCTGGATACCAAACACCACCTTATGACCTTGTTCTGTCTCCTCCTATTCTGTAAAGGTGAATCCCCTTGTTCTGAAACCATTTAAACTGTTGTTATTTTCTGGTGTGGTGCAGGGGGACTATGTGTACATTGTGCACTATTTGGATTAAATATGTAATGTGTTTTGAAAGCTCTCCATGCGTTCACAAACTCTACCGTAAATACCCATACCACGCACTGATGCGCACGACCGCGGGAGCGACCATACGCAAATTGCGAATATGTGCACGCACAGCAGAACAAGTACACGCGCGGAGGCCCTCTGTGTGTAGTTCGTACGTGATGTGTGTACTGCAATATTTTTCGACTTTGACACTGATATAAGTCTAGGAGGTTCTTTACCGTGAGATGCTTTAACAACCTTTACAATGTAGTGAATATTTGGAGCATCTTTTGCAATTTGTGTTAGTTCCACTGACTCCCTCCCCGTCTCCTTTTACATCTTTAACCACCAGCCCTACTCTATGCTACTACTCCTCCAACTCCCTCCCATCTACGTCACTGTAAAGTTTCCTTTGTGTAAATCATCACAGGACTCTGGGGAGCTGCAGAAGTGTGACTTTACTCATCGCAATCATGCTAAACAGTAATGCTGGCTGCAGAGACACTTCCTGTATAACAAACACTTCCTGTATGACAAAGTGGGTGGCAATGATGTAACTTCTTCCCACCCGCATACAGCGTACATCTACAGTCACTCCTCTTTTCTCACTTTTTTATCTCCCTTATACCCTGCTCTCCTCCTTGCCATCCACTTGGGCCAGCCCCATGCCCCAGCATATATTAGAAGTAGTCCCTGCAGTAGCCATAAAGAGGATCTCCCCCAGCAATAAGGCGCCCATAATTTTATTGCGATTGACATAAACACTTCTTTAAGCTAGCTTATCACTAAAATAACGACACCACTAAAATAACGACACGGACACGTTAGCTGTAGTTAAAGGCCAGACGATATTTATTGATCGCGGACCTGTTCTTTAAACTATAATTGTAATTGAATTGATTTTATATTGGAGGATGGCAAAAGGACCAGTCGCTACCAGACACCAGCTCCAGTCCGTTGGATGAAATCAAACCACTAAGGAGGGGAGTACCCAAACCCCGCCTCCTTCCTGCATAACCCGCATTGTGCAGGCCTCACCACTCTTTTCTCTGGCAAACGTTCGGTTCCCGCAGGGGAACGTCTAAATGTCCAACCGCAAGAGAAGGACACACCTGCCGTCCTTCTAAAGAGGGTGCCCCACAATGACCACTTATGCCCATCTGACCGCTGGTTGGTAGCGACTTCCCGCCACAAAGGTTTAACAAACCGCCCCGCCATCCAAACCAATAAAAACCAGGAAAGGAGAAAGCTAACTAAAGGGACCCAGAACCCCAGGTAAGACAAAACCTGCAAAATTTCAGCCGGAGAAGACGAAACGCCTTCCCCCCTTGTCGAAACTGCGGCTGACGCAGTACCAGCAGAGGATGTCTGACCACCTAAAAGCCGTAACCCAAAACATCAGCTGTCCTATGCGCCAAGTAATGCCCTGCCGCCCAAAATTGTAAGAGTGGCCAAACCAGCCATTCCCATTCAACCTTTGACGGCTGCAAAAGAAAAACACCCTGAAATCATCACTGACAGACATCACATAGGAAGACCAAGTGACAGATAACAGAACTAACCCAAGTGAAGGAGAAAACTCAAAAAACCTCCCGTGGACCTTTGATGAGCCAATTGTAATTAGGCCCCCTCGGAGGAAAATTTAAAAATTCACTTCACACCCTCGATTCCTGAACGCTACTTGTTCAAAAACCGACGGGTAAACAAGTTTTTGGGTTAGCACAACAGGCACAACTAAACATTATCCACATGCAGAAGGCTTCTAGTAAGCCTCCCTCCACGGAGCACCTCCTGAATAGCTGCCGTGGAGGACCCTGTGGCTGCCGCACGGTAGCCACCCCCATCCGCAAGGAATAGGACCCAAAAAGTATACCTCCAACGGCCCACGTCCTGCATCGCCGCCATGGAGGAACCTGTGGCTTCCGCATGGTAGCCACCCCCATCCGTATGGAATAGGACCTAAGAAGTATATCTCCAATGAACCACCCCTTGAATAACTGCCGAAGGGGACCCTATGTCTGCCGCACGGCAGCCACCCCTCCACAAGGAATGGATCTAAAAACAAATATACCTCCAGAGGACCCCTCCTGAATATCTGCCGCGGTGGACCTCGTGGCTGCCACATGGTAGCCATCCCCATCCGCAGGGAATAGGCCTAAGAAGTACACCCCCCAACACTCCAGGTCCTGGACTGCTGCCGCGGGGGACCCTGTGACTGCCGCCCAGCAGCCACCCCAATCCAAAAAGAACAGGACCTATAAGGAGTACCCTCCAACATCCCAGCTCCTGAACAACCGCCGAGGAGGACCCTGTGGTTGCCGCCTGGCAGACTCCCCCCTCTGCACGGAACAGGACCTAACAAGTATATCTCCAATGACCCAGCACAGGAACCGCTGCCGAGTGGGACCCCGCGGCCGCCGCATAGCAGCCACCCCAATCGGCCCGTAAACAGGACCTGCAACAAACATCCCCCCAGCGACCCTGCTCCTGAAACCGCTGCCGTGGAGAACCCTGTGGCTGCCGCATGGTCAGCCTCCCCAGTCCGCCAGGGATAGGCCCTATAATAAGCACACCCCCAAAAGCTCTGCTCCTCAACAGTTGCCGAGGATGACCCTGAGGCTGCCGCAAGGTAGCCACCCCAATCGCAAGGAATAGGACCCTAAGAGTATACCCCCAATGGCTCAGCTCCTGAATAGCTGCTGTGGGGGCCCCTGTGGCTGCCAAATTGCAGCCTCCCTCATCCGTAAGGAATAGGACCCAAGCAGTATACTGCCAACGGGCCAGCACCTGAACAGCCGCCGTGGCGGACCCTGTGGCTGCGGCATGGCCAGCGTTCCCATTCCGCAAGGAATGGGTACCGAACCCAAACACAGCAGCAACCCTGTACCTTAGTGAGATAACCAGCGAGCGCCTGTATCAGCAACTGGTCGCCCCCCCCGGAGGCCCATCTATACTCGTGCGCCAGGCGCAGCGGGCTGACACCCACAACCACAACAAAGTAACTCGGCGCTATTTGCTGGGTAGATAAGTACACATTAATTGGAATCTAAAAAACACACATTAATCAATAGCAGCTGTAAAAAGGGAGAGTACTCCACCCAACAATTAAAAACTAAAACATACACAGATCACAGCGCTTATTAAAAAATTACGTGTCTTTTTATTAATACACTAAAATTTCACAATAATTAATAACAAAGTCCCGTCCTAGTATGTCGGCTAATCCTGCCAAACATTGAACACAACTATAGATACATCTCTACATAAGTATGGTTAGTAAAGCGATCTTCCACAGTCAGCTGATTAATCAGAATCTTTAACTTGTATTAGTCAGAGATTTTTATCCATGCGATAGATATTGTCACTGGTGTTAGTTAGTTGCAACAATTATTAGTGATGTTATTTCAATGGTTAGTACAGCATGCTGTTTTATAGCTTGAAAGCAATGGCAGTGATCCACAAGTAAATTTAGTAGTAAACCTGTTTCAGATTCTGATCCCATACATTGGTTCCTCCCGGCTCCTGGTGCTTTTTTATCCCATCAATGGTGCCATATCTGGAGTGTCCAATTGTTTGGAGAATGCCTGCAGGTTTTCTTAAAAGTTCCGACCGGTACCGGAGGGGTAATATGAAGTCTCTTACGCGTTTCTCCGCCTTTGTTACGTTCAGCGGCTTCCTCAGAGCAGTATACCTCTATGTCTCCGTGTCCGTGTTTAAATAGCGGCTATTCTCCCGCCTATCACCGTACGCAGCGTCTCTATCTCAAGCCTCATTTTCGAGTGGAGCGCATACGTATGTGTGTTGTCACGTTCACGTGACCTCTTTTGATCACGTGTCTGCGTCTCACGTCTCAATTACGGAACTCCTTAGCCGTTTGGCTCTGAGTGTGCGTTCCATACATATTCCGGAACTTTTATTAGAGTCCGTTTTGTCTTATATTCATAATAACATATCATATATACGTGTGATCGCATCAACTTAGAAATTATTATTTCTTCCATAGAAAGTTCATCATATTAATTCTTACTAACCATACGGAGACAATTGGATATAAATATAGATATAAAAACTTATACATAGAGAGAATATATATATATACATATCTAATACAGTAGTGTACTTAGAAAATAAAAAAATATTATATAAAAAGACCAGTGTTGCCTGGTTATTTATCTATATATAGTCGCCACTCAGATATCTCCTACCCAGAGGGGAGACAGATCACATTTATTATTTAATTAATTCATTCTTATAGTTTTATTATTAATTATATTTTCCTTGGATACAACTTTTAGGTCTATCATAGGCTCATATTTTAATTAGTTTTATTCTTCACAATCATTATTTTTCAATATTATTTATTTATTCATTACATGGGGAGATTCTTCTATATCCGCATCATATGTCTCGTGTTCTGTATCCGCATTTCAGAATTCACGCATAGCTCTCTCTGCATCATATACATAGAGAGCTATATATATTAACTTCCCACGAGACATAGAACAGGATACAAAAAAGAATATAGGTGAAATAACAGAGGAAAGAATATTATTTTTGATATTATATAATTGTTATTATTACTATCAATAAAAAATACAGAAGAACAAAGAAACAAAGAGAAATAGAGAGAGGAAAAGGAGAACAGAAGTCCAGCACCAGCATATATCTACTCATTCACTCTTATCAGAATTCATAGAAAAACAGGAATATATATGCATGTACATAATTGGTCGAGATAGAGTATATATATATACCTAGACGTGTGTATAAAAATACCAAGTACCAATATGCAGTACACACTATCACATTTGGACAATGTTAGATGTTATATCTAGGGCTATTTTTCACATCATGCCAATGTAGAAATATATACTGTTCCATCATTAATTTTCCAAGCAGAGGTGATGTTTTTAGAGTAGAATGCAGGACCTATATATTGTTCAACTCCACTGTGTCATTTAGACCACATGGTATTAGAGTTCCCAAAACATAGATCCAATATGCCTCTCTTTTGCATAATAGATTAAATGTATCCCCTCCACGTCTTGTTGGTCCTATTTGTTCTATTGCTTTGACTGATACGTTGTTCATACTTTGTCTTTGACAGCGTGATATGTGGAGTGAAAGGGGATGTGCACTATGTCCCTTTAAAATGTTTCTCCTATGTTCGGAGAATCTTACATGGAGAGCTCTGGTCGTACGCCCCACATATTGCTTTCCACATCCACATGTGATTAAATAAATCACATATGTGGAGTTGCAATTAAGAAATTTCCCTATCTGATATGTCTCCTTCGTAGAGAATGAACTAAATTCTGTACTTTTTCTGAGGGAGGCCAAGCACGTAGTACATGCGTTCCTACCACATTTATGGAAGCCGACTGGTTTAGACGGCAACCAAGTCCCCATCACAGGGAGGGATTTTTCAGAGCTTGTAAAATGGCTACGTACTAACTTAGATTTCAGATTTTCTGATCTTCTAAAAGTAACCTGTCCAAGTGAGGCTACCTGATCTTTTAGTATCTCATCCATGGACAGCAGGGCGGTATTTTTCTTGATAATCTTTTTTATTTCTTTTGCATGACTATTATATTGGGTGGTAAAAGTTATTGCTCTATTTCTACCTTCTTTTTGAATTCTATCCATCTTCTCTACTTTATCTACATCTACAAGTAATGTCTCTCTATAATGTCTCTCCACAACCTCCTGGGCCTCCAAGGACACCCAGCGACCCCCAGCTGCTTGATCCGATTTGGATCACACCATCCTGCAGAGCAACCGACCCCCCTGCAACCCGCGTTACAGATAGAGGTCCCAGCATCCCGAACTGCCTGCTGCTCGCCACCCTTCGCTCACCCGCAACAACCAGAAGAAAGTCAAAGCAAAGGCTAATCTAAACCGGGGCCACCTCCCACATCAACTTGGCGACAGGAGGCAGCACACCCAGCAATTCCGCCAAAATTTGCCACGTAGCAGGCCTACGTGTATCCGCAGGCGCGGGGCGCACCCTAGCCCCAACCCTAAAGCGCTAATGAAAGACCAAGCAGGGCCCGCCAGCCCGCGCAGCCTAGAACGGAAGGAAATGCCCGCAAAGGCAGGATACATGGCCACCTAGGCCCTCCCTCCCAAATAACGCTCGAACAGGAAAACCAAGCAAAACCGTCTACCAGGGACACACCCGCTGTATCCAACCTACTGAAAAAAAAAAACACCGGGACGTAGCAGACGCCCCAAACGCGGAATGAGCCAACGCATGACCAGTCCGGGTAGCTAACCCGCCCGGACAATCCACCCGCCTGGAGACGGACATGAGGAAACCTTATGACGCTACCCCGGAACCCACTCGCGGCACATAAAACTGTAAAGAGACAAAGCATCCGCCAACCCATTCCGACTCCGGAGCGGGATGGCAAAACTGCACCGCCAGCAGCCACGCAGCTGTCGCAACCGCCGCAAAGCCTGGGGGGACCGTAGGGAACCATGAGGAGGAGACCACAACCACCTCCCCGTAAAAAACTATAGTAATGAAGACCAAGTCCACCCAAACATCTCTGATCCCACGGGAAGGGAAACCGCGGTACGCTACCTGGTCGACCCCGCAGGGGCCCTTAGTATTCTTGAAACCTATGCCACCCGTGGGGATAAACCTGCTCGCCAACGGGGAGGAGCTAACACTGCACCCGCTTAAACCGACTTCGCGTCAACCCCAGCCGTCGTTAATAAAACCCCAACAGAGTCGGCACCCTGTCAGCGGGGAGGCGACAGCAACCCGCAATTGTGCCCAGCGCCAACCCCTGAAACCTCAGGCAACCGGTAAGGCCCTAGCCGTATACCGGGGCAACGGGATCCTCCAGGACCCTGACAAAAACCTGGCAACCTACTGCAGGATACCTGCAAACCAAAATGCCTCCCCGACCCATGAAGAGAAAATCGTCCCTGTAATGAGAAACACCAAAAGGGGCCGGATCCGGACCGTGTGCCCCAACGCAAGAAAGTGCAGAATTCTCAAAAAAGGCACATGAGCCAGAAAAACTCGGGGGCACCAACCTGTCAGCATAGAACGGGCCCCTAACCGAGGCCCGAAAAATTTGAGGTGATAGGGACGCAGGGGAAGCGGCGCAAACACTACCCAACGTATAAGTTACCAAAATTGAGGTACCCGGCCCATATTCATGGAACAAAACGCAGAGTCCCATAAAAGACTAATCTCACCCCGCGCGAGGTATCGGAAATGGACCTGTCAGCATAGCGTGCAAAGAGAAAACCCCTTCAGGATACGACAAATGTAGGCTAAGGCGGCCCCAGCCCGGGGTCCCTGGCCATAACCCCACAGGGAAGAAGCACAAGCCGGGAAGAGATGAAAAACAAAACGTCATAAGGCTCGCACGAGCCCTAAGCCGTTTCGGCGACCACCCTCCGCCGGACCTGATGTGGGAAAGCGTGCGCGGACCTCCAACACCCGCTCCCGGCTGGGGCACCGTCATTAGACGGGAGACAGGCCTGGCAAATTCGCAGGAGTGACGAACACGGGAGTGGACCTATGGTGTACTAGCCCCTGCCATAAGCGACACCCCCCTTTTCCACCAAGGAGCGCAAAAACAGCCACGCCAACTGCAAGGGACCCGCAGTCTGGGACCCCACTGTGTGGTCCGGCCCGCCGAGCGACCCCAAAACATAACCCCAAGAAATTGACGTTACACCCCCGAACCCGATGGACTTCACGTCGTAATCACCCCGAGAAAAACGTAACCACAACTGAAAATTACGGAAAGCCGTCTCCCCAATCCCCCCCCACCATCCGCTTCCTCCGCGAACCGAAGGGGGCGGGGAAAACGGTAGCCGCCGGCGCCCTGCCTTTCCGGGAAGCCTAACGCCACGCGCAGAGCCATGAGCCTAGCCAACTAACGCGGGCGCCCAGGAGAACCAGAGTAAAACGCTACAAAAAGGAACAAGAACTGTAAAGTGATAATAAACAACAGCATGCTCACCGGTGTCTGGAGAACGTGGAATACCATCAGCCGGCTCCAACGCCACCGACCCTGTATTTGCGACATCCACTGTCGTTGCAGCCGCATCCCTACTTTGACACCGATCCCTCCACGATGAATCCACCGACTCCTCGGACTCGCAGACACCTGTGCGGACGAAACAGAGGGGACAACAAGCGCCGGGAGCGCCCGCGCATACAGACAGAAAAAGGGGAGGCACAAGCGAGGGCAAAGGAACGCCGCGACCCTTGTACAGCGGGCTGAGGCGAGGGAAAACGCCTGGGTGGGAGGGAGTTACCCGCCACGCGTGCGCGGGGGGAGGGGGGGGCAGGGCCCGGAAAAGCCGGGGGGGGGGGAGGGGGAGACCCAAGGGAAATTGGAATATGACGCCGGAACTGTAGACAAGTCGGAAACTGCGGGGGGGGTGGGCAAAGACAGACCCGTCTGCCGCGTCCCGGAGGACACCGGAAATGACTGTCCAATGGGGAAGGGGGGTGCATTACGGAGAAACCCTGTGGAAACTTTCCCCTGGCATGCCTGACAGGCAAAAAGCAGGGAAAGAGGGCCAGGAAAGGGACAGGATGCTGGTAGGGAAGACTGTGCGGACGTTAACCGCAATACCACAGCCTGGCCAGCAGGGGGACTCAGCAAAATGCACCGAGTGAGGACGAGGAACCAAGCCACCCCAAGGGAGAAGGGGGGGGGGGTTTCCGCGTGAGCCCGACGTGCACACCGTGGCACGAGACGCCGCAGGCACCCAGCCGGCCCCGGGGGAGAACCGTGGACCACTGTGCACCAACCCAGAGCGCGCCCTTCACAGCGAACCTGTAGTAATTGCCCCCCAGCCTACCCGGCCGTCGCAGGAAGCAGGGAAGGAGGGCCAGGCAAGGGACAGGAGGCTGTCAGGGATGACTGTGCGACCATGCACAATACCACAGCCTGGCCAGCAGGGGTCACCAGGGAAATGCGCAATGAGGGAGAGGGAAACTGAGCAGCCCAAGGAACCAGGGGGGGGGGGGAATGCCCACGAGACCCCCTCGTGAACCTCGCGGCAGGGGGCCCCCCAGACTAGTCGCCGGCACCGCTCTAGCTCAGGCGGAATACCGCAGACCGCCGTCCCACAACCCAGAGCGTACCGGCCACCACAGCACCCGAGGTAAAAAGCGCACGTCCGCGGCGGCCCCCCCATATGGGTAAGTTGAGAACCACCACAGGGCATGCCCCTAGGGAAGACCAGGAAGCGGCTGCTGCCACGAGCCGTCCCGGCCTGCACACGATGCCGTGCATAACCCCCCGCAGCCAGCCACAGGGCCGGCAGGCACCCAGCGGGCGCCGGAGCCGCCGGCCGGGTCCGGAGCGGAGAGGGGAGAGAGGCCGCGCGGGAACGAAGAGGGGGGGAAGCAGGGCACTAACTGCGGCGGCCACGTCGGGGGAGCCCGTCCCGCCCACCGGCCTAACAAGGGAGGGAGCGCGTGTAGCATAGGGTCGACCCCGCCGCTGGCAGCGGCGCCGGGACAGGCCATGCTCCGTGCACCAGAGTGCCGGAAACCTGCGGCCGCAGACAAGCGACGGGAGGGGGGGGGGAGAGGACCAGCATGGACGCTGCATAGCGCAGGGAGGAGGGGGGAGAGGAGCCACAAGCACCATGGGGAAAGCAAGAACAACACATATGCAGAGGGGGCATGAGGATGTAGTTGTACCAAAAAACAGTGCAGCAAGGACGCAAATTAATATAATATATAATGCTAGCAGTACTCAGCCTTCCTGGGCCATTCCAAAATGGCAAGAGGAAGCTGAGTCATATGATCATGGCTTATATATTCTTCCAAGACCAACCCCTAACCTTTGATGGACAGCCCTATGATCCTATAGGAAAATACCCAAGAACACACTGATCTGCCTAGCAACTGCTTAGTCATCAACAACCAATCACAAAAAATTGGACTCTTATATGGCTTCAGGCTTATGCAGCCTTCAGCTTCTTTAATCTACAGAACAGGTAAGTGAGGTATGAGGAGTAATGTAATATGGGTGTGAGAGTTTAAAAGGTTGTGCAGTGGAGCTACTAATGTAATGTGAGGGATGGTGTGGGCTACTAATATACTGTAAGGCCTGATTCTGATTTGGAAGTAAAGCAAAAACAGCAAGTAACTGTGTCTGGAACAGATCATGGCCCTCATTCCGAGTTGATCGCTCGCAAGCGAATTTAGCAGAGTTGCTCACGCTAAGCCTACGCCTACTGGGAGTGTATCTTAGCTTCTTACAATTGCGACCGATGTATTCGCAATATTGCGATTACAAACTACTTAGCAGTTTCAGAGTAGCTTCAGACTTACTCGGCATCTGCGTTCAGTTCAGTGCTTGTCGTTCCTGGTTTGACGTCATAAACACACCCAGCGTTCGCCCAGACACTCCCCCGTTTCTCCGGCCACTCCTGCGTTTTTTCCGGAAACGGTAGCGTTTTTATCCACACGCCCCGAAAACGCCGTGTTTCCGCCCAGTAACACCCATTTCCTGTCAATCACACTACGTTCGCCAGAGCGAAGAAAAAGCCGTGAGTAAAAATACTATCTTCATTGTAAAATTACTTGGCGCAGTCGCAGTGCGAATATTGCGCATGCGTACTAAGCGGAATTTCACTGCGATGCGAAGAAAATTACCGAGCGAACGACTCGGAATGAGGGCCCATGTTGCCATGCAAGAGGGGCAAATACATTCATATTTTTTCTGTGCAGGGTAAATACTGGCTGCTTTTGCATGAGGCCCATGTGTATGTTAGATAGCTTTATTTTTACATTGCAATTTAGATTTCAGTTCGGACCATACTTACCTACTTTTATGGTCTCCGCTCTGTGAGAAGCCCGGCGTATGTTACATATCTCTCTACTTGTCACATATGCATACCTCCCAACATCGTTTGAATGAAGATAGGGACACCTTGGCGCGGTGAAGCTTATGGAAAAGGGGGCATGGCCCCCATATTTCATCAGTATGGGGGCTTTCACAACGCTCTATGAGCTGCTGGCATGCCCCCTCGCCCTCTGTCTCCAGTGAATAGACGCTGTGCGCATGTGCACAGCGTCTAGTCACCGCTGCTCTGCCAGGCAATGATCATCCATGTTCTTTCACTGACTGGCCTGTGGACCAATCAAAATCTGCAGGTGGGGCTTCACGGGTGTTGTGGGGCAGAGCTATGGTCCGTGCCTCGGCACCTTGTCGAAAAAAAATAAACAACCTGGTTCTGTATTATCGATGGTGGGAATCCATCTGGTTCTCCCCCATCGATAGCAAAAGTATTCACCAACGGCCATAAACCCTTGATGAACTGGAATCATCAATATTCAATGGCCATCCTTAGAACCCTCGTTGGTAACTCATATGATAGCAATAGGACGGAATGATGACATGCTCGGAGTGGACACATTGAGATTGCATTAAATGTAAATCAATACTCTCATTTCTTTGCTCTTGATGTGCAGGTTGTTGTTTATCTACAATTCCCAGCCAGGTGTGACATATAATAGACTTTTCAGCTCCCCACAACATTGCCCTGACTGAAAACATCGAGCTCCACCAACCTACACTGAGCCCCTCCGCTTGCGGCCTCATCACTTCTCATCAATATCTCAGTCATGCAGTTCGTGACTCGAACCTGCTGAGCGAGCACACAGATGTTACGGGCAACAAACCTGCAGGACCAAACAAATCATATCTTGTCATGTTGTTTTATAACAATTAAAGAACAGAGGACAAGCACTGAATTACCATTGAGAGCTGGAAGCTAAAATTATGACTTGAAGTTCATTCAAAATCAGCAGACGTTTGGCAGCAACCTGGTGCAACTATACAAACACCACAATAATAGCTCCTTTATTCTGTAGTAATGAGCTGGCCCCGCAGACGGATCTCGGGCGGCCACTGCAGGATAGAGTTAAGCAGGAGGTCATATTGGAGGACTACACAGCTATAGGTCAATAACCGATTCGTCATTTCATAAATATGTTTCATAGTTTGGTGCTTTCTGGATGATCCAGACTCAGGGCCAACACAGGATCTATGCTGCTTCACAGCCATATGTGGTGTCTCCAGGCCTAGTGCTGTGACTGTCAGGCCCCGGGCAGATAGCATTCATTTCTGTGCAGCCCAACTCACCACCACTGAGGGTGCAGTAACTTTTCCTAGACAGGAGAAGGGTCTGCACTGTCATGAGAAAGTATTTGAAATTGTAATATGTTCACGATTTCGTGTGAAAGTCCCGCCTTCCTTTTCTTCATCACTTTTTAAGAAAGTCAGTGAATTTCAACATTTTTGTGATGATACAATGTGTGTGTGTGTGTGTGTGTGCGTGTGTGGGAGGGGAACCCTAATTCCAAACCAGAGGCGTAACTAGGGTAGGGCGAGTGGGGCACGTGCCCTGGGCGCCTTGGCAGGCCCAGCAGAGGGGGGCACCGCCGGCGGCCAGGGCATCATGCCCCACTCGCACCCGTCACGCCGCAATGTGAGGGGAGGAGAGCGCAGCGTCTCTCCCTCCCCTCAATGTCCTCACCGCCGCTGCCAGCACCAGCAGCGCTGCGTGTGTCCGGTCTCTGGCGGCATTAGCCAATCAGAGCTTGCGGACCGGCTCCTGATTGGCTGCGGTCCGCGAGCTCTGATTGGCTAGCGAACCGGCGCCACATAGCCGCCGCCGGAGACCTGGAGCGTTGAGGGGCAGGAGAGGCGCTGCGCTACGCTCTCCTCCCCTCACATAGCACAGAGGGAACGGGAAGAAGCAGGGGGGGGGCGCCACTCTTCATCTTGCCCTGGGCTCCGAAAACCCTAGTTACGCCTCTGTTCCAAACATGATGAGAGATGCTACCGTGCTGAGACTTGTAGTTCCACACAGAAATAAATTGCAGGTGCACACCCTAGGCACCAAACACTGTTAATAACAATAAATAGTAGTAAACTTTGCAATTTAACATAGAGCAAAAATGAGGTGCTTGGCGTACTGTTTGGCCAAAAACATATGGGCCCACCCACCACATCCTGGTGACCTCATCATCAAGAGGGTCCCTAACACTAAAGTTCAAGTCCAGGGCACACGGAAGTCCAACCACACAAACGCACCACACCAGTTTAATATTTGCTATACACGCTTCAAATCCTGTTCTGGGGAAAGACAGAGATAAGACTGAATGAAACCTTTCAGCCATTATTTTAAAGTATTCTTCTGTATACTTTACCTAAGTTATGTGGGGGAAGGCCACACCACTGGGTTCCTTTCTGTGCTGATGTGGTCTCCAGTGAAGCTTGGCAGAGAGCCCTATTTCCCCCAAGGCCTTGCAAAGTACTGTGATCGTTGGCGAGCAGAATCTGTGTGATGAGACGGCAAACGTCAGGGCTGGAATAAACTCTGATATAGACTCCAATTGGGGAATACTGTAGGTGTAAGTACACAAAGGTTTTTTTGTTGCTTAAAGTTTGTATGATTGACACCTGATAGGAAAAATGTTCGGCTTCAAGTGAAACTGGGGCAGATGTATATTAAGCCTGGAGAAGTGATAAAGCAGTGATAAGTGGAAGGTGATAAATGCACCAGCCAATCAGATCCAATATGTAAATTGACATTTGGGAGCTGCTTAACTGGTGTGTTATCACCTTCCACATATCATTGGTGTATCACTTCTCCAGGCTTAATAGATCTTCCCCACAGTATTTTAGTTGAGAAATGGGACAGAGGAGAGGACCTAAGGTGATAACAATAGTAAATACTCTGTGATGACTTAATGTGCCTAGGGGCGGCCTGACCCCTAAATCCGCCCTGCCTGCATTCCATGTGATTTGCAGCACGGAGAGGTAAGGGACATAGAGGGAATGTTTCATTTGCACACCCCGCCTCCAGCGCATGTGACATCATGACATCACATAATAAGCGGCTGGGTTCCACTAGGAGCAGAAATATAGGTGCCTCGGATGCACCCCGTACCTTTATATGTAGTGGAGTTCCTCTCTAGGGACCTTGCAAAATGGAAAAGGGTCACCTCCCTAGGTTGTAGTTGGGGCATGGATTGGCCGCACCATAGGCATTGTGCACTGGTGGCTCACCCCTGTTTTTTGTGATAAGCTTCTGAAATATTTATATATGTGTTTGTGAATGATATCAATTATTCTTTTATACAAGGCAGCTTCAAATATCAGGTTTAACGATCCTTTAAATACAAGCGGATTCCATACAGTATGGAGCCTTAAACAATGCAGTACTGATAATTTTACTGTGTTTATGGCCCCTCAGGAACAATAGTTCTGCGCAATAGTTTAAACAGGTCCCTACTACAAGTGCTGTATTACAGTGTTTTATGGCCCCTGTATGGAAACACTGAGGTGTTTTATGTTGTGCATCTATTTCGGCTGAGACAAAAAAAGATTTTTTTTTCCCACTGAACACAGAAACAGGAGCTATTTTACACTGTGACAAGTTTATATTCAGCCGACCTGTTTTAGAGTCTACTAGACCTTACCATGTACGGACGCTAAATATCTGCGTTTCGTGTGTTCCCGTCACCTAAGATGTGGCTAATAAATATATTTAGCTAATTGCGCATTTAGTTCTTTCCTCACAAGTAAGAACCCTCGCCAGAGAGGGTGGATCTCCGCCGTCTCCTGAATCAAAAACATATTGTTCCGAAGTGGCTCCTTTTTGAAAAGTTTTTTTTCTTCTTCTTAAATTCAATGCTTCAATATGACCCTTGATGAGGTGGCTGGATCATGCTCTGCTGCCAAGTGGATACTTGGGGACAATGAGTGAGTCAAGTTTCCAGGGTGTATGTCTGAGAAAGGTGGGCTGAGAAGCGCCACTCTCTGCTCTGTAATACTGCCCCAGATGGCTTGCCGAGAGCGCGGAAAGAGAAGGTACGGAAAATCCATTAACTTATTCAACATGGGTGGGACCCCAAGCTAAATAAAACGTGTGAAAACAAGAGTCCTGTGATCTATGACGGACTTTTGTATATGCGTTGTTATTATTATTATTATGCTTATTGTTATTGCTGGGAGCAGGTCACTTTTACATACTCACGTCACATTCCCAGATGAGAGATTTTTTCATTGTCCGTCCTGTACACAACACAGCCACATGCTACATGACGCTTAGAGTTATGGGACCCGAGGGGGAAGCATAAAAGGAAAACGTCTTATGTTTCCCATTTGTACAGTACTTGCAGCCATCGCAACTGGAACGCCCGGCTCCCGAGGAGTTGCGTTGGATGGGACAATCACAGTGTGCAAATGTTTTTTTCATTACTGGTGGATTATGAGAACGTGATCGCTCAAATGACGTGGATGAGGGCGAGGTGCCTGCCAGAGATGTTTCTCTCTTAGTGGGAATAATTTTTTGGTTTCGCCCAACAATTTATAATAATGCTACAACTTTCTTGCAAAGAGCACGAAGTACACAAATGGCGACGGACAGACTTCTACAAATAAATCAAATGACCATGTTAACAACATTTCAGTAGAGTCTCAGGCGACGTTAAATTGACTCATGCAAACTGGTAAACTGATCTAGCCAAGTATAAAAGGAGATTGCCAGAATACTATTGTCAGCTATATAAAGAATAATATAATATTATTATGGGGAGTATTATTCAAGGCATGTAGACAGATAAAGTGAAGAGACTTCTAACTCTCATTTTATAGACTGAGAGTCAGCTATTTAAAACTCTTTGCATATGATAAATGATGCTCCTGTCAATCCGCTTCCAACTGTCATTTTTGGAACACATGATAGGCAGGAGCTGATTGGCTGGAGCACCGTTTGTCATATGCAACGAGTTTTAAATAGCTAACACAGGTTGATTAATTGGCCACTGTGTTTAAAAAAATGACAGGAGTTGATTGGTACTATATTTCTCTCTACTTTATCTCTCTCCAAGCTTTGATAAATACAATACCCCTACTACAGTACTTTAATAAAAGTAGTACATGCACTCTGACATATATTAAAAGGCTTTTAGTGGACAAGTAGACATTTTTTGTACATGGCTGTAAACCAAATACATTATAAAGAGCAGGAGAGCCAAAGTTTTGTTATTTGTAAGACTTCACAAAACTCTGCAGTATCAGATAGGAGGGTTTACAAATTGTACAGAATACAGGATGCGGTTAATTTACCGGATGTCAGGATCCCGCGTTCAGGATACTGAATATAATATTCGCTCGCCAATGGACACGACGTGTGGCGAGCGCAGCGAGCCCGGGTGGGAAGTTGCAGTACCCGCTGCTGGCATTTGTCCTGTCGGGATTCCGGCGTCTGTCTCCTGACTGCTGGGATCCCGACCGGCGGTAAATCATACCGGACCCCAGAATACTATTGCATATAAAAAAGGAACAAGTGCAGACAAGGTTGATAGAGGAGATGATGGGCAAAGAGAACCTCGATCACGAGTATTAGAGAGATGAGAGAAGGGGTTGGGTATGAAATACCAGCTGTAGGGATGCCAGCGGTCAGGAGACCGAGAGTGGAATCCCGACAGTCAAAATCCTGACAAGAATCGGTAAGTAATCTAACCCTCCCTTTTAGGTGCCTAGCCCCCCCCCCCGGAGCCTAACCCTCCCATGTGGCGCCTACACCTAACCCCCCCTCCCCACACCCAATATCTAACCCTCCCCCCATACACTTACCATACTGTAAGTCCCGCAGGAGTCGCCTAAACCTAACCCCCCCATCCCCGGCATAGTACTTATCCGCCACGCTGTCTCGACAATCAGGATCCCAGCGGTTGGGATTCCAGTGTCGGTGTCCTGGTCCCTTTCGGGATTCCGGCATCATCATTCCGTCGTGTGACAGGATTCCGGTGCCGGTGTCTCGTACACCGGGATCAACCATCGGGATTGTAACCACATCCCATTTGAAGGTGGAAGGGGCAGGTCAAGTGTACAGGGCCTAATGGGGTGACAAAGGGGCATGCAAGCACTAAGGAAGAGGGAGCGGAGGTACTGCCAGAGAACTGGACTGAAGGGACCGATTGAGTGGAATTTGAAGACTTTGGCCCAGATTTATCAAGTCTTGGAGAGTGATAAATAGCACGGTGATAAAGTACCAACGAATCAGCTCCTAACTGTCATTTTTGAAACACAGCCTGTAGCATGGCAGTTAGGAGCTGATTGGCTGGTGCTTTATCACCGTGCTATTTATCACTCCCCAAGACTTGATAAATCTGGGTCTTTATCCTCAGTAACAGGGAGAGAGAGAGATCTGAGGGAATGTACAGTAGGTGAGTGGGGGAGAAGGCAGAACTAAGGTGATGGTGGGGAGAAGTAATAGCAAATTTAACGTTGGGTGATCTCGGTTTTGCCCCTGAATGAATAGGTGATAAAATCATGAGCAGGATGAGGGGGGAGCTTTGGGGTTGGAGGTGCGACCAGAGAGGACCAAGTTCATGCTGGTAATGAGGCGACAGGGTTTATCAACTGGGTGGGTGTTGGAGATCTGATTAGGATTTACCTGGCAGGAAATACAGTATACACTTATTACTCTTCAATAACACGTTCTCAGCACCAGTCAGAGTGGGCGGTCTCCAGGCGTTATCTTACACTTTCAATGTGGGGTATTTTGTAACTTCCAGTGACACACTGGGGAGAAGAGTATTTCTACGAATCGGTTTCCCAATTTTCCCAAAGCTTCACACACACACACACACACACACACACACACACACACACACACACACACACACACACACACACACACACACACACACACACGTGACACATGAGCAACATTATCAGCATGTGTTTTTGTAAGAGCTAGTCTGCTGCCCTGTCCTTCCGTGAATAATATGAGTCTGCCATGTGTGTAGGAATATACTGTACCTCCCCTCTGATCAAAACTTTTTCTCAAATATTTTCCCTTCAATAAAGATACCAAAATGTTTTTATGTGTACTGATAGATGTCAGTGATATTCCTTTCATATAGTCCAAATGTTCCCTCATATAGTCCAAATGTTCATATAGTCCAAATGTTCATATAGTTCAAATGTTCATATAGTCCAAATGTCCCCATTTATTGTGAGCTATAAATGAGGTAGTGTTCACACTAGGCTGTTTTAGCGGGGTGCCACACCCCCTGCCCGATTTTAGAACGCTAAAATACGCCCTGCCCTTATGACGGTGCCCCGCTGAAACAGCCTGGCGTGAGTCATCCTCACTTGCAGTGTCCCGCAGTGAGGGGCGAGTTGCTATGAAATGGTCACCGTTGGCTGAATAGATGCCGGGCGCACTACCCCTGCAGTGATGAAAAGGGGAAGGGTTTTAAGGACACATCCCTTTTTGAATGCCCCCCTCCCCCTTTCGGGCGCGCGCATAGAGCATGCACAATAGTGCCCTATTGACGACAAGGTGCCCTGCAGACATGGAGTGAACACTAAATTATTTGACACTGGTAGATGTTTTAGGAGTAAAAAAAGATTACCGGCAGGATGCTGGGGAAAGAGACCTTGGAATGGATATTTGTGATACCCAATGGTCTTCACGAATATACTAACTGTTGAGATGCATCTTAAGGTCATCTCTACATGGCATCGATGTCTGGCCATATTGTTCAAAATGTACTAAGGAGTGTCTGCAACTTCCCTTCACATCTGGTGGTCCTGTCCAGTTTTGAAGCCCTTTTGGGATGGGGTGATTTTGGTTATAGGGGAGATCCTGGGCTCAGATATTCCAGATGGGCCTGAGTTTTGGCTCTTCAATTTGTATGCCATGCAGCTGTCTGTATATAACAAATCACCTCTGAAATATCTCAACAGTGCAGCTAAGGGTGTGATTCCCATGTGAAGGAAGTTCTCCTTGACCCTTACCAGCTTCAGAGGATAGAACTGTACAGGTCAATGGATGATGTTATCCTATTTTCTGCTGAAAAGTTGAGGAACTTTTCAACTCCATGGTTTAATTGGTTTGTATTCAGTGAATCTGATAGGTACAAATCTAATATTGGTAATATAGATCCCGTCCCCTCTCCACTTGCTTTAGTTTTTAGTTTCATTTTTCTTTTGGTCTCTCTATTCTGTATACATGGATTGTTATTTTTCATGTTTGCGATTTCAAATCTCAATAAACTTTACTTGCAAAAAAAAAAAAAGATTACTGATATATGTGGCAGTATAGTGTCAGGAAGGTGGAAAGTTGAAACTGATGTGATGTACTGTATACAGGGCTGAGTTATTAATTGTTGACATTGTCAGAGGTTTGATATTAGGGTTGGACTGGGCCGAAGGGTTAGGGAGGGGCTATGGGGGGGAGGTTAAGTTTACGCTGCTGGGGGAGGTAAGTGTTATGCTGCAGGGAAGGTAGGCTAGGCTAGGGTTAGGCACTAGAAGGAGGTTTAGGGATAGGGGAGAAATACCCAACCGCTGGAGCATCGGAGGTCTGGTCCAGAAGTGACAGTCCCATGACCGCCGGCCAGGACCCGGAAGCCGTGCTGTAGCTGCTGCAGCCGTCGGTAACAGGTAAGTCACCACTGTGCTGTCAGGGACAATATGTTGACATTCTAACATGTCGACAATTCACCACTATACATAATGACTATCATCATACCGGGGCCGAAACTAGGATTTTCGTCACCCGGGGCAAGGAGATAATTTGCAGCCCCCCCTAAAAAAAAACACATCCAAAATGGAAACAAACAAACAAACAAACCCTGTCAGACTAAAATAATCATATTATTGAACATTTTGAAAAATAAATAAATACATCACTACACTACAGCATTTCCGCTCAATGGTGTGTAGCCGGCAGCTTGTTATCGGTTGGTGCTGAGCAGGCAGCCGGGATCATAGCCTGGTTATAGACACAGCACCAACAGCTCGCTTCTATAGCTTGAACGGTGCACCACACGCTAGTCACAGCATGGTAAAGAAGAGAGATTTAGACAGTAGCCGGCATAGGAGAGACCCCAGGTACTGGAGCTCACCCGCACAGCATCGGAGCCAGCTGTGGGCAGACAGGTGGGTCAGAGACACTGCCCAGGGAGCCATCTGCTGCCTTACTGGAGCAGCACAGCACTGCTGGTTAAAAAAAAGAAAAAAAAACCCTGTTCCTCTGTAACTCCTCGGCACCCCCTCAAATCCTGCACCCGGGGCGCATGCCCCCTTAGCCCCTCCCTAGTTGTGGCCCTGATCATACCCAACCTGGGACAGAGTTATCAAAAAGGGCAGTAGCTGGATAAGGATTTTTCAATGTCGCTTTGTCCTGCATGTCAGAGGATTATTGTTGGCAGTGTCGGACTGGCCCACAGGGTCTCAGGGGAAACCCCCAGTCCCCCCCCTCCCCCGTAGGGATCAGGTTCCACACTGTGCACTTGAATATTACATTAACCATCAGTGGTATTATTAATCTGGTACATTATCATTCATGCATTAGCAGTATTTACTGCACTCTCTAATGGTTAGCTAAACCTCTGGAGATTAGCCACGCCCCTAAACATGGGCCCCTACAAATGCATTTCCCCGGTGGGCCCTTCGTGCCCCAGTCAGACACTGACTGTTGGCAATAACGCAACCACTGGTGAGATCCACCTCAGCATGGGGAAGTGCATTTAACAAGTATTCCGGCCTTACGAGTACATGGCAGTATATGCTTTCAGGATCGTGATGAAAGATTTAATTCATTTAAAGGGGCTTTATTTTACTGACTAAAGTATTTAATATAAAACAGTTTTGATTATTGTGCACATCCTGTAAATAGAGTTTACATATTTTGACATTTTTTTTAATAATCCTCTTGAGTTGTTGATGGTTAGAATTCTAGTAATGAATGACATAATGCAGACAATATATTGCAGGAGGGTATGTGGATGGGTTGGGTACCGGATACTGGCAGTTACGGAGCCGGCGGTCAGAACACGACATCCTGACTGCCATAATCCCAACAGGTGTGAGCAACTAAACTAATCCTTACCCTACCCCTAACCTTCCCCTCCAGCCTAACCTTCCCTTCCTATAGCCTACCCCCCCATCCCCACACACTCTCCGCACAAAAACACCCCACCCCTGCAGCCTAATTGTAATCCTCACAGAAGTGCCTTTCCCTCCCCCCACAGCCTAACCCTAGCCCCCCCGGCAAACTTACATTCGGGATTCTGGCATCTGCATTCTGACAGGTGTCGTGATTCCGGCACTGGTCTTCTGACTGACAGCACCGTCCGTCGGCATGCAACTACATCCCATGTGGATATAATAGAGATGTTTGCAGAGTCTCGTATTTTGGTTTTGGTTCTAACTTCATCAGGGTTTGGTTCAGAGTTCTAAAGAAACAAACCGCATATCTCTAATACAGTACAAAGCGGAGTAATACATCCGTATTACCAAGAAACTACAAAAAAAACATAATTAATAAATTGTGTCTTTTTTTATTACAGGAAATTACTAAGCCAATTTCTATTTATTTTATTACTTAAATAATTTTATTCTATTTGTCCATTCTATATTGATATCAACATCTGTCAGAGTAAATGGAGCACATAGTGCTGTTGAATTTGAGGGGCTGATGCTGAATTGGGAGTAAACCACTCTCTGCTGATTGAAACAGCTGCAATAGAATCTTTATGAAGAATAAATAATTGTTTTTTTATCTTTAAAAGTGAGTGCTGTTTTTTCTTTTTCCATTACCGAGAAAAGTGAGTGTCAATATTAACCCTTTTTTGACCTTGCACCACCATTTGTTTTGTATATAGGCCCTCATTCCGAGTTGTTCGCTCGCAAGCTGCTTTTAGCAGCTTTGCACACGCTAAGAAGCCGCCGCCTACTGGGAATGTATCTTAGCTTATCAAAATTGCGAACGAAAGATTAGCAGAATTGCGAATAGACACTTCTTAGCAGTTTCTGAGTAGCTCCACACTTACTCGGCAACTGCGATCAGTTCAGTCAGTTTCGTTCCTGGTTTGACGTCACAAACACACCCAGCGTTCGCCCAGACACTCATCCGTTTCTCCAGCCACTCCCGCGTTTTTCCCAGAAACGGTAGCATTTTTTCGCACACACCCATAACACGGCCAGTTTCCGCCCAGAAACACCCACTTCCTGTCAATCACACTACGATCACCAGAACGAAGAAAAATCCTCGTAATGCCGTGAGTAAAATACCTAACTGCATAGCAAATTTACTTGGCGCAGTCGCAGTGCGAACATTGCGCATGCGCAATTAGCGGAAAATCGCTGCGATGCGAAGAAAATTACCGAGCGAACAACTCGGAATGACCACCATTATATCTTTAACTGAGCGCTGTCTTTTCTACACACACACACACACACACACACACACACACACACACACACACACACACACACACACACACACACACACACATATAGATAGATAGATAGATAGATAGATAGATAGATAGATAGATATAGATATAGATAGATGTTTAGTAACTAGTATTGCTCTGCTAGTCTTTGATGATGATAATTTTGATGGTGATAATTTTAGATATATTGAAGATTTCTATAACCAAATAATTTTTATTTTATAACTATAATCGGCAGCAACCCCACAGATTGGTCCTCTACCTGAAATGGACCTCTTGAATGGATATATGGAAACTGTTTCTTTAGGGGGCGCCTAATGTTTATAAATTTCTAGGGATTAATACCCTTCGGATTTGTATCTATTGTACAACGATTGTCCAACCTCTTACACCAAGCTATTTAGTGAGTACAACAGTACCAATCTTTTCCAAGATATACATAAACTTATTAAAATACTTTCTTAAAATATTCATAAAAATTGTTATTATTAAAGACCTATTATAACAAGACAATAATTAATACATAAGTACAGTTAGATTTTTCAGCAGGTACTTAGTAGACAGCTTTTTTCTTTTGTTTGTGAATCCAAATACTATATCACTCAACGCATTTCGTCATCTATGATTTCATCAGGGGTGTCTTAATAGATAAGGTCAGTGCAATTAGTGTTTTCTGTTAATAATGCAGTCCTTTCAATTTATCTTTTATCCACATTGATATCAGTGGCTGAGCAATGGTGGTCATTCCGAGTTGTTCGCTCGCTAGCAGTTTTTAGCAGCTGTGTAAACGCTATGCCGCCTCCCACTGGTAGTGTATTTTAGCTTAGCAGAAGTGTGAACGAAAGGATCGCAGAGCAGCTACAACGTTTTTTTTGTGCAGTTTCAGAGTAGCTCAAAACCTACTCAGCGCTTGCGATCACTTCAGACTGTTCTGTTCCTGTTTTGACGTCACAAACACGCCCTGCGTTCGCCCAGCCACGCCTGCGTTTTTCCTGGCACGCCTGCGTTTTTACGAACATTCCCTGAAAACGGTCAGTTGACACCCAGAAACGCCCTTCTCCTGTCAATCACTCTGCGCCCAGCAGTGCGACTGAAAAGCTTCACAAGACCTTGTGTGAAACTACATTGTTCGTTGCAATAGTAAGACGTGCGTGCGCATTGCGAAGCATGAGCAGAAGTGCAGATTTTTCACCTGATCGCTGCGCAGCGAACGAAAGCAGCTAGCGATCAAATCGGAATGACCCCCAATATCTTTAGCTGGTTCATATAGATTACCTCCTATCCCTTATTAGGTTAGATGGCTGTATGAAGAGTTGCCCTCAGGGACATGTTTTTCTTTCTAAGAACTGATTTCCCAGATCAGTGTTCCCATACGGTCAGTATATCGACTCCCAACTTCCATAATTCCTTTTGGGGCAACAAGGTTAGATAACCCTAACACTCCATCACCCCCCACCCCAGCACCCTTAGCCCCCTCCCCACAACATAACCATAACTCTCCCCTGCATATGTACATTCGGGATTCCAGAGGACAACATTCTGGACAGGTGTTGGGATTCCGGTGCCGATCTTCTGACCGCCAGGATCACGTTTGTCAGGATGACAACTACATCCCTTTATATCTTGAGCCGTATATTTTTGTCTGCATAAAAGTTTTTACAAAATATAAATAATAATAATTCTTTATCTATGTTTATGCTTTTTTTCTTGTGATCTCACTGAGTTATAGGAATGACACAGCTCAGACCATGTATATTTCATCTAGAACTGTTAGGGGGGTATTCAATTGTTTGAAAAGTCAGTTGAGTGTCTATTTTTTTTCCTATCTAGTAGACAGGAAAAAAACAGACACTCAACCAACTATTCAAACAATTGAATTCCACCCTTAGAGTTTAATGCAAACTAAATTCAAGTCTTATTCAAAATTGTATATAATCCAAAGTGTGAATCTGCTCCTAGAAGAGGTGACATCTTGCGCACACGTCCCTGGACCTTCCTGATTCTACAAATGGGACTATTAAATGTACACATGTAAGTTATACAGGTGCCTGTACAGTATCTTGTGCAACTTTGATTCAGTATGTTCTAGTATTGTATTGATACATAGCGGGAGATTTGGCAAAGCTTGGAGAGAGAGAAAGTGGAGAGAAATAAGATACCAGCCAATTACTTCTTGTTCTTATTCAAACACAGTTGACAGAAGCTGATTGGTTGGAACTTTATCTCTCTCCAAGCTATGATAAATCTCTCCCACAGACAGCAGTGGCCACTCGGTGGTAGTTACCAACTTATAGTGGAAATGGTGACCTCTTGCAGCTTGATTATGGACCCAAAGTAGTCCTATTGAAAGCTCCGGTCATTAAGCATGAATTCAAGTCGCAATAATAGTCCCACTCCTGGACCTCTAGGCTCGTCTCCTGGTAGATTCAATGGTAGCAGTACCCAGTACCTTCACCTGGTGTACCAGGACTACTTTGGGTCCATAATCACGCTGCAAGAGGTCATTATTTCCACTACAAGTTGGTAACTAGTTACCACCTTTCGCAAATTTGCACTTCCCAGGACTGTGGCCATTCTCCATGGATGAATTTTGCATGTAAATCCTGCATGTAAATTGACTTTATCCGGGCTTCACCCACTCTGTGGGATGCCCTCCCACGCACAATAAGACTTGCCTCTAGTCTCCAAACCTTTAAATGTTCCCTGAAAACTCACCTCTTCAGACAAGCCTATCAAATTACAGACCCACCCAAATAACCTTCAGTGCTTCCCTATCTAATTACATCCTCTCTGTACAGTATACATAACATCACATATCTTGTCTTTATTTACTCTCACACCCTCCTGACACTTGGCCAAAATTTTTGTTTGACCATATCATACAGTCCATTAAGAACCTAGCAATCTGGTGGACCATTATGCAATAGGTAGTATCTATCCTTGTGTATCTATGCCTATTTCCCTATAGATTGTAAGCTTGCGAGCAGGGCCTTCCTACCTCTATGTCTGTCCGTTCTTACCCAGTTTTGTTCTATTACTGTTGTTCTAATTGTAAAGCGCAATGGAATATGCTGCGCTATATAAGAAACTGTTAATGAATAAATAAATAAAATAAATAAATCCCAGCACATGCTTTTTTCATTGAAGTAATCAATTTATCTCTATGCAGTGCTTTTGTACGCCCTCCTATCTGTAATCATTTATATGTATTTTTTTTTAGAATACGTTGAAACGGTAAATTCCATGTGTATTGTGTATAAATAAATGTAATGTTTTTATTACATCCAGCTGTATAGCGTTATTTTATATATTTTTCTACAAAGCTTTTTATTACTGCATTGACATCAGCTCCCAAGGAAAGTGGGGTGTAATACGGACATGATGGGTGCATCTGTATGGTCAGATCTTTCCTCTATGTTCATATGGTATACAATATCCGGCCATCCAGCTGCCGTGGCACTACAAATCTTAGCATGCCCTGCCACAGTTTTTCTATTAGGGCATGCTATAACTGTGACATGGCGTGCTGGGATGTGCAGTTCCACAGAAGCCGGAAAGCCATATATGTTGATTTCCCCTTATGTATACAGTAGCAGAATCCTTGCCCTAATGCCCCGAGAGAGACTGTTCTTACTCTTCATAGTAATTGCTTCCCTTCACCATCTGCTCTCTGGATACTCTGTTCCATGGTCTGTCCGCAGCTCCTAATTACACACATCTCATGAAAGGAACCACGCAAATTGAAGCAGAAAAGAAACATATTTGTTTGGTCTAAATGAAAGGATGGGTAAGCCCCTTAAAATTGCATTAAATTCCTTCAAATGACAGTGACGCTGGTGTAATAAGCCTGTGACAGTGCAAATAGTACGCAGGAGTCGCTGCACCAAATTCCGCTCCTCAGCTCCGTTTCATCAAGGAGATCCGCTGTGTCTGGCTACTTATGCGGACATAGTGCTGATTATCAGGATACATCCAGATGTACAGTCTGCAGCTCATCTGGAAAGTGTCCAATTTATAGGGAAAAACAAAATAAACCCATTCCCATATTATTATTTTTCAGCGCAGGAAGCTGGAGCTGCCATACTACGGCTGGCAACTACTCCGCACTCACCTAACATCTGCTGCCTGACAGTCGCCCATAAATAATCACTGGCATTCTGGCTTCAGATAAAAAATGGCGGCCTCACCTGGGCCTGGCGGCTTCCGACTGACCCTCCGCCAGGGCAAAGGAGCAGCAAAGGGTCAGAGGGGATCGGGGGGTCAGAGGGCATCAGGGGGCGACTGCAACTGATTGTGGAAACTGTAAATTCTATTGTAATTATATATTTTTTTAAATATAGCAGCATAAAATCAGGCAGTGGAAAACAATCTATGGGTGGTATTCAATTCTTTTCACCCCTTACCACACCCGTTCTGTTTCTGCTGATGGGTGTGGTATAATAATTTCAGCTCGCTACCCCTGCGATAGCGAGGGCATCCAACCCGTTACGCAGCTAAACCTGATTATTGTGGCCGCGATATGTGCTTTAACGGGGATCCCTTTAGAAAGGAGATTGGGCGTGATAAACCATTTGAATACCGCCCTATAAGTCTATCGAGTCCGACATTGTGTGTGTGTGTGTGTGTGTGTGTGTGTGTGTGTGTGTGTGTGTGTGTGTTGTGCGTGTGTGTGTGTTTATTGTTGATTTAATTTTAAATATAGAAAAAGACAGCAGATAAGAACCTCTTGGCCCATCTAGTCTGTCCCCTTTGTTTAAGATCTTTTAGTCTGTCTGGGACTCTGGGTATGTTTTGTGATGTAGGCCATGCACCATTTTAGTTGCCCTTCTTTGTACAACCTCTAATGTATTAATATGCTCCTGAAGACATGTCCTCCAGAACAGGACACAATATTCTAGATGAGGCCGTACCAATGACCTATACAGTGGCATTATTAGTTCTTTCTTTCTGCTGCTGATTCCTCTCCCAATGCAGCCAAGCATCTGCATACCTCCCAACTTTCTTCTCCTGGGAAGCGGGACACTCGCGCGGCAAAGCCGCGCGCGCTCCCGAAAAGGGGGCGTGGCCTAAAAAAGGGGGCGTGGTTTCGCGGTAGGACCCACGATCGCGAGCCACGCCCCCCGTTTTCGGCACTGAGGGGGCATGCCCAGCGCTCTGTGAGCCGCTGGCATGCTCCCTATCCCTCCGTCTGCACTGAATAGATGCTGTGCGCATGCGCACAGCGTCTATTCACCGCTGCTCTGCTAAGCAGGGCAGCGGGTGACAGAGCCTCCCAACTGCCCCCCCCCCCCCCACCACGGGACACTGCGGCCCGCGGGTGGGACAGCGGGACAGTCCCCAAAAAACGGGACTGTCCCGCGAAAATCGGGACAGTTGGGAGGTATGCATCTGACTAGCCTTCCTCATTGCCTTGTTACATTGCTTACCTGCCTATAGGTCACCTGAAATAGTGACTCCTAGATCCCTTTCCTCCTCAGTAGTTTCCAGTATAGTGCCAGTTATTGTAGCAGTGTTAGCAGCATATGTTCTGCATGGGTCTGTTAGGGACAGTGCTGCTGTAAGCAGGACAGGCGCATGTGAGGTGGTCCCAGTATGCTGCAGGCCTCACCGATCTCTGCACTGTAGCTGGCAGCATGACCTGTAAAAGAAGTGAGAGCTGAGAGAATTAAATGACAAGTGCATCATATTCAATATTGCACAGTTGATTAATAATAAAAAAATATGGATATTTCCAGCAGGTACACATTTTTTTAAATATGCACTGTTCGATGAATTTGGAGACAGGGGATATTCAATTGTTTGAAAAGTTGGTTGGGTGTCTGTTTTTTCCTGTCTGTTAGATAAGAAAAAATGGATACCCAACTGACTTTTCAAACAATTGAATATCTGCATACCTCCCAACTGTCCCGATTTTCGCGGGACATGCCCGTTTATTGTGGACTGTCCCGCTGTCCCACCTGCGGGACACAGTGTCCCGTGAATGGGGGGGTGGGGGGGCAGTTGGGAGGCCCATGCACTCGCTGCCCTGCTTAGCAGAGCAGCAGTGAATAGTGTGTGTGTGTGTGTGTGTGTGTGTGTGTTCTAATTTATGATTGCCGGCACCTGCTTTGAACAGGTTAATGGATAAGAAAGATGTGAAGGCAATCATAAATTAAGAAGGAAGTCCAGGAGCAGAGAATTCTGTCCCTCCTGGAGAGAGTCATGTTGGGAGGTATGCCATTAATACTATATTCAGCCTTTGGATTTTGAGACCCAAGTGCATGATTATGCATTTTTTAGCATTAAACTGTAGTTTCCATGTTCTTGACCATTCCTCTAATCTACCTAGATCCTTAATCATTTGTTTTACCCCACCAGGTGTTTCTACCCTACTACATCTACGCATACCTCCCAACTGTCCCGATTTCTGTGTGACAGTTCCTTTTTTGGGCACTGTCCCACTCGCAGGCCACAGTGTCCCGCAGTGGGGAGGAGGGGGCCAGTTGGGAGTCTTCCCGTCACTCACTGCTCTGCACAGCATCAGAGGGAGTCAGAGGAACTGAGGGCATGCCAGGAGCTCACATGCCCCATCGGTGATGAAATCAGTAGGTGTGGCTTGCAATCCTGCCATCCCCGCAAAGCCATGCCCTCTTTCCTGAGGTCACACCCCCTTTGCAGGCGCAGCTTCGCTGCACAGATGTCCCGACTCCCTCTTGATCAATGTTGGAAGGTATGTGTACCCCCTCCCTCTTCCTTCCTTTTGAAAGGGGGAATGGTCTATGGGAAAGGAGGCGTGGCTCTGAGGGAGTTCCACTATCGTGAGCCACGCCCCTGTTTTCATCACTGAGGGGGCATGCCCAGAGCTCTGTGAGCTGCTGGCATGCCCCCTCTCCCTCTGACTCCAGTGAATAGAGACTGCGCATATGCGCACAGTGTCTTTTCACCGGTGCTCTTCTAAGCAGAGCAGCGAGTGACAGGAGCCTCCCAACTGCCCCCCTCCCCCTCACCGCGGGACACTGTGGCCCAAAAATACGGGACTGTCCCGTAAAAATCGGGACAGTTGGGAGGTATGCATTATAAAAACTCATTATGCATTTGTTTTATATCTTCTGGAGCATCAACCCTGTAACATATCTTACAGGTTTGAATTGGGCAGGATAGGGAGATATTCACGATAACTAACCGCAGCGATGTATGGAAGGGGGCGGGGATAAATGACGGGAACCACTTCATTTTAGCACCACCTTGTGGACCCACAAATTGCTGTATTTTCCTGTGTTGAGGGTGAAGGCCAGCGGCGTCTTCTCCCCCGGCTTCTCCTAGAGAGGTAACCCTAAAAGTTTGCAAGTACTGTATGTCTTCAGGTAGTTATTGCAGTTAACATTTTGCAGCATGGTGTCTGATTTACTGTATCTAACAGTGAACGTTGTGTTATTATGATCAGGCCAATAAGCGTAATGTGAATAAAATGTATCATCTCTGTAACACAAATCTCTAAATGATATAAAAAGTCCTAAACCAGCACAGTCATTTTCCAGTCTTCAAAAGAAAATACTTTCTTACTTAATGCAAAATTGATTTGCAGATCTCAGATATGAATCCCAGGGCTGCGTCCCAGACGTGTGCTCCAGTACTAAGTACACTAAAATTCCAGCTGCATACAGGAGGACTGACGCGCAGATAAGATCTCTCCTAAACTCACATTAAAATGCATCATTTAGAACTTACAGGGGCGAGAGGGGAGTTCATTTCTGTGACCTAAATAGAAAATAAAATCCTTCTACTCCACTTTTAAGTCCAAAATGAATGTTGTCTATGAAAACAAATTGTACACGGGGGACTCTGAGCGAAGGGCCCTGCAAACAAAGGGAAAATATATTATAAAACGTCTTTAGGCTTCCCAGATTGACCGCAGAATGAATCAGCCTTAGTTCATTTGCTGTGTTAATCTGACTTTAGGAAAATGGGCTCACTGTGTGAAAACGCAGGACCAAAGAGACATAAGCACTGTGGCCACTCAGGCTGGGGGAATGATTCACTTCCTACCCGTGTGTTTACTGAGACCTCGCTACCTCACTGAATGTTCTATTAAGGAGGACTCTATGAGAGCCCACTGTTGTGCAAGACCCTTTATGTACTCAGCCAGAAGGCTGCCAGTGACTGACAGGAGTGGCTCGTGTCACACGTCACTTAGGGTTATATTCACGTCTAAAAATGAAAAGTGGTGATATTACCCATAGCAACCAATCTGATTCTGTCTATCATTTCTCTATTGCATCCTAGAAAGCGATAGTCAAAATCTGATTGGTTGCTATGGGCAACATCCTTTAGTCCTTGGTGTTGCAGAGTAGAATCCTTTCTACTACAAATATACTATCCGCCCAGTAGTAAGCCAGGCAGGTACACAATGGGGTTACTTATCGTTATAGAACACTATACATAGGGGAATGTAGTCTTTTTTCCTTGTACACTTCTTTTGAGCCTGATTTACTTCCAGCTCTTCATCAGGGCCCAGGTGTATATTTCTGTGTGCAATAGTACACAATGTTAAATTATCCTAATTTTGGGTCAGGAAAGGTTATGCAGAGGCTAGAAAACAAATGTGTGCAAGGAACAGATGACACTTAGAACCCATGGCTGCATTCAGGCCTCTATGGTATATGACTGCCAGGTGAAACGCGTCAGTATAGGAAGTTATTGTGTGATCCTGAGGGTGCTAATTGTCTCTGTATGGTTATTTTTAAGATCTGACTCCCTGAATCCCAATCATTCACCCCCTCATGAAACCACATTTTCATTTAATTAAAATGTTGTTATTTCCTTATCCCGCTTTTATCATCAACAACTCTTGAAAGTAAATGGCGAAATGCATATAATATAATATATTTAATTTTTAGACATATTGGGCCTGATTCTTGTCACATGTAAATTGGATACATCTGAATTTTTTTGTAATACGAATGCACCAAGGCGGACATACGTATATCTGCCGCCTTATGCGTCTCAGCTGCATCTCCACTTGCAGCTAAATGGGTGTAACTGCCCACTTACACGTAGTGTGTGGAGGGTATGGAGATGGTGAGATGCAGAGATCTGCGATGAATCGTTTGCACCAAGGATAGGGCGGGGGTAAATGTGTGCGGTCAATGACGGCTGTATCAGTTTGCACACATTGAACCCACACATTGCACCCATATTTTCATACTCACTTCTCCGAAGTCAGTCGCCGTGCACTGCAGCGGCAGCCGCTGTGGGCAAAAAACACATAAAAAATGTCCACCGCGCACTTAGACTTTTGTCTCCAAAACATGGTGGGCGCCATGTTTTGGGAGACCTGCGCATGCACTGTAGACTCCGGCATATTGCCGGAGCCTACGACACCGTGGAGAGAAGGGGGCCCACCCGGCGTGTGCACGGGCCCCCTCCTCTCTTAAGACGCCCCTGCATGCATGGTCACATTACTGCTCATTGGGCTCTTATCACGGACCATGTGCTGGCAGCTTTGATTGGTGCTTTCCCCTAATAAGATTCCTTATTGCAATAAGAATTGCAATTGATAGCCCGGCTGTCGGGATGTCATACTGAATCCGTATTTACTATATATATATGTTTACACGTGCCCAGCCCATGCACTCTGTAATGGTTAGGTAAACCAATGTGGTGCCTGGCCACACCCCCTCTGAAGACTGGCCACACCCCTAAACATAGGCCCTTACCACTGCATTCCTCCGGAGGGCCCTTCATGCTCCGGTTCGACACTGTCTGGAAGAACATGTTTCTGCTGTGTTAATTAAGCCTTTGCAGCCTGCGAGAGAGAGAGAGAGAGAGAGTGAGAGAGAGAGATCTTTAAAATCATCGAGAGGAAGGAAAAGATGAATTACCCTAATTGTGATAAATTGCTGACATCCTATGTTGTGTTAGCGTCGGGCTGTTGGTTTGGTTTATCCTGTCGCTGTAGATGCTAAGTGTTTCACAATGTGCTGTGTGTCCATCTCCCAGGTACACATTTGTCTTGGTAAGGAACGGTGACAGATAATTGGCCAGCCGTTACAGAAGGTGAATCGCGTCGTCCAATGATGATCCAGGCCCCTGGGCGGTCGTGTTTGCTTTGCTCTTTCTTGAAGCCCTACAAGATGATGGATCGCGGAGAGTGGGCCCATACTGTAGTCTGTGGGCCTCTCCGGAGATACTTAATGCTCATTTAAATTCATTCAGTTGTTCCTGAACACGGATCTGTTATTTGAATTGAAGTAGCAGCGGGGCTGTAAAAGTAGGAACCTGCTGGCAGAAAATGAATTTATTAGGGCTATAAATCAAAGACAGTGCGCGCCTGACACCAAGAAAAAACCACCGGAGCCTGAATATGGGGGGGCGAGGACATGATTTGAGCCACTGGAGGAAGACAGTGGTCTCAGTGTGGTGGGTCCTGGAACAGATGTGTCTCCCTGTGCTCTCTGCTCCTCGTAGTGATTCACTGATTGGCTGTTTATTTTCTTTCAGTCTAATCCATCCAAAGGGAACAATTCAGTAGTTGTGGTCTGCCAGCGTACATGCAGCTAGTCTGCTTGCTTCCTCCGCTGCATTTAGCACTATGAGTAATTGCTGTGAGTTGGAATACTGGGCATTATAAACAGCGGTGGTAGAGAGTAACAGTTGCCAGCCGGTAGTTAGATCTTTTACAATCACGTGCCGTCTAGACAGACAAAGGGCACTGCACCTCCTGACATGTACTAGTACTGACCCTGGCCCATAGTAAATCATGCAACACACTGCATTACTGCGGTTATGCAGCATACAAAACTGCGTATGGAGAAGTGGCCACAGGCACTCTCCTATACCTACAGAATGATCACATATACTGAGAATTGCATCCAATATACAGAACAGGAAGACTGCTACTGTGCTTTTGTCCATACACGTAGGAGCTGATGCAGGGCCCCACACACACAGGCCGCTTTGGCTAATGCTTCTTGTTTTTCGCACTATGCATGTTCCGGAGCAACTGCACTGGTGGGGTGCTTGACCGCAAGATCTGTTCCTGCATGCGATAATTGATACATCTCTGCGATGTAATCAATTATCGCAGTGCGAGTTGAGGCGATTTTAGCACCTGTCATCCGCATCCTGGATGTGGATGGTGATAAATAAGCCCCTATGTATTATTACCTCTCACCTATGTAACACTCTCATCACAGAGCTGCTGCTTCTTAATAATATAACACTTTAGAACACTTAAACCTCTCACTAGTGTGGTGCCTTGGGGCGGTTGATTTGTGCTGGCCTGGGGAGTCCTGTGCCTTGGACTTGAACCTAAGTGTTGGGGATCCATCAGATTAGGTCACCTGATCGTGGTTGGAGAGCCCATATTTGTGGGCAATATTATGCTAACCATCACAAATGTACTTTGTGTTATATTGTAGACAGTGGCGTAAGTTCGCCCCAGTCGCCCGGAGGCATGATAAAATGCTGGTGCCCCCCCCTATACATATAGGAATATATATATATATATATATATATATATATATATATGAAAATAAAATGAAGAAGTGGCACTCACGGGACTTGATTGATAAAAATAAGACTCAGGACACGGCGGTCTCAGATGAAAGATCTTTCAGCTGAGACCGCCGTGTCCTGAGTCTTATTTTTATCAATCAAGTCCCGTGAGTGCCACTTCATTGATTTAGCTACAAGGTCCCACAAACCTGTTAGGAGGCACCTGGGCATTAACTGGAGGAGGAGAGAGTGCCGGCACTTTTATATATATATATATATATATATATACACACACACACACCATATGTAGATATCTGGTACTTGGGGTGAACAGTAGCAGCGTACTCACAATAGTACTTTCACAATAGTAGTATAGATACGGGATGCGGTCAAGATGCCGCCGGCCGGAATCCCGGCGGTCGAAATACCGACGCCGGAATCCCAACCGCCACAATCCCGACATACTCTCCCTTCGTGGATGTCCACGACACCCATAGAGGGAGAATATAATAGTGTGCCGAGCGTAGCGAGCCCGCAAGGGGCTGCGTTCCGCTCGCCACCCCTGTCGGGATTGTGTGGTCGGGATTCCGGCGTCGGTATTTCGACCGCCGGGATTCCGGCCGGCGGCATTTAGTACTGATCCCATAGATACACATACCTCTTTCACTTACACAAACCTCTTTCAATTAAACAGACACACACATGCCTCTTTCAATTACACACACACACACATGCATCTTTCACTTACACACACACGCCTTTCACTTACACACACGCATCTTTCACTTACACACACATGCATGTCTTTTACTTACACACACTTACATGCCTCTCACGTAAACCCACACTCACATGCCTCTTTCACTTACACACATATGCATCTTTCAATTACACACACACAATTACACACACACACGCCTTTTTCAATTACACACACACACACACACACACAATTACACACACACATGCCTCTTTCACTTAAACAGACACACCCATGCCTCTTTCAATTACACACACACAATTACACACACACACACACATACCACGCCTCATTCAATTACACACACACACTCACATGCCTTTCACTTACACACTCACATGCCTTTCACTTACATACACACACGCCTATTTCAATTACACACAAACACAGTTACACACCCACAATTACACACACATGCCTCTTTCAATTAAACAGACACACACATGCCTCTTTCAACTACACACACAATTACACACACACACACACACACACCACGCCTCATTTAATTACACACACAATTACACACACACACACACACACACACACACACACAATTACACACACACACCTCATTTAATTACACACACAATTACACACACACACTTACACACAATTACACACACCACGCCTCATTTAATTACACACACACACACACACACACACACACACACACACACGTCTTTTTCACTTAAACACACAACTTTCGTTAAAACACACAGACACACACACACCTCCCTTAAAATTATCAACACACATAAACAGTCAGTGTTGCCAATATTTATTAAAGATACCCCCAGTAATCAACCCCATACACACACATACACCACACACACCACACATACACAGTGCAGCAGCATGAGGCAGGTGGTGCCAGTGCCTACCTTCGGCTAGCAGCAGGATGGAGGAAGAGAGAGCTATAGACGGCCAGCTCTTCTGGAAGTGCCTGTGATCAGCTGTGCGCTGGAGCTCCCCCTAGCTGCAGCCAGCTGCCAGCTCGTCTCTGTGGATACGAGGAGGCAGCTGCTGCAGCCGTGTCACGACACTGACACCGATCCTCCATCCACATTTGGCAGAGCGGCGATTGATTGTCGGGCAGTGGGAGGCAATGGAGGACAGGTGCCCCCTTGAGGTCAGGAGCCCGGCGGCAGCCGACTCCACTGCCTCCCACAGTTCCGCCACTGATTGTAGAGTTTATTATAACTATTCTGATTAGCAATCTTAGGGATTTAGCGCGTGCACCTGCATTTTCTCTTTTTTCTGTATGGAACTACAAGTTTCAGAATGGTAGCACCTCTCTCTCATTGGGGGTAATTCCGAGTTGATCGCTCGCTAGCAACTTTTTGCAGCGCTGCGATCAGGTTAAAACCCGGCAAAACGGCGCATGCGTATGCACCGCAATGCGCAGGCGCGTCGTACGGGTTCAAAGAGGATCGTGCTGGGCGATGGATTTAACTAAGAATCCATTCGCGCAGCCGATCGCAAGGAGATTGACAGGAAGAAGGCGTTTGTGGGTGTCAACTGACCGTTTTCTGGTAGTGTTTGGAAAAACGCAGGCGTGTCCAAGCGTTTGCAGGGCGGTTGTCTGACGTCAATTCCGGGACCGGACAGGCTGAAGTGATCGCAGCGGCTGAGTAAGTCCAGAGCTACTCAGAAACTGCAACAAATGTTTTTGTGCCGTCGGCTGCAAAAGCATTCGCACACTTGCAAAGCGAAAATACACTCCCCTATAGGCGGCGACTATCTGATCACAGCACAGCAAAAATTAGCTAGCGAGCGATCACTTGGAATGACCCCCACTATATTTAGAATTAGAGTGTGCAGGCCAAGGTCTGCCTCCACCCCTAGTATAGATGATGATCTCAAGGACAAGATGTATTAAGTGCATTTATGTACAGTATTGAGATCATCACGTACTTACCTGAGGGATCTTCCGTCAGCAGGTATCATCTTCTTGCTGGCACAGATCCGTGACACCCAGCTGTCCAAGCAATATTTTCACCTCTGGGATGGTGACCCAGATAAAGTAATGTATATACGTGGCCATTGGACTACAGGTCATTGGGTGCTCAGAGAGGAGAACTCTGCTGTCCCGTCTACCCCGAGCAGGAAGTGAAGTCCAGAGGGATTGAGGAAGCGAAGGAAGAGGAAGTGGCAGAAATGCTGATGGTGTAATAAGAGCTGGTGTTGCTTATGGTAACCAATCAAATGTTTGCTTTTATTTTCTGATGTGAAATTACTACAAAATCTGATTGGTTGCTATGGGAAACACCCACTTTTTCCACAGCTACCTGTAGAAAATTTTTCATCAATCTCTTTTTATTAGCCATTGGCGTTTAGCCTTGATTGTATGAAACCACTGACGCGTGAACCATAGAGGGTTTCGCCCATTGTTGGCCGTTCCAGCTATACACAGGAGGCCTCACTCAGATGTGGTTGGAGGTGCTACTGCTGCTTAAATAGCACTAATATGGTAATGCAGCAGGAGGCGTAATGTCCTAGGAAGCGGTATTGGATCATCTCCGACACCATCGGAAGGATGTGTGTCAGCTGTCACAGATGCTACCAAGAGGCCAGGAAATCGCCGTCCTCTGCCGGAGATCCTGGCCTCTTCCCTCACCTGAAACGGCAGTGACACGCCTCCATTTGAAGAAACGGAGACCGCCGCCACCCCCAAATGGAATCAGACTGTCAATCACTTACAGTCTGATGCCGGATTGCTCCCATTGTCGCAGGACCCGTTCACGCATGCCCAAGTACCGAACATCGGTACTTTGCTGCATGGGGCACAGATCCTTCAGGATCTGAATGAGGGCCAATGTCTTGGTGCCAGGGAGAAAAAACAAATATACCATTATGGGGCTCTGTGCCATCATTGGTGGTGAACTATGAGATCTCCACCATACATGGCAAAAGTTAAAAACATCTTGCATGGGTGGTTAACAATATAAGAAGGAGATGTATCAAAGCTTGGAGAGAGATAAAGTGAAGAGAGATAAAGCACCAACCAACTCGTAACTGTCATTTTTCAAACACAACCTGTGAAATGGCAGTTTGGAGTTAATTTGCTGGTACTTTATCTCCATCCAAAGCTTAGTAAATAGACCCCACAGCCTGTAAAATGACAGGTAGAAGCTGATTGGATGGTACTTTATCTCTCTCCAAACTGTGATATAGCTCTTCGCTATGGTTAACCATCGATTGCCAATGGCCATCCATAGTTTTTAAACAGTAGTAAACAGCGTAAATATTATTTTCCAAGTATTTTCAGTCGCTCTGAGAGAGGCCGGCGTGCCGCAGCATAACGATTTCTGAGTAAGGTTTACATAGGCATGAAATGTTCGTGAATGATATCGGGAGCCCACGAGCATCTTCCGTTCTGTGCAAGTTAAATATATATACTGAAAATAGTCGCTAATTTTCCACTTGGGACGTGCTGTACATACCAGGACTTGAAATAATATTTCCCCTGAACCAGTGTGGCAAACTCTGAATTTAATTGTACACCTGACCTCATCCTAGCACCCGGGCCTCCAGACGCAGAAGACAGGCCAGCGGTTACACTAGCAGCCTAGAATCTCCAACATGAATGGTACAGTAATTGATTATAACACCAGCGTAGGAGTATATTCCCAGACGTTCCTTCATCTTGCTTTTCAGACTCCTGAAGAATGTACGTGTGAAGCGTATCACTTACACTTCAATGAATAGCTGTGTAGGCCACAGTCACCTCCCTGCTTTGCACAAGATGCCTGCGCTGCCCTGACTTCCCAAATCTTCCCTGAAGCTGCCCTGCTTATGCTCGTCTTGAATATTCACGGCCTTGTGCGATCCACGGTTCACCGTCTACAAATTAAAAAGACCGCTGAGCTCAGGCAAAACTGAGTTCAAAAAGCCGCAGAGTGAGTGAGCTAGTCCAACAACTATAAAAAAGTGTGGTTTTTCTATGTAGGCAAGCAAACTATAAAAATTCTATAGAGAACAATAAATTAATACTAAATATTACCAAAATACTGGAACCAGACCTGCAAGTTGGTCCCAGAAAAATACTCTTGCTGGATAACCAGTGGGACCATGGCCAGGGATTCTTCTGTTGTCTCATATGTTTTTCAGGTTTAATAAAAAAACATACAGTAGTACTGTGCGCGGAGACCTGGGACAGGAAGTGGGAGAGAGTACTGTGCACGGGGACCTGGGTCACAGTGGCAAACGCAGGATTTCTAGAGGGGGGTGTCCAAATGCAGTCCACAATCTCCAACTCTGCGGAACATTGAAGCAAGTGCGAGCGTTGCAGAAGAACCTAGTAATAATAACTCTGGACATTAATGTAAACATTGGTCTATTTATACACTGGATACTGTATAGCATACAGTATTAATATTTAACACTATGGAAGGTTGAGCATTCCATAATACATAGATACACAAACATAACAGAACTAGAGATGAGCAGGTTCGGTTTTACTCGGATTTACTAGAATCTCCTTATTGGCTCTCGGATGTCACGTATTTTGGTTAGCCAATAATAAAAATCCGGAAAATCTGATTATGCGATAATTCTGGCATTAAGAACCGAGTAAATCCGAACCCGCTCAGTAGGAGACAGAATTGTATTTTCTAAGAACACATTCTCCCACCTCATGGTAAGTCCAGAGCACTGACTGGGGACACCTCTGGATCCACACACACAGAAAACTTGGTAGAAGAAGCTGCTACCACTGGGGATGTGCAGCAGCTCTGCGCTGTCCTTTAAAGTGCATGATATGGTGACAGCTCTAGTAATCATATTATATACCATTGCTATTATTGTCATAATTTGAGCCACTTGCCAAGAGGAGGGGGGTTTCCGTGCAACTGGAAACCCCCCCCCCCCCCACCCTGCGTTTGCCTATGGGTCAGGAAGTGGGAAAGAGTACTATGCATAGGGACCTGGGTCAGGAAGTGGGAGAGATTACTGTGCACGGAGAACGGAGACCTGGGCCAGGAAGTGGGATAGAATACGGTATACAGAGACCTGGGCCAGGAAGTGGGAGAGAGTACTGTGCATGGAGACCTGCGTCAGGAAGTGGGAGAGAGTACTGTGCACGGAGACCGGCATCAGAAAGTGGGAGAGATTACTGTGCACGGAGAATGGAGACCTGGGCTAGGAAGTGGGATAGAGTACGGTATACAGAGACCTGGGCCAGGAAGTGGGAGAGAGTACTGTGCATGGAGACCTGCGTCAGGAAGTGGGAGAGAGTACTGTGCACGGAGACCTGCATCAGGAAGTGGGAGAAAGTACTGTGCACGGAGACCTGCGTCAGGAAGTTGGAGAGAGTACTGTGCCCATTTCTTTGTGCTTCTTCAAAAGAGCTTGAACAGCACATCTTGAAGCCCCAGTTTGCTTTGAAATCTTTGCCTGGGAGAGACCTTCCTGATGCAGTGTAACTACCTTGTCTTGTTGCTGTGCTCAGTCTTGCCATGGTGTATGATTTGTGACATGAAACCGTCTTCCACAATTTCAACTTTGAAGGTATAAATGATTGTGGGATCCAGTGGGCGGAGCTTTTGATGCTGACTAGCAGCCGGATGATAGTGAGGGCCAGTGGGATCTCCGGTGTTCAGAACTGTAACACTCCAAGACTGTAACACTCCAAGACCAATGAAATAATTGTGCATTGAGGAGTGCTTACAAATATATTGTGAGAGTGAATTGAGTATGTTAGGCTGAGAGACTGTCTGAAAGAGAACCATACTTTATAATGGAAAGGGACTTGCTATATAGGGCAGTGCAGTGGTAGTACACAATATAAGTAGTTAAAACAGCTCTTGGTGCCACATGTACTAGTTCCGTTGGCATTGGCAGCTGCCCATATACACCCTAAGGAAGGGCATTTGGGGTAGGAGAAGATTCTCAAATAGGTGTTCCAGAGTTTTTACTAACCAGGCATCCACATGGCGGTCAAGAGATACTGCCAAGCATGCACAGTCTGCCAAAGGAGTGACCCTAAACCTGATTACTGAGGTTCCCTGGTACCCCTTCATATAATCCTTGTAAATTTGTGAATCAGCCCTTAAAGGAAACACAGGGGCGACAAAAGAGGGGTTACGACACCTGTGCCACCATACACAACCATAATAAGGGCTTGTCTGGGTATCCATCCAAGAGGGCAAATTGTGGAGACATGGGAAAGTCCCTTATGAGGTAATGGGGGTTGTAGCACCAGCAATTTATTGAGTATGGCGGTTGGATAGAAGAAAAATAGAGCAAGTCTATCACACCAACCGGTTAAATCAAGAAGTGAAGGAAGTGGCTTCCACCACAAAGGTACTATCTTGGGTTGCGCAGACCCTTCCGTTCTCAAACCCCTCTCAACAGACCACAGAGGAAGGTGATGGGAGAATCAAACTATTTCTGATATACGAGTTTCGCCCAATTTGGCAAAGCTAAGAGAGGGGGAGTTGGGAGAAAAGAAATCTTTTCCCGGTAAAGGGTCCACTTTGCCAAGTATGGCACAGCTAAGGGGAAGGGAATGTGGCAAAGAGGATACTTTGACACATTCTGATGCTTAGAGTAGATTTCGCTCCCTGGATATTGGGCAGATAGGGTTAGGAATCCTGCTATCTACTACAGCAAAGGTCTTACACACAGCAAGCTGCATTACCTGGGTGTGATTGATGTGGTGTGTGTGAAGGTATAAAGGATTGTGGGATCCAGTGGGTGGAGCTTTTAATGTTGACTAGCATCCGGATGATAGTGAGGGCCACTGGGGCATAGCTAGTGCCAGGAAGCCATGTCACATGAACAAATGTGCCATCATAACATTTATGAGGGATAAAGATGCCACCTGACAAAGCAGACCAGAGTGCTTCTTTATAAGCTAATATTTACAATACATCTATGACATTAATACTGCCTTTCTCTGCTGCTAGTGTAGAGATGTGCCCTGTAGGCACATCAGCGGTGCTGACTGTGGACAGCGCTGGGGCAGCTTGTCTGCCCCCAGCGCCTGTCAGTGCGTGGCGGCGGGTGTCCGGTGCAGGGATTACCCTTTTCCCTGCACCGGACCGGAGGCTGCGGAGGGCTTTGAATGTTGGCGCCCTCCGGGAGCCAATCGCGGCTCCCGGAGCGGCAGCCAATCAGAGAGGGACGCGGCGAGCCAATCGGCGCTCGCCGCGTCATAGGCCCCGCCCCCGGCGTCTGACGTCAGACGCCGAGCGGGAGCCGAAGGGACCGGCGCGCAGGAGCGCGAAGAAGCAGGACGCCGGGAGAAGACGCCGCGCCGCGCCGAAGAGCGGTGAAGAGGTCCTGAGGCCGCGGAAGAGGCCAGAAGATGCCAGGCCCCTTGAAGAAGATGTCCAGCGGCGGCTGGACGCGGAGAAGAGGCGGAGGCGCCGCTGGCCAGGACGGGTCAGCGGCAGAAGAGGGTGCCGGAGACCCCCGGATTAGGTGAGGCCTCAGTGAGGCTATCCTTCCCCCTCCCCTTTTCCTCCCTCGACCACCAGGGACGGGCATTAGGCCCTAGGGCACAATTCGGGCACTAGGCCTGGGCGCAGATAGGAGATTGGGGGCCATTATTTGATTAGGTGGTTTGGGCATTAGGCCCAAGCCACCCTCTCCTTGTGGCACCAGTTAGGCGGGCACTAGGCCCGGGAGGCATATCAGGCAATAGGCCTGTGGGGCATTAGAGAGCATTAGGCCCTAGGGTATTTTGGCCAGCTAGGGATATCTAAAGGGGACGCTGGGTACTAGGCCCAGGTCACCCCGCGTGTGACAGGTTAGGCGGGCGCTAGGCCCGTGGGTGAAATCAGGCCTCCGGCCTGTGTGCAGCTAGGGGGCGCTAGGCCCAGTGAATAAGACCCCCGTGGTGAGTACAGGTGGCACTGGGCGCTAGGCCCAGGCCACCCTGAGGTATTTAGGTAGGCAGGCCTGAGGCCCACATAAGGGAAGGTACAGGAGGAGGGTAGGCCGTGCGGCGCCCACCCCCTTTCCAGAGGTAGGGATTTAAAGGGACAGCACCGTGTGATCTTGTATTCCGACATTGTGATGTATGTTGTTAACGTGCAGGGCAAAGTGTATGTGTTGTTTAAGTTGTGCATAGTTTGTGTTGCACCACCCACACGAGCTAGTTTGAGGGCTCTGTTTATGTAGCTAGTGTAGCGGACGCACACTAGGGTAGTTCTTGGCCCTGCACGGCTGTTTCTCTTTGCCTCCTTACAGGGACCTGTAAGTGGAGAAGATCGGAGTGCAAGACTTGTGACGGTGAGTAGCATCCGTGTACGTTTGTCCCTTGTCTGTCCCCAAGCGCCGGAGTCGGGATTGCTCACGAACGTGAGAATCCTTTTCATCACACTACGTGCGAGAGCGCGAGTGTGTGAAAGCTGGGTGGCTGAGGCTTTGTGCCAGTGATGACCTTTCACCCAACCGGTGAAGGTCGCGGTCACCCCTGGGGTATCCCCTTTTCCAGTGGAAGAAGGGTCGATAGCCCCCTTGAGGTAACCTATTCTCTCCTCAGCTCGATCGTCGGTCAGCTCCGAGAGGGAATCGCCGTGTCCGGATCCGATTGAAGATTGCCAGGTCCGTTGAAGGTTCCGGTACCTGAAGGTGAGAGAGAGCGGCGCCTGGTGAGTACCGAATTTACACCTGCACGGCAGCAGGCACCACCACACCGCAGCCGCACCCCTCTCACACTTGGCGTAGTCGGCAGGATCAGAGAGACCGGATCACGGACACGATGTGGAACGCCACCAAGAAGACCTCCCTGCGGATGGCTCCGGAACAGACTCACCCACGGACGCGTGCGGACCAGAGCGACTGGGTGACGGTGTCTGGGGCAGACCTCCTGAAGATAGTGCAGCGGTCGGTCCAGCGTGGAAAAGAAGAGCGCCGGGAGAAGGGGCGCAAGAAGGCCGCTGTGACGCCCTGCAAGAGATGTCGGCAAACAGGGCACTTTGCCGACGAGTGTACGTGGCGAGAGACGTCCCCAAAGAAGGTGGTCCAGGAAGCGGACCGAAGACGTCAGCAGGGCCAAGTGAAGGAGTCCTGGTGTTTGCTCTGCGGAAACTACGGGCATGAGCACAACAGTTGTCCCTGGGACGAAGAGTTGAGCGAAGACGAGGTTGATCCCCGGTGTGAAAGCTGTGGAGATCCCCGACATCGGCTCCTGGAATGTCCATGGACGGAAGACAGGATGGACTACGAGGCCACGGTGAAGCAGATGACGGAGTCTCGTCAGCAACTTTGGGACCGGGTGGCTGCAGAGCCTGTGTGTGCGCTCTGCGAGGCGAGAGGACATGTGCTTCCCGATTGTCCGTGAAATGAAGACCGGATGATTGCGGATGGTCGCGCCCAGAGATGGGAGGAGGAAACCAGGGAAATGGAGCGGAAGACCCTGCTTGAAGTTAGTTCGCAGGTGCCCATTTCCTCTGAGCCGGAACCAACGGGTGAAGATTCCCCAGTGAAGGAGGTGGACCAGGAACCCGTCTTGGAGAAGGTGGCAGTGGCCCTCCCTTGTTGGAAGTGTCGGCGACCAGGACATGCGGCCAGTGAGTGCCCCTGGGAAGATGCCACGGACCTACTCTGTCCCAAGAAAGAGACCCCAGTAAGGCAGAATCCTTTCCCGCATAAGGCGGAGGTGGACGACTGGGAGGTGAAGAGACCACGCTGCGAAGAAAAGCGTGAAGACCCAGTGACTGAGACGTCCGGAATCTCCCCGCGATGGAACCGTCCACGTCCAGGACGTGCGGAACAGATGTGTCCTGGGTACCAAGGGATGCCAGCGGAAACGAAGGAGTACGCTGAGGAAGTAAAGAATCCAGCGGAAGCGAAGGAGTACGCTGAGGAAACAGAGGTGCCAGCGGAAAGGACTAAGTACGCTGAGGAGGAAAATAGTCCCCTAGTCCAGGTATCGGTGGAGGAGGACTCGGACTACGGTGAGCTGTCCGCCGACGAATCCCTCCCAGAACAGATTGAGGACGACTCTGGCATCGGAAGCGCCGACGAGAGTGACTGGCAGGATCGGGTGGAGTCATGCTCCCAGTTGAATGCCCTCCGTGAAGAGGAGGAGATAGTCCTGGAGCAAGAGTACCTGCCGGAAGTGCTGAAATGGACGGACGTACGGGGAGAGGATCGTGATGCCGTGGGAGGACCCGTTCCAGAGGAAGACATAGGACCTTTGGAGATGCCCCACGAGGAAATTCGACATATGATGGCTGTTGCCCGGGAGGAAATGGATGCCCCGGAGGATTCCGCTGTTGGGTGGTGGTCGGTACCACGCCCTGAAGACAGGGACGATGTCCCAGACGATCTGGAAGGCCAAGAGTGGGGGACTGCTGTCCCCGTGGAGGAAGATTCCCCTTGGTGGCCCACGTTGAGCGACCGTGGGGAGATGCCACTTCCCCAGAGGATCCACCGATGGAGGTCAGGAGGAACGAAGAAGAGGAACCCGGAGCTGGAGGTGGAAGGATGTGGGGTCACAGCCTGTCCGGGCTGGACCCTTGAACACAACCTCGCCGGAGGGACCTCGGAATTCCCTGACCCGCGGACAATGGACGTCGTGGAGACCTTTGTAGGGACTACAAAGGAAAAAGGGGGGGGGGAAATGTAGAGATGTGCCCTGTAGGCACATCAGCGGTGCTGACTGTGGACAGCGCTGGGGCAGCTTGTCTGCCCCCAGCGCCTGTCAGTGCGTGGCGGCGGGTGTCCGGTGCAGGGATTACCCTTTTCCCTGCACCGGACCGGAGGCTGCGGAGGGCTTTGAATGTTGGCGCCCTCCGGGAGCCAATCGCGGCTCCCGGAGCGGCAGCCAATCAGAGAGGGACGCGGCGAGCCAATCGGCGCTTGCCGCGTCATAGGCCCCGCCCCCGGCGTCTGACGTCAGACGCCGGGCGGGAGCCGAAGGGACCGGCGCGCAGGAGCGCGAAGAAGCAGGACGCCGGGAGAAGACGCCGCGCCGAAGAGCGGTGAAGAGGTCCTGAGGCCGCGGAAGAGGCCAGAAGACGCCAGGCCCCTTGAAGAAGATGTCCAGCGGCGGCTGGACGCGGAGAAGAGGCGGAGGCGCCGCTGGCCAGGACGGGTCAGCGGCAGAAGAGGGTGCCGGAGACCCCCGGATTAGGTGAGGCCTCAGTGAGGCTATCCTTCCCCCTCCCCTTTTCCTCCCTCGACCACCAGGGACGGGCATTAGGCCCGAGGGCACAATTCGGGCACTAGGCCTGGGCGCAGATAGGAGATTGGGGGCCAATATTTGATTAGGTGGTTTGGGCATTAGGCTCAAGCCACCCTCTCCCTGTGGCACCAGTTAGGCGGGCACTAGGCCCGGGGGGCATATCAGGCAATAGGCCTGTGGGGCATTAGAGGGCATTAGGCCCTAGGGTATTTTGGCCAGCTAGGGATATCTAAAGGGGACGCTGGGTACTAGGCCCAGGTCACCCCGCGTGTGACAGGTTAGGCGGGCGCTAGGCCCGTGGGTGAAATCAGGCCTCCGGCCTGTGTGCAGCTAGGGGGCGCTAGGCCCAGTGAATAAGACCCCCGCGGTGAGTACAGGTGGCACTGGGCGCTAGGCCCAGGCCACCCTGAGATATTTAGGTAGGCAGGCCTGAGGCCCACATAAGGGAAGGTACAGGAGGTGGGTAGGCCGTGCGGCGCCCACCCCCTTTCCAGAGGTAGGGATTTAAAGGGACAGCACCGTGTGATCTTGTATTCCGACATTGTGATGTGTGTTGTTACCGTGCATGGCAAAGTGTATGTGTTGTTTAAGTTGTGCATAGTTTGTGTTGCACCACCCACACGAGCTAGTTTGAGGGCTCTGTTTATGTAGCTAGTGTAGCGGACGCACACTAGGGTAGTTCTTGGCCCTGCACGGCTGTTTCTCTTTGCCTCCTTACAGGGACCTGTAAGTGGAGAAGATCGGAGTGCAAGACTTGTGACGGTGAGTAGCATCCGTGTACGTTTGTCCCTTGTCTGTCCCCGAGCGCCGGAGTCGGGATTGCTCATGGACGTGAGAATCCTTTTCATCACACTACGTGCGAGAGCGCGAGTGTGTGAAAGCTGGGTGGCTGAGGCTTTGTGCCAGTGATGACCTTTCACCCAACCGGTGAAGGTCGCGGTCACCCCTGGGGTATCCCCTTTTCCAGTGGAAGAAGGGTCGATACCCCCCTTGAGGTAACCTATTCTCTCCTCAGCTCGATCGTCGGTCAGCTCCGAGAGGGAATCGCCGTGTCCGGATCCGATTGAAGATTGCCAGGTCCGTTGAAGGTTCCGGTACCTGAAGGTGAGAGAGAGCGGCGCCTGGTGAGTACAGAGTTTACACCTGCACGGCAGCAGGCACCACCACACCGCAGCCGCACCCCTCTCACACTAGCATTCTGTCGGACGGTATGCCGCTGTTGGTATAGTGCTGGCCGGCATCCCGTACGCCGGATCCCATACCGATCCCATCATGGCAGCTTTGAATTAAAGCTACTGTATAAATGGCCTAGGTGGGTGTGGCTCACAAGCCAGCACTGTATAAGAATCCGCTCATCACTAGTATAGATGTTCCCCTATGTATCTGGGAGGTGAGTATATTTAACTGCAATGTAATGGTGTGGTGGGCATACCTGCTAGTGTAGGGACTTGTAGAGAATTGGGGTCCCTTGACGATGGTCTGCAAGCTTAAATGTATTGATCAAAATATGCCAAAATCTCCTATTCACTACATGCAGTGTGTTCCGGAGCTGAGCATCTGCAGCGTATACAGCTGATTCAGGTTGTGCAGCTCAGTCGACCCTCCACTTGTAGCCAAACAAGCATAACTGAGTGGTGACAGTCTTGGCTAAGTTGAGTGAGGGCATCGTAGAGTTGTGCCCATGTTCTCAGACGGATATTTTGCTACAGACTTAGGGCTGGTGCAAGTGCACGTTGCACGGTTACATATCCGCAGTGCCAGCAAAATTAGGGGCGACCTGCATCGGCCCCATAATGTTTAGGTGCATTTATAAATGTATAATTTCTTTGTTGCAATTTTTACTCCACTTTGACTCTAAACCCCCCCCCCCACCACCACCACCTTCCTTTTAAAACCTGGGTATGCTTTAACACATCCTCTGCTTTGTAACACAATGAGAACCCAATACTGTTGTGCAGTTTTCACCTCTAGCCCCTGTCTTGATAAGCCATATGGTATAGCAGTCTTTAGAGTCTGTTTTAAATCAATATGCACTATTAGCTGGGACATACACTGAGGTAGCCGCGCATGATATTGGGGGATTTGTAAGAGTTATGGTCCTGGCTTGAATACAATGGGGGAATATCAAGTGTTTTCTTCCTCGGGCAGGAAAAAGAAGTTATCAGATGGAAATAAACTTGAAAGGAACGCAGCCAACACACACAGGCAGAGCTATAGGCCCCAGCCATAGGGATACACCATCGCTTTCTAAGTGTGTTGATACTTTTCTAAGTCAACTTTCAGAAATGGCCTATTGATCCTCAATTTAAACTCACAGAGAGACATTTACCATAAACCGCCGTGTGACCTCATCAGATTCCAGAATATTATTTTGGAATCAGACATAATAAGGTATACAATACGTTCTCTGAGGTTAAGTTCTTAAAAACCTTGGCAGGAACAGACAATTCCTTTATTTTTAAACTTTTTAAAACATTTTTCCTCCTCTTAACAAAATCTTCAAAATGTCGATCAATCGCATGTGAATAGGCAGAGCCATCTCCAGCTAAGACCTCTGACATGCTCGGTAAATGCTTCCAGAGATTGGCCGATAATTGCCGCTTTAGATGAAACGCTCCGCTGAGCACTGTTTGCGTTTCAGCTCACATCACGCTATCTTCTGTCAGAACGTTTTCCTTTCAGCTGCTCTTTCAGAGTAAAACTAAAAAAAGGTACCAAAAAAAAAAAACCACAGACAAATTTTTTTTTACCTAAAATTGTAGTCCATTTGTACCAGGTGGATTTTTTACACTTTAAAGTTAAACTTTATTCTTTTTGTAAATATGGCTCTATTTAGATCTGGAAGCTTTTGCATAATGGACGTACGTAGGGGATGTGGTCAATTTACCTACAATCAAAATCCCGACGCTCAAAATCCCGACAGCTATTGACCGACGGTCAAAATCCCGACATAGGGCCTCATTCAGGTTGGATCGCTGTGTGCGATCCAACCGCAAAAAAATATGGAAACGATGCAGGCGCATGCGCAATTCCTATCCTGCTCATGCACCTGCATTTTCTGCAGGGGGGGCGGGGGAGCGCAGAAAATGCAATCGCCTCTGCCCGTCAATCAGGCAGAGACAGTTCCGGGCAGGGGGGGGGGCGGAAAAGCTCGATTTCGAGGGTGGAGACGGTGCGTTGCAGGGGCGGCGAGAGAGAAATGGTGGGCGTGACGTGGGTGTGGTCACGGCCGCCATGATCAGAAACATGACAGTGGGCCTCCTGTGGGCGCAGCTAAGCTGCACTGGCAGGCTGCAACCTTAATTTCTGTTAACAAGCAATTATTGCTTGTTGAAGGGGGGAGGCGGCCCCCAGCGTGCTAACAAAAGGATTGCAAATTCTGCTAATTAGCAAAATTTGCAGTACTTACTGAATTAGGCTCATGGTCAATATACCGACACTTAAAATACCGACAAGGTCAAAATACCTACATTTAAAATGTCGACAGGTCAAAAACTCGACATGATTTTATCATTAAAACCGACTTGTTAATACTTTACCATCCCAGCGGACTTGGATGGGGAATGTAATGTGTGCAGAGCGCACTATTTTTTGGGCGTGTATGTCGACATACACGCCAAAAACAATGAAAACTTTTTAACCTGTTGACATTTTAAATGTTGGTATTTTGACCTTGTCGGTATTTTAAATGTTGGTATTTTGACCTTGTCGGCATTTTAAATGTCGGTATTTTGACCTTGTTGGGATTTTGACCGTCGGTCAATTGTTGTCGGGATTTGATTGTAGATATTTCATACTAAACCTGTACGTAGATAAAGAAAAATGGAAAATATAGCAGACTTATGGCGGTGTGAATTGTAGGGCCAGGGATAGGGTTTATACCGTGCAAAACTTGTAAGGCGGTGCAGCAATTCAGTCTGTCCCCCTCCCCCCTATTTATATGGCTCTGTTTAGCATTTCGTTGCAACTTACTCTGTGATATTTGGTTTACAGGAAAAGAAGTAATTGCTCATATGTGCTGCCAAACATTGCAACGACACATCACTGAGGACCGAAATGCGCACCGATAATGTAACAAATGCTTCTTAAGACTTTATATGACCCTCTCCCACTTATGACTAAGGGGGACATTTACTAAGCAGTGATAAGAGCTGAGAAGTGAGCCAGTGGAGAAGTTGCCCATGGCAACCAATCAGCACTGAAATAAGATCTATAATTTGCATACTATAAAATGATACAGAGCTGCTGATTGGTTGATGGGTCCACTTCTCCACTGGCTCACTTCTCCGCTCTTATCACTGCTTAGTAAATGCCACCCTAAGCCACTAGACCACTTTAGTGACTGGAGGCCTGATTAAGGTTCCGACGGATTAGCAGCGCATGTCGCAAAGTACCAATGTTCAACACTTTGTGCGTGTGCCAGACCTGTAAGGATGTGATTTGCATAAAGTGCAGATGGCGATCGCCAACCAACGGTGCTGCTGCCGGATCAGAGTGATGCCCACCGACGCTGCCACGGGAAAGATTATAAATTGTGTTCGTAATGATTACATGACACAGAATATCGTTGATGCTAAGTAATTCTAGAGGAGCATAGATATCATTAGCAGATGTATCAGACACAAATATGGCTGGCTATTAACCCTTGATGAGCAACCCAGTAATTCCTTGTGGTAAGATTACATCATTATGGTATTTAAAGGAACCACCGGCTGTAGAAGTGAGAGCTGTGGTAAGGAGCGAGCCAGGGTGAAACACCGACTTTCAAAGACATTTTATTCCCTAAAATGAGATATGTGGAAACCACATTAATTAAGGGTTTAGCGAGACGGGCCAATGTGGTAGCTGAGTGTTTGGTGGTGGGCAGTGGGAATAACTTCTGCACAAGGTATTCCCATTGAAAAGGCAGCTTGTGTGTGCTTTAGGAAGTGAGCTGTATTCGTTGATTTACAGTCGCTGTGGTAATTGCGGGGCTGATTCGCAAGGCACATAGCACCATCCGCTGCGCAGCAGGCGACACAGTGGAAGACCATGCTGAGACGTGTTTTGGTGTGTCCAAACTTTTCTATACGTCTCCTTTTCCACTTCAGCCGAAATTATTCTGGCATGTTCTCAGTAAATGGTGCTGCTTCTGTCTTTGCTGATTCGTCAGCTTGTTCCAGTAGAGCTCCTTCAAAATGAAACATACAGTAAGTGCTGGCCTTCTGTGCTGAAATACATACCCCAGGGACGTGTAGCAGGCACGGCCTCCCCTGTCATCCTCCCTGTCAAACTCCTGAGACTTTATATAAAAACGATTAGAATAATACAGAGAAGATATTTATAATAACAACCTCTTATTGGTTTATTGTAATCCTTTTTATAGCTAATACTCACCAGCTGTGTGGAGATCCCTGGAGGTTGAGGGAGACAAGAGGTGAGGCAGTACCAGCGCTGCTTCGGTTCTACAGTCAGACACTGCATTGCAGAGCTGGGTGCGGGGTCACACCACTGGCAGTAACGCTGCACAGAAAGGGCGATATTCAAAGGATATATCACACCCAATTTCCTTTCTAAAGTGATCCCCGTTATCACGCATATCGCACCCATAGTAAACAGGGGGTTGGGCGCCCTCGCTACCACGGGGCTAGTGAGCTGAAATGATTATACCACACCTGTCAGCAGAAACAGAACGGGTGTGGAAGGGGGTGAAAAGAATTGAATAGGGGCATGCTTATGAGTGTGGGGGGCAGGGCTTGTGCACTGATGGACACTTGGATGTGTCATGTGACCAGGAAGTGCACTGTAGTCGGAGCTCAGTCAGCAGTATCAAGAGAAAACACAGGGATGCAGGTAGGAGACAATTGGGTCTATTTACTAATCCTTGGATGGAGATAAAGTGAATGGAGATAAACTACCAGCCAATCAGCTCCTAACTGTCATTTTTCAAAAACAGCCTGTGACATAGCAGTTAGGAGCTGATTGGCTGGTACTTTATCTCCATCCAAAGCTTAGTAAACAGACCCCTCAATGGATACTGTAGCTTACGGTAGTGAGGGGAGAGTTACAGTGAATACGGGGTGAGACAGGCTCCCCATCTATTCACCTCACCGCTCGTCATTGACATAGGCACATTATTACACCATGCGGGGGCAGCTGTGAGTGTAAGGCACTTACGCAATTTTATGCAGCAATGCACCTGGTGGCATTTCCTTCTCCTATACAGCGAGCAGGAATTATCACACTACTCATCTCTCCTTTCCTAATGAGATGTGTCTGCCTCTTTACAACATTCGGGAACCAATCGTGGAGCCTGCATCCCACTTGTACGATGGCTGCCCACATCACAGGCTGCAACCTTCTACTGAAGTGATGAAGGGCCATAAAGTGTCTGGTGAGATTCGCTGGCTACAATTCAGGAGAGCTGGAGGTCTCTGTAATGGCAGCCTGGAACCAGACAGTGATGGCATCTTTCAAAGCCCTCTACTATCTTTTTATCTAGGATGAGAATGAAATAGCAGTTTGGTAGGCGTTTTCTGCAGCGTGGTAGCTTTACCATCCCTGTGTTCCTGGGTTGGGAACCCTTGAACTGCACTTTTATTTTCTAAAATGTAAGTATGTATTATAGTAGGAGACACATATTCTGCAGCACTTTAGAATATTTGGCCATCACACTAGTCCCTGCCCCATCAGAGCTTACACTCTATAGTCCCTATCATATGGACAAACGTACACACTTTGGTTTATTTCAGTTAGAAACCAATTATCCTACCGGTATGTTTTTGGAGTGTGGGAAGATCCAGAGCATCGGAGAAATGTAACGCACATTGCAGGGAGAACACACACACACTCCAGACAGATGGTGCCTTGGTCAGGAATTGAACTCATGGCTTCAAGCCTGTGAGGCAGTAATGCTAACCACTACACCAGCCGTGCTGCCCATATAATTACTATTATAAGCCACCAAACAAATTATAAAAGTCAACAGAAAACAGTTGTATTTGTAGAGATTAAAATTTGGCTCATTTTTTGTGTAGAGTTAAGTATACCACGAATTGTCATTATCGCCTGACCACCGGGCGCCGTTCCACCAACTTAATTAGGAATATTAGTAAAAGTAAACAACATGAAATATAGTTCTTTAGCAGAAGATCTTTAATCCCCATTTGTTATACAAGTGCAGTATTGTGAAATTAATCTCTTTTCACAAAAAAACAACAACAACAACGTAACTAAGGTCAGAAGATGACCCCTACGTGTTTCAGAGCCCGAAAGCAAAGATTGCAAATTGTTCCACGATGTAATTACGTGACTGCTGAGGGGTAATGCATTAGGGATTATGAGGGACATTTACTAAGCAGTGATAAGAGCGGAGAAGTGAGCCAATGGAGAAGTTGCCCCATCCACCAATCAGCAGCTCTGTATCATTTTATAGTATGCAAATTATAGATGTTTCTTCAGTGCTGATTGGTTGCCATGGTCACTTCTCCACTGGCTCAATTCTCCGCTCTTATCACTGCTTAGTAAATGTCCCCCTATATTTTTACTGTCATACGCTGGGTCCACCCGCACTCCTGGACTGCTGCTACTTACCGCCGCAGCACAATAGCCATTGGGAAGGTGGCACGTGTCCCAGGACAGACCAAAGAATATTATTATACAGACGCCTCTTTGTGCTTTAACTGCATGAAATCAATCCCGACATAAACAGACACTCTCCTACCCGGTGCGGCTACAGTAGGGTGTGGACGTCACATAGAAGACACGGTCCCACTCATCTGCTGAAGCTTGGGTAGAACGATGGTTATTTTTCTTAGTGCGAGCTGCTGTTATTGGCTGTACCACGTCTCACAGGACGCAGGTTGTGATTTAGTGGGAGTAAAGAAATGTGTGAGTTTTGTGGTCCAGCTATTTTCTCTCTCATACTTTCTTCCGCTATGAGATGTGAATGAGACACTGGGCATCTCCGCTTTGCCCAATCGGAGCATCTCGCTGTGGTAAACAGGAGCCTGCGTGTAGCACTGGCACAGGTTCAGGTGGCTGTGTCAGCGTCAGTGGAGTCAGTTCATGTTTCTTGTTACAACGGAAACTATTCCCAGAACTTCTGAATAATAAGAGACCACTATTCAAAACAGGAAAACTGATAAAAATATAAGTATTTTCATAATTACAAATCCCCCGGGGAACTACAATGAAACTTACGCTTAGGTATGTTATGCGTAGTACTGTATGAACTTTTATCCCCCATGTACAAAACAGAATATTGAGGCCTCATTCAGAGCAGGATGCAGTGATGATGTCGGATGCAAGCGGACAGTGTCTTCAGTTTGCATATTCAGAGTCGCACTGCGCAAGTCGCTGACAGTGAAAGGCGCAGTAGCGGTGACCAGAGCTGTTTCTAGACAATATGGCTCCCAGTGTGATCAGTAGAAAAATGGGTGCCCCCCACAGACATTCAAAGATGTAAATATACTAGTGTGCCCCCAAAAGGGGCATGGCCTCACTAAAATTGGCTTCTCCTTGCAGGTAAAGACTACTTTACAGTGTTACACCCAAGTTTTTGACCCTGCACCCCCAGACATTTGCAAACACAGGAAAAAAGAAATCCCACCATATTATGCACCACACAGTAATGCCCCTTGCACCATATTATGCCTTACACAGTAATACCCCTTGCACCATATGCCCCATACAGTAAATCCTCTTTGCACCTTATAATGCCCCCCATTGTAATCCCTCCTGCACCAAATTATGCCCCTTGCACCATATTCCCTTTACAGTAATGTCCCTTGCACCATATGCCCCTCACAGTAATACCCCTTGCATCACATGTCCCACACAGTAAATGCCCCTTGCTCCACTCCCAGCCTCACATAATAATCCTGCCCCATTACCCGCCTTCCTCTAGCTGCCTGCAGCCATCCCTCAGTCCCAACTAGCACTTCAGAGGAGTGATGTCCCTCTCAAAATATTGGCCACCACCTCTAGCATCCTTCAAAACTGTCTCCTCTGTGACGGCGACCATTTTGGGAGGGACATTTCAATAGTATTTTATGCTGACACCCAGACTGCATGAAATACTATGCAAACACTGGCCGCAGGTGCCCTATGCGATTGCACCGCTTGCCCGGCTTTAAAAACTGCCCTGCCGCTGACACTGGAGGCCATATTCAGATGGTGACATTGCACAAGCTATAGGGCTGGTGCAGTCTTTGATGTTGCAACCGAAACGGTAAGGTGCCGCTTCCGGTGGGTGTCTCAGTAGGCTGGGAATTGGTAGCAGTATTAAGATAAAACAGATGCGGTAGATGTATGCTATATGTGGGTGGTGAAAGTTGCATCGTTGCCATCCCCTTGTTATACAGGAAGTGTTTGTTATATAGGCAGTATTTATTTTACAGGAACTGCTTCTGCCACCATTCTTCAGCATGACTTGCAGGTAGTAAAATCACACTTCTGCAGTTCTCCACAGTCCTGTGGTGATTTGCACACATACCACTTTACACAACGTGAAAAGTCTAGCTGTGATGACGCAAGGTCTCCGAAGCATAGATCCTCTGGTTTTTGGAGATGCCATAGCGGATGGATGACTCAAGTTCAAGAAGGAATGGCTGGCATACTGCTGTGCCGGACTATCATACAAATGAAAACAGCTACAGGCATATACCTAGGTTCGCTGAGGCTGCTGGTAAGGCAGACACGTTTGTCTGTTTAAAGGGGGATGATCAGGATGATCCAGGGCAGCCATCAGGGGGGGACTGCAGGGACTGGAGTCCAGGGCCCTTATAGAGAAGGTGGCCCATTTCTGGCTCCTACCACCAATACCTAGAGAGCTGGACAGGTAGTGGAACAACAGTGGGCTTATGCACATGGAATACGTAAAACAAGCCTACCCTGTGCATCAGCTCTGTGAATCATTCTTGCAGGTCTGCAAATGCTCCACCTATATGTAACGTCATGATGTGTGACATCACATTGGGGTAGAGCGGTGTGGCAGAATCTTTTTTTGTTTTTGTTGGTGGGCCCTGTCTATTTTGCCAGTCCCGGGCCCCACAATTTCCAATGGCAGCTCTGATCCAGGCACACTAAAAGCTGCCAGGAGACTGACAGCAGCTCCCCGATGCGCAGAATCCCGACAATTGCTAGGTAAGTATTCTAAGCCTCTTCCCCTACCTGCCTAACCTTAACATTCCCTACCTGCAGCCTAACCATAATACTTCTCCCCTGTAGTCTAACCCTAACCGTACCACCGTAGTGCCTGACCCTAACGCTCCCTTTTTAGTGCGAAACCCCCCCCCCCCCTCCTCCCGGCAGCCTAACCAGCCCCGGCATACTTATGTTTGGGATTCCTGCGGCAGCTTTGTGAGCAGTGTTGGAGTTCCAGCACCAGACTTTTGACTAGTGTCGGGAATTCGACTGCCAGCATCTCGAATGCCGAATGCACTCCAAGTGTGGGACTTATAATTATGTTCCTTGTGCACATTTATTACATGAGAAAGAATTAGCACTAGACACTGCTATATGTCTGCTGCATGAGCAGTCCAATAAAAGCGCAATGGGGTCTGATCTATGCAACCTCTGCCAACACGTGCAGCAACACACATGCAGTGTGAATTGCGACAGTTGCCATTCCTATGAACACCACAAATGTCCTGCTTTCAATAAACGCTGCAGCGCTTGTGACAAGTAAAATCATTCTGCACGCTGGTGCATGTCCCAGCCTAACGCTGATGGCAGACTAACAGATAGGGCAGTACGTCTGCGATGCACCTGTTAGACAAATGTTACAGAGACGGCTCTGACGTGTTTATGGCACTCTTTGATTTAAGAAATACTCAGAGAGATGGACTTCTTCTCCTGCTCAATGGCTTCTGTCCGGGGGCACCAGCACTCCTACCACCAAGTACAAACTTAGACCACAAGTTGAAAATAACATGCAAGATGCTTTCCAGAACTCCAGGTTGCAGCTCACATTAGACATCCTATCACTCAAGACCGCTGTTCTTTGGGCAAACCATCCACATCCAGAGTAGTTGCTGGAGGGGGCAGCCAGGTCAGCACAGCCTTGGGTGATGTGGAGGCTTGGCATAGGGGGTGGGGAGGGAGCATGATGTGGCATAAGAGGCTATAGGCGAGATTACTGCTTCTGTACATTGGGGGCGTGGCTATGATGAAGCGATTCAGCACGAATTGCATCATCAGCCACTCGATCTGCCCATTTTACTCGGTAAGTGGGCGGTGGGGTGCCAGCGGCTCTGGGAGACTTACCCACTTTCCAGGGCAGCTAGGCATGTCACACGATTTTCGTGAGCCACCTGGTCATTCTGGGAGAGTAGGCAAGTGTGATCCAGACCTCTGTCAGGTACGCAGCCTGGACTGTGTAGGGATTTTCTAATAGGCCCAACAGCTATGTATTGAAATCTGAGTGGTGTGTGAGACAAGACCCCCACCTCACCTGACACCAGCTGAGGGGGTCAGAACACCCATCATCATGGAAAACGAGCTCCCTGAAGAATCAATTGGGTTGCAGGACATTCCCATGCCCAATAATGAGCATACAGTGCATCCAGAAAGTATTCACAGCGCTTCACTTTTTCCACATTTTGTTACGTTACAGCCTTGTTCCAAAATGGAATAAACTAATTTTTTCCCTCAAAATAAATATTCACAGCCTTTGCTCAATACTATGTTGATGCACCTTTGACAGCAATTACAGCCTCAAGTCTTTTTGAATATGATGCCACAAGCTTGGCACACCTATCTTTGGGCAGTTTCGCCTATTCCGCTTTGCAGCACCTCTCAAGCTCCATCAGATTGGATGTGAAGTGTCGGTGCACAGCTATTTTCAGATCTCTTTAGAGTTGTTCAATCGGATTCAAGTCTGGGCTCTGGCTGGGCCACTCAAGTACATTCACAGAGTTGTCCTGAAGCCACTCCTTTCAGATCATATCTTGGCTGTGTGCTTAGGGTCGTTGACATGTCGAAAGATGAACCGCCGCCCCAGTCTTAGGTCAAGAGTGCTCTGAAGCAGGTTTTCATCCAGGATGTCTCTGTACATTGCTGCATTCATCTTTCCCTCTATCCTGACTAGTCTCCCAGTTCCTGCCACTGAAAAACATCCCCACAGCATGATGCTGCCACCAGCATGCATCACTGTAGGGATGGTATTGGCCTGGTGATGAGTGGCGCCTGGTTTTCTCCAAACTTGATGCCTGGCATTCACGCCAAAGAGTTCAATCTTTGTCTCATCAGACCAGAGAATTTTGTTTCTCATGGTCTGAGAGTCCTTCAGGTGCATTTTGGCAAACTCCAGGCGGGCTGCCATGTGCTTTTTACTAAGGAGTGGCTTCCGTCTGGCCACTCTACCATACAGGCCTGATTGGTGGATTGCTGCAGAGATGGTTGTCCTTCTGGAAGGTTCTCCTCTCTCCACAGAGGAATGCTGTCGCTCTGACAGAGTGACCATCGGGTTCTTGGTCACCTCCCTGACTAGGGCCCTTCTCCCCCGATTGCTCAGTTTAGACGGCCGACCAGCTCTAGGAAGAGTCCTGGTGGTTCCGAATTTCTACCATTTATGGATGATGGAGGCCACTGTGCTCATTGGGACCTTCAAAGCAGCAGATATTTTTATGTACCCTTCCCCAGATTTGGGCCTCGAGACAACCCTGTCTCTGAGGTCTACAGACAGTTCCTTTGACTTCATGCTTGGTTTGTGCTCAGACATGCACTGTCAAGTGTGGGTCCTTATATAGACAGGTGTGGGCCTTTCCAAATCATGTCCAATCAACTGAATTTATCACAAGTGGACTCCAGTTAAGCTGTAGGAACATCTCAAGGCTGATCAGTGGAAACAGGATGCACCTGAGCTCAATTTTGAGCTTCATGGCAAAGGCGGTGAATACTTATGTACATGTGATTTCTTAGTTTTTTATTTTTAAGAAATTAGCAAAAATCTAAAAAAAACTTTTTTCATGTTATCATTATGTGGTATTGTGTGTAGAATTTGGAAGGAAAAAATTAATTTATTCCATTTTGGAATAAGGCTGTAACATAACTAAATGTGGAAAAAGTGAAGCGCTGTGAATACTTTCCGGATGCACTGTATTCAGACACTGAACAGACCACTATCCCACTTCTTTGTCACTAGGTGTGAGAGAATTTCCAGGACTAATCCAAAATTCTAGGACTAGGGGGGTCATTCCGAGTTGTTCGCTCATTGCCGATTTTCGCAGCGGAGCGATTAAGGCGAAAATGCGCATGTGCATGGTACGCAGTGCGCATGCGCTAAGTAATGTAGCACAAAACTTAGTAGATTTACTCACGTCCGAACGAAGAATTTTCATCGTTGAAGTGATCGGAGTGTGATTGATAGGAAGTGGGTGTTTCTGGGCGGAAACTGGACGTTTTCAGGGAGTGTGCGGAAAAACGCAGACGTGCCAGGATAAAACGCGGGAGTGTCTGGAGAAACGGGGGAGTGGCTGGCTGAACGCAGGGCGTGTTTGTGACGTCAAACCAGGAACGAAACGGCCTGAGCTGATCGTAGTGTATGAGTAAGTCTCGAGCTACTCAGAAACTGCTAAGAATTTTCTATTCGCAATTCTGCTAATCTTTCGTTCGCAATTCTACTAAGCGAAGATACACTCCCAGAGGGCGGCGGCCTAATGTGTGCAATGCTGCTAAAATCTGCTAGCGAGCGAACAACTCGTTATGAGGGCCTAGGTTACTGAATCTCCAACTTTTTTTAGTTTATGTTGTTCTTTTGTTGTACTCTGTCCCTACTAGTGATGAGCACCGGAAATTTTTCGGGTTTTGTGTTTTGGTTTTGGGTTCGGTTCCGCGGCCGTGTTTTGGGTTCGAACGCGTTTTGGCAAAACCTCACCGAATTTTTTTTGTCGGATTCGGGTGTGTTTTGGATTCGGGTGTTTTTTTTCAAAAAACCCTAAAAAATAGCTTAAATCATAGAATTTGGGGGTAATTTTGATCCCAAAGTATTATTAACCTCAATAAGCATAATTTCCACTCATTTTCAGTCTATTCTGAACACCTCACACCTCACAATATTATTTTTAGTCCTAAAATTTGCACCGAGGTCGCTGGATGACTAAGCTCAGCGACCCAAGTGGCCGACACAAACACCTGGCCCATCTAGGAGTGTCACTGCAGTGTCACGCAGGATGGCCCTTCAAAAAACTACTCCCCAAACAGCACATGACGCAAAGAAGAAAAAAAAGAGGCGCAATGAGGTAGCTGTGTGACTAAGATAAGCGACCCTAGTGGCCGACACAAACACCTGGCCCATCTAGGAGTGGCACTGCAGTGTCACGCAGGATGGCCCTTCCAAAAAACATCCCCCAAACAGCACATGACGCAAAGAAAAAAAGAGGCGCAATGAGGTAGCTGTGTGACTAAGATAAGCGACCCAAGTGGCCGACACAAACACCTGGCCCATCTAGGAGTGGCACTGCAGTGTCACGCAGGATGGCCCTTCCAAAAAACACCCCCCAAACAGCACATGACGCAAAGAAAAAAAGAGGCGCAATGAGGTAGCTGTGTGACTAAGATAAGCGACCCAAGTGGCCGACACAAACACCTGGCCCATCTAGGAGTGGCACTGCAGTGTCACGCAGGATGGCCCTTCCAAAAAACACCCCCCAAACAGCACATGACGCAAAGAAAAAAAGAGGCGCAATGAGGTAGCTGTGTGACTAAGATAAGCGACCCAAGTGGCCGACACAAACACCTGGCCTATCTAGGAGTGGCACTGCAGTGTCACGCAGGATGGCCCTTCCAAAAAACACCCCCCAAACAGCACATGACGCAAAGAAAAAAAGAGGCGCAATGAGGTAGCTGTGTGACTAAGATAAGCGACCCAAGTGGCCGACACAAACACCTGGCCCAGGCATCTAGGAGTGGCACTGCAGTGTCACGCAGGATGGCCCTTCCAAAAACTACTCCCCAAACAGCACATGACGCAAAGAAAAATGAAAGAAAAAAGAGGTGCAAGATGGAATTGTCCTTGGGCCCTCCCACCCACCCTTATGTTGTATAAACAGGACATGCACACTTTAACCAACCCATCATTTCAGTGACAGGGTCTGCCACACGACTGTGACTGAAATGACGGGTTGGTTTGGACTCCCACCAAAAAAGAAGCAATTAATCTCTCCTTGCACAAACTGGCTCTACAGAGGCAAGATGTCCACCTCATCATCATCCTCCGATATATCACCGTGTACATCCCCCTCCCCACAGATTATCAATTCGTCCCCACTGGAATCCACCATCTCAGCTCCCTGTGTACTTTGTGGAGGCAATTGCTGCTGGTCAATGTCTCCACGGAGGAATTGATTATAATTCATTTTAATGAACATCATCTTCTCCACATTTTCTGGATGTAACCTCGTACGCCGATTGCTGACAAGGTGAGCGGCGGCACTAAACACTCTTTCGGAGTACACACTTGTGGGAGGGCAACTTAGGTAGAATAAAGCCAGTTTGTGCAAGGGCCTCCAAATTGCCTCTTTTTCCTGCCAGTATAAGTACGGACTGTCTGACGTGCCTACTTGGATGCGGTCACTCATATAATCCTCCACCATTCTTTCAATGGGGAGAGAATCATATGCAGTGCCAGTAGACGACATGTCCGTAATCGTTGTCAGGTCCTTCAGTCCGGACCAGATGTCAGCATCAGCAGTCGCTCCAGACTGCCCTGCATCACCGCCAGCGGGTGGGCTCGGAATTCTGAGCCTTTTCCTCGCACCCCCAGTTGCGGGAGAATGTGAAGGAGGAGATGTTGACAGGTCGCGTTCCGCTTGACTTGACAATTTTGTCACCAGCAGTTCTTTGAACCCCAGCAGACTTGTGTCTGCCGGAAAGAAAGATCCAAGGTAGGTTTTAAATCTAGGATCGAGCACGGTGGCCAAAATGTAGTGCTCTGATTTCAACAGATTGACCACCCGTGAATCCTTGTTAAGCGAATTAAGGGCTCCATCCACAAGTCCCACATGCCTAGCGGAATCGCTCTGTGTTAGCTCCTCCTTCAATGTCTCCAGCTTCTTCTGCAAAAGCCTGATGAGGGGAATGACCTGACTCAGGCTGGCAGTGTCTGAACTGACTTCACGTGTGGCAAGTTCAAAAGGTTGCAGAACCTTGCACAACGTTGAAATCATTCTCCACTGCGCTTGAGACAGGTGCATTCCACCTCCTATATCGTGCTCAGTTGTATAGGCTTGAATGGCCTTTTGCTGCTCCTCCAACCTCTGAAGCATATAGAGGGTTGAATTCCACCTCGTTACCACTTCTTGCTTCAGATGATGGCAGGGCAGGTTCAGGCGTTTTTGGTGGTGCTCCAGTCTTCTGTACGTGGTGCCTGTACGCCGAAAGTGTCCCGCAATTCTTCTGGCCACCGACAGCATCTCTTGCACGCCCCTCTCGTTTTTTAAATAATTCTGCACCACCAAATTCAAGGTATGTGCAAAACATGGGACGTGCTGGAATTTGCCCAGATTTAATGCACACACAATATTGCTGGCGTTGTCTGATGCCACAAATCCACAGGAGAGTCCAATTGGGGTAAGCCATTCTGCGATGATCTTCCTCAGTTGCCGTAAGAGGTTTTTAGCTGTGTGCGTATTCTGGAAAGCGGTGATACAAAGCGTAGCCTGCCTAGGAAAGAGTTGGCGTTTGCGAGATGCTGCTACTGGTGCCGCCGCTGCTGTTCTTGCGGCGGGAGTCCATACATCTACCCAGTGGGCTGTCACAGTCATATAGTCCTGAGCCTGCCCTGCTCCACTTGTCCACATGTCCGTGGTTAAGTGGACATTGGGTACAACTGCATTTTTTAGGACACTGGTGAGTCTTTTTCTGAGGTCTGTGTACATTTTCGGTATCGCCTGCCTAGAGAAATGGAACCTAGATGGTATTTGGTACCGGGGACACAGTACCTCCAACAAGTCTCTAGTTGGCTCTGCAGTAATGATGGATACCGGAACCACGTTCCTCACCGCCCAGGATGCCAAGGCCTCAGTTATCCGCTTTGCAGCAGGATGACTGCTGTGATATTTCATCTTCCTCGCAAAGGACTGTTGGACAGTCAATTGCTTGGTGGAAGTAGTAAAAGTGGTCTTACGAGTACGACTTCCCCTCTGGGATGACCATCGACTCCCAGCAGCAACAACAGCAGCGCCAGCAGCAGTAGGCGTTACACGCAAGGATGCATCGGAGGAATCCCAGGCAGGAGAGGACTCGTCAGAATTGCCAGTGACATGGCCTGCAGGACTATTGGCATTCCTGGGGAAGGAGGAAATTGACTCTGAGGGAGTTGGTGGGGTGGTTTGCGTGAGCTTGGTTACAAGAGGAAGGGATTTACTGGTCAGTGGACTGCTTCCGCTGTCGCCCAAAGTTTTTGAACTTGTCACTGACTTATGATGAATGCGCTGCAGGTGACGTATAAGGGAGGATGTTCCGAGGTGGTTAACGTCCTTACCCCTACTTATTACAGCTTGACAAAGGCAACACAGGGCTTGACAAATGTTGTCCGCATTTCTGTTGAAATACTTCCACACCGAAGAGCTGATTTTTTTGGTATTTTCACCAGGCATGTCAATGGCCCTATTCCTCCCACGGACAACAGGTGTCTCCCCGGGTTCCTGACTTAAACAAACCACCTCACCATCAGAATCCTCCTGGTCAATTTCCTCCCCAGCGCCAGCAACACCCATATCCTCCTCATCCTGGTGTACTTCAATACTGACATCTTCAATCTGACTATCAGGAACTGGACTGCGGGTGCTCCTTCCAGCACTTGCAGGGGGCGTGCAAATGGTGGAAGGCGCATGCTCTTCACGTCCAGTGTTGGGAAGGTCAGGCATCGCAAACGACACAATTGGACTCTCCTTGTGGATTTGTGATTTCGAAGAACGCACAGTTCTTTGCTGTGCTTTTGCCAGCTTGAGTCTTTTAATTTTTCTAGCGAGAGGCTGAGTGCTTCCATCCTCATGTGAAGCTGAACCACTAGCCATGAACATAGGCCAGGGCCTCAGCCGTTCCTTGCCACTCCGTGTGGTAAATGGCATATTGGCAAGTTTACGCTTCTCCTCCGACAATTTTATTTTAGATTTTTGAGTCCTTTTTTTACTGATATTTGGTGTTTTGGATTTTACATGCTCTGTACTATGACATTGGGCATCGGCCTTGGCAGACGACGTTGCTGGCATTTCATCGTCTCGGCCATGACTAGTGGCAGCAGCTTCAGCACGAGGTGGAAGTCGATCTTGATCTTTCCCTATTTTTGGAACCTCAACATTTTTGTTCTCCATATTTTAATAGGCACAACTAAAAGGCACCTCAGGTAAACAATGGAGATGGATGGATACTAGTATACTTATGGATGGACGAGCAACTGCTGACACAGAGGTAGCTACAGCCGTGGACTACCGTACTGCGTCTGCTGCTAATATAGACTGGATGATAATGATATAAAAAATATATATATATATCACTACTGCAGCCGGACAGGTATATATTATATAATGACGGACCTGCTGGACACTGTCAGCACTGCAGACTCCTAAAGTAAGCTACTAGTATCAAGAAGATAGAAAAAAAAAACACCACAGGTAGGTGGTATACAATTATGGATGGACGAGCGACTGCCGACATAGAGGTAGCTACAGCCGTGGACTACCGTACTGCGTCTGCTGCTAATATAGACTGGATGATAATGATATAAAAAATATATATATATATCACTACTGCAGCCGGACAGGTATATATTATATAATGACGGACCTGCTGGACACTGTCAGCACTGCAGACTCCTAAAGTAAGCTACTAGTATCAAGAAGATAGAAAAAAAAAACACCACAGGTAGGTGGTATACAATTATGGATGGACGAGCGACTGCCGACACAGAGGTAGCTACAGCCGTGGACTACCGTACTGCGTCTGCTGCTAATATAGACTGGATGATAATGATATAAAAAATATATATATATCACTACTGCAGCCGGACAGGTATATATTATATAATGACGGACCTGCTGGACACTGTCAGCACTGCAGACTCCTAAAGTAAGCTACTAGTATCAAGAAGATAGAAAAAAAAAAACACCACAGGTAGGTGGTATACAATTATGGATGGACGAGCGACTGCTGACACAGAGGTAGCTACAGCCGTGGACTACCGTACTGCGTCTGCTGCTAATATAGACTGGATGATAATGATATAAAAAATATATATATATCATTACTGCAGCCGGACAGGTATATATTATATAATGACGGACCTGCTGGACACTGTCAGCACTGCAGACTCCTAAAGTAAGCTACTAGTATCAAGAAGATAGAAAAAAAAAACACAACAGGTAGGTGGTATACAATTATGGATGGACGAGCGACTGCCGACACAGAGGTAGCTACAGCCGTGGACTACCGTACTGCGTCTGCTGCTAATATAGACTGGATGATAATGATATAAAAAATATATATATATCACTACTGCATCCGGACAGGTATATATTATATAATGACGGACCTGCTGGACACTGTCAGCACTGGAGACTCCTAAAGTTAACTACTAGTATGAAGAAGATAGAAAAAAAAACCCACCACAGGTAGGTATACAATTATGGACGAGCGACTGCCGACACAGAGGTAGCTACAGCCGTGGACTACCGTACTGCGTCTGCTGCTAGTATAGACTGGATGATAATGATATAAAAAATATATATATATCACTACTGCAGGACAGGTATATATTATATAATGACGGACCTGCTGGACACTGTCAGCAGAATGTGTTTATAGAATAAAAACACCACACGACGAGTGTTTAACTTTTTCAGGCAGACAATCACAATATACTGGTGGTCACTGGTCACTGGTCAGTCACACTGGCAGTGGCACTCTGGCAGCAAAAGTGTGCACTGTTAAATATATGTACTCCTGCTATAACTGCTCCCCAGTCTCCCCCACAATTAAGCTGTGTGAGCAGTGAGCACTCAGCACAGTCAGATATACATAGATGATGCAGCACACTGAGGCTGAGCACAGATATGGTATACTGTGTCACTGTGTGTCGTTTTTTTTCAGGCAGAGAACGGATTATATTAAATAATAATAAAACTGCACTGGTGGTCACTGGTCAGTCACTAGTAAACTCTGCACTCTCTGAGTACTCCTAAGCTCCAGTAAATCAAGTGTCTCACTCTCACTATCTATTTCTATTCTAAACGGAGAGGACGCCAGCCACGTCCTCTCCCTATCAATCTCAATGCACGTGTGAAAATGGCGGCGACGCGCGGCGACTTATATAGAATCCGAGTCTCGCGATAGAATCCGAGCCTCGCGAGAATCCAACAGCGGGATGATGACGTTCGGGCGCGCTCGGGTTAACCGAGCAAGGCGGGAAGATCCGAGTCTGCCTCGGACCCGTGTAAAAAGCGTGAAGTTCGGGGGGGTTCGGTTTCCGAGAAACCGAACCCGCTCATCACTAGTCCCTACATCCAACACATGTCACACTGTCTTACACCCACACCCAAGATTATTGTTCTTTATGTTGAAAAAGGGGGCTGTAGATGCTAGGGCGAATTTAGAGAAGAGGTGGCAGGTCTCAGCGAAAATGGCGCAGTGGCCATTGTACCAGTGATTTCTCCTACTGCACATGTGCAAAACACCAGGAAAATGGCCGTGTGACTTGTTCTCAGTGATTTCTTTCGCAGCGCTCCAGAATTCCGGAGGGTGAGTATTGAAAATAAAGGGTGCAGGGTGTGCGGTGTGGGCCCCCCGGATCCTGGGGGCTTGTGTGTACTGCACACACTGTACCCATTATAAATATGCCAGTGTGTAGATGGATGCTGTATATGGATAGCGGAAGTTGCATCATTGCCATTCCCTTGTTATACAGGAAAGGTTTGATATACAGGAAGTGTTTATTTTTACAGGAAGTGGCTCTGCAGCTATTGTTCAGTGTGACATGCAGCAAGTAAAGTCACACTTCTGCAGTTCTGCAGAGTCCTGTGGTGATTTATACACAAACCACTTTACACAGACACTGTTACAGAAAAGACATCTTGAGAAAGGGGTTAAATTCCCCGAAACGTCAATGAATGATGTATTGCATTTAATACAGTGACTTTTCAGCAGTACTCGAGTGCCTCAGTTTTCTTTGTTCAGTGTTACATTTACTCTGAGGGCACCGGGGCATTTTATTATTCAAGAGAGTGCCGGGCTGTTGATACAACTATATATATATATATACATATATATATAGTAACATATCCTTCCCCACCTGTGGCTCAGGTGTATGCAGCAAAGGAAAAGAGGCGGCACTCCAAGGACTTGTTAAAGCTTGTATTCAAATCATTGTGAAAACAAAGCAATTCTTGGATAGCTGTTGATAAGTAGTGTGATCTTGAAGAAGCAGATCAATGTTGGAAATGTACTGTGTGGAGTCCTGAATGTCAATGCCGCCGCCCTTATCGGCGGGGCGAAAGATGACATCCTGATATTGCGACAGATCCCGTAAAGCCTTTTGTTCAGCTCGAGTCAGATTCGTATGAACTGTGGGTTGAGCTGCATGATATTTGGATACTGCTGTGTCCAACAGACGATTGAATGTTTTTAACAAAGCATTCAGTGAGGTGGGATCAAAGGACGTTTTTTATTACATAGATGGTACTTTGTGGAAAGTTGATGCATTGTCAGGTTGGTGTTGGAAAAAGGATAATACTTTGTTCAAAACATTTAGTTCTGTAGTTGAAAAATTACGGGATGACAAGTTAAAGGTTACTTCCTCCCTTTGTTGATGGGAGGCTTGGAAGATCCTTTGGTTTTGGCCCCCACGTCACCGATTCGGAAGATCCCCAGACATCATGGACGGTCCCTTTCGCCAGGGCCACACGTTCAAAAGTCGACATGCGCGACCAGGAAGAACGCGACGGACACGTCATCCATGCGCCGCTCACGTGACGTACCCGGAAGTCCCGGGCACAGACGCCGGGAACACCTGCCTCTGCACGCTTCTTAAACGGTGAGTGTTCTATGCTTCTGTTTGGTTATGTTATCACTTATGTTTCCACCGCACATGGGTATTCTTACCTGAGGAAAAGGCTGTTATGCCTTGAAACGTCGTAAGCAACCTGCCATGTTTTCTTCTGTTATGAACACGTTTGCTTTGTTTTCACAATGATTTGAATACAAGCTTTAACAAGTCCTTGGAGTGCCGCCTCTTTTCCTTTGCTGCATACACCTGAGCCACAGGTGGGGAAGGATATGTCACTGTATCATCACTAGGAGGGCACCCAGGCATTTATTTTTTAATATTGCGTGCCGGATGTGTTCACCAGTGTATATATATATATATATATTATATATACAGTACTTTAGGAATTAATGGAGCGATCGCCGGCTGCGAATGGTCTCAGCCTGGCACGCCATGCAGCAAGCTGTGTTGTGGCATGCTGCATTGCAGGAAAGATGAGCATGGCTACATCTGTATATAGAGTTTGATTCCCTCTAAGACAATATGAAAACAATAAATCTTGGTGATAGATTTGGTTGAAGAAACAGACAGTCCAGTATAGTACGTACAGATGCGGATTTTTCCAAGCATTGTGTTTCAGATAAAAGGGAATTTATAGGGAGGGAAGCGCAATAAACTGGAATTACACTCAGTAAAGACCTCGTCCCCAAGGAGGGAAGCTGAAATGGAGAGTGGAAAGATCTGCGTCTGACAACTTTCATCTTCAGTCCAGCAGATGAGAGATCAAGGGAAGCTTGGAAAGTGCAAATCTAGAGGGGATTAGGCCCGGGCTGCCTGTACCTGGCAGCCGCCTGCGCTGGACCATAGGTGAGCAGAGGCTACTGGTGCGCTGTCATTCTCTGCAGCTGTTGCTGTTCCTGCAGGTTCTGGGGGTACATTGCTGCCGTGGATTACTGGGAGGACAAGCCAGGATTGTGTCAGTGCGCTCATAAAACTAACATTTACTTATTATTACAATAAGCTCGGCTGCGGCTAACCATTGTTATCTGCGTTTCTTACAGGCCTTCACTTTTATTCTTGTGTAATAAGACACGGTTTATTGTCTCCCGTACTTTACAGTTCCTAAAACAATAAGCCTGGAGGAATAGTATTGTGTGAATATCCAAGACACTGACGGGGTGGGAGATCTGCTCTGTGCTAAACAGCTCTGTCCTGAAGCTTGTACTGCAATGTTAGACACACGTATATATTCATAGCAGGTTGCAGGGGCCGATTTATCACAGGAAGAGAATCTCTATATCCAGTGTGTGCTTGCCAATCATTGGGCTTATGCCCGTTGGCATTAACCCGAGTAGCCATGGGGAAGCCTTTTAAGCAATCAATTAAAAAGTGCTTTATTATTTGAATAAAGCATTTTGTTAATGTCCAAGTTTCTAATATTTGTAATATACATATATAATTATGCAGATTGACCATACTGACAGAGTGACCATCGGGTTCTTGGTCACCTCCCTGGCTAGGGCCCTTCTTCCCCGATCGCTCAGTTTAGATGGCCGGCCAGCTCTAGGAAGAGTCCTGGTGGTTCCGAACTTTATCCGGGTGATGGAGGCCACTGTGCTCATTGGTACCTTCAAAGCAGCAGATATTTTTCTGTAGCCTTCCTCAGATTTGTAACTCGAGACAATCCGTCTCAGAGGTCTACAGACAATCCCTTTGACTTCATGCTTGGTTTGTGCTCAGACATGTGTAACGGGCCCGGACCGTGGTACAGTGCCTGCTGCCGTGCAGGTGTCGTCACTCTACCCACCTGTGGCAGCTCCCGTCACATACGATACCCAGAAGCGTCAGGGAACTCCGCCTTCCGGATCGATCGCCGACACGAACACCTCCCTGCAGCGGTCGACGAAGAACCTAGAAGGAAGGAACGTACCGGTTGAGACGTACGTGCCGACCTCTGTCGGAAGAGCAGGGCGTGTCAGGGGTAGCTGCGACCTTCACCGGCTGGGCAGAAGGTCATCACTGGCCAAAAGGCCTCAGCTACCCAATTCTCACACACTCGCACTCGCGCACGTTGTGTGGTGAGAGGGGTCCTCACAACCGTGAGCACAACCCCTGACCGGTATACGGGGACGATGACAGACAGACACAGAGTAATACTCACTCCCGACTCGCTGGCCACCTTGATAGTCGCACCTCTCTGCTTCTGTTGGGGCAAGAAGAGCAACCTACCTAACTGCAGGCTACACTAACGGCAAACAACAAATTATAGCCAACTACGCCTACCTGAGCAAACTAACTTCCGCAACTGGGGCTAGTGGTTCTATTCCAAACTAGCAGAGACCGGACTAACCAAACACAATCGCTAACCAACAAGTCAGTAGAACAATCCCCCGGCACAACAGGTTAACCCCGAATAACCAATTCCACTTACCGAATGCTGGTCACTAGCTACTTCCTTCCGCTCCTAACCGAGGACGCGAGCGGGGATCCAGAGCGGACGGCCGTCCACTCCAGATTACCGGGAAATAGAGGCGCGTGGGACGGGAACGTTACTCCACACTCTCTAATCCCCTGTACTATACACCGCATGGGGCCAGCCGGCTCCTCACGCCCGACCGACCGCGAACCCCTCGGAAGCTGCCGCACGGCCCACTCCCGACCAATCCTGTCCGGGCCGGTCTGTACAATACCACCCCGAGTCCTGTAAAATGCAGTAGGTGGAAACCTGGGTGAGGGCGCAGGCCTGGAAGCCTGGGTGAGGGCACAGGCCTGCAAGCCTGGGTGAGGGTACAGGCCTGGAGGGCCTGGAGTGTGGGCACGGGCCTGGAGGGCCTGAAGTGTGGGCACAGGCCTGGAGGGCCTGAAGTAAGGGCACAGGCCGGAGGGCCTGAAGTGTGGGCGCAGGCCTGGATTATGGGCGCAGGCCAGAGGCCTGGAGTGTGGGCACAGGCCGGAGGCCTGGGGTGTGGGCACAGGCCGGAGGCCTGACTAACGTGGGCACAGACCGAGAGGGCCTGGTTATCCCCGCAGGCCTAGTGCCTGTCCCTGGAGCTTTAGGGTGGACTAAATATAAGTGCAGGTGGCCCAGGGCCGCCTACCTGTCTCGGTGGGAGAGGCTGCAGCGGGGAGCTTCGTTGGCTCTTTTGCTTTCCACACGCTGCAGCACTCTTCGCCGGACTTCCGCTGCTGGGCGCCTTCCTCCGCCGACGTCTTCTTCTTCATCGTCGTTGTCCTCGCCGCCGGCTCTGTAGACTCTGCCGTCGTCGCCGCCTCCGCCGCCCAGTCTTCTGTCTTCTGTAGGAGATCTTCTTTCTTCTGCAGGAGCTCTTCTTTCTTCCGCATCCGGCGTCCGACTGAGCTCTCCCGCTCCGCAGCGTCTCTTATATGACGCCGGGAGCGGGTGGAGCTATGACGCGGCGAGCTCTGATTGGCTCGCCGCGCATCTTCCCATTGGCTGCCAAGGCGCGAGCTCCGATTGGCTCGCGCTTGGCGCGCCATTCAAAATGCGGCGACGTGATTGGAGGGGCTTGAATCCCTATGGATGCAAGTCCCTCCAAGCTGGGGCCGCGCCGCCGCACCCGCCGCCGCGCCGAAGGGAAACGGGGGACAACCCCCTTCACACTTCCCCCCCTTTGTCCTTTGTGGTCCCCACACTGCAAGAATCCGACCACACAAAGTTAGGGTCCGTGTAGCGGGGGCCCGGAACACCCCTATTAGAACGCTGCGAACGTCTTGGTAAGGGAGGAGCGACCACATTAGTCGGGGGTTGAGTCCTCAATGACTCACGCGGCTGATCCTCCTCGGCAGGCAACAACCACTCTTCGTTTGGCAGAGGAACAGGAACTTCTCAGGCAGGAGCCCCAACTCCGTCAGCCTCTTCAGGGGACCCAGCATCAATAACCGGATCCGGGAAAGGACAAGGTCGTAGTTTACTCCGATGTAACGTACGTAGACGTCCAGTCCCATCGGTAGACTCCACTTGATACACTGGACCACCCGGAGACAAGCGACGGCGAACAATATACGGGGTAACCTCCCACCGTTCCGACAGTTTTCCCCCCCGGACGGACCTCACGCACCAAAACCCGCTGGCCCACGGCCAGCGACCCAGGTTCGTGGAACCTCGCAGGCGCATGTTGTTGATCCGCGATGAGTCTTCCAGCCAGCTCGTGGGCCGCCTTCAGCCGCAGCCGATGTTCCTCTACCCATTCGGCAGGGGCCAGGGGAATTTCCTCTTTGGCCCCGGATAATTGTAAGTCGTGCGCCTCCCATGCCGGTCGACCAACCAACAAAAAGAAAGGGGAAAACCTGGTGGTGTGATGAACTCGTTTGTTATAAGTCCAGACCAATTCTTGCACATGTTCGGGCCATCGTTGCTTCTTAGCTCTTTCCAGCACGTGGAGCATTTGCAGCAAAGTCCGGTTAAATCTCTCACAGGCTCCATTTCCCTGCGGGTGGTAAGGCGTCGTACGGGACTTTTGGACGCCATAAAGATGGCAGAGACGTTCCATCAGCTGCCCCTGAAAATGGGCCCCTTGATCAGGATGAATCCGCTCGGGGCAACCGTACTGACGAATTAAATGTTCAATGATCGCCCGTGTTGCTGATTCCGCAGTTTGATTTCGGGTAGGGACCACTACCGTGAACTTGGTGAAATGGTCAGTCATCACCAGGGCATACTGGTGTCCACTAACCGACTCCCCAATCAACACATAGTCAATCATCAGTAATTCCAACGGCCGACTGGTCCGGATAGTTTGGATGGGTACGTGCTGTTCCTGTGGCTTAACTACTGCACACCTCCTGCACTCACGACACACCTGATCCACGACCGCTTGCAGTCGGGGGGCGAAGTACTGGCGTCTCAACCAATGGTATGTCTTTTGGGGCCCCAAATGGGCCCCCTGTTCGTGTGCCTCCTCCACCAATGCCCGCACCCGGACTTCCGGCACCACCACCTGTTCAACAGTATGCAGTTCCTGCTCCAAATAGCACTGTCTCCGCAAAGTACCAGCACAGACCCGCAATTGGTCCCAACGACGCATCACCTTTCTACAGAATACCGTCAGCCCATCCTGTTCTCGTCGAGATGGCAGATTTCCTTTCTGTATCCACTGCCGAATAAGGTTCAGACCCTCGTCAGCCTGTTGCTCCTGCGCCCAGTCCATTTCCGTATACCTGAGTAGGGCAGTCCGGGCGTTCTGTTGACACAACTCTCTAGCAACAGGCTGCCGCACACGAGTTAGATCCGGCATTTCCTCCCCACCGTCATCTTCTTCCTCACCAAGCTCCGGGATTTCCACTGGGAAGCAAGATAGGGCATTCGCGTTGGTATTACTCTTCCCTGAGCGATAGTGAATCTTATGGGAAAACTTGGCCAACCTGGCCACCCACCGTTGCTCTAGGGCACCCAGCTTGGCAGCCTCCAGGTACGCCAAGGGGTTGTTGTCCGTAAAGATGTCCACGTGGGCTGCGGTCAAGTATTCCGCAAATTTCTCAGTTACTGCCCACACCACTGCCAGCAATCCCAGCTTGAAGGAACTGTAGTTGTCTGGGTTCCTCTCGGTCTCTCGCAAGCTACGACTGCCGTAGGCAATCACCCGCTCCTGTCCATCCTGAACTTGAGCTAAGACCGCACCCAACCCCTGCAAACTTCCATCCGTATGTAAAATGAAGGGCTTCTCAAAATCTGCATACCCCAACACCGGAGCCTCCGTGAGACTTTTCTTCAGTCGGTTGAAGGCCAGGTCCTGCGCTCCTCCCCATGTCTCCAGGGTTGCTCTCCCCATAGTCGCAATTCCGCGAAGCAACGCATGTAGGGGTTCCGCGATACGGGCAAAATCTTTGATGAAGCGTCGGTAATACCCGACCAAACCCAGGAATGCTCGCAGTTCTGTGACAGTGGTGGGCACCTTCCACTCCTGAACTGCCACAATCTTGCTGGGGGTTGGGTACACTCCATCACGGGACACCACATGCCCGAGATACTCCAAACTGGATTTCAACAGATGGCACTTCCGAGGTTTAAGCTTCAGACCATACTTCTCCAACCGCTGGAGAACCATGTCAAGCCGAGCAAAGTGTTCCTCCAAGGTCATATTATGCCCGTCATACCGAGGTAAGTGGGCGAGGGCTGGTCCGACGTTGAGTCGACGTGATGATCTACGTTGCTCGTCGTCCAACCCCCTCTGGGCCACCTGCGTGGAACTGGCATCTGTGCCCCTCCGGGCGGATCGGCTCTGCTCATCTCACAACGTCTTCTGGGCGGAATGGTGTGACTGGTTTTCTTCCATCCTGCCGACTACGCCAAAAATGTAACGGGCCCGGACCGTGGTACAATGCCTGCTGCCGTGCAGGTGTCGTCACTCTACCCACCTGTGGCAGCTCCCATCACATACGATACCCAGAAGCGTCAGGGAACTCCGCCTTCCGGATCGATCGCCGACACGAACACCTCCCTGCAGCGGTCGACGAAGAACCTAAAAGGAAGGAACGTACCGGTTGAGACGTGCGTGCCGACCTCTGTCGGAAGAGCAGGGCATGTCAGGGGTAGCTGCGACCTTCACCGGCTGGGCGGAAGGTCATCACTGGCCAAAAGGCCTCAGCTACCCAGTTCTCACACACTCGCACTCGCGCACGTTGTGTGGTGAGAGGGGTCCTCACAACCGTGAGCACAACCCCTGACCCGTATACGGGGACGATGACAGACAGACACAGAGTAATACTCACTCCCGACTCGCTGGCCACCTTGATAGTCGCACCTCTCTGCTTCTGTTGGGGCAAGAAGAGCAGCCTCCCTAACTGCAGGCTACACTAACGGCAAACAACAAATTATAGCCAACTACGCCTTCCTGAGCAAACTAACTTCCGCAACTGGGGCTACTGGTTCTATTCCAAACTAGCAGAGACCGGACTAACCAAACACAATCGCTAACCAACAAGTCAGTAGAACAATCCCCCGGCACAACAGGTTAACCCCGAATAACCAATTCCACTTACCGAATGCTGGTCACTAGCTACTTCCTTCCGCTCCTAACCGAGGACGCGAGTGGGGATCCAGAGCGGACGGCCGTCCACTCCAGATTACCGGGAAATAGAGGCGCGTGGGACGGGAACGTTACTCCACACTCTCTAATCCCCTGTACTATACACCGCGTGGGGCCATCCGGCTCCTCACGCACGACCGACCGCGAACCCCTCGGAAGCTGCCGCACGGCCCACTACCGACCAATCCTGTCCGGGCTGGTCTGTACAATACCACCCCGAGTCCTGTAAAATGCAGTAGGTGGAAACCAGGGTGAGGGCGCAGGCCTGGAAGCCTGGGTGAGGGCACAGGCCTGGAAGCCTGGGTGAGGGCACAGGCCTGGAGTGTGGGCACGGGCCTGGAGGGCCTGAAGTGTGGACACAGGCCAGGAGGGCCTGAATTGTGGGCGCAGGCCTGGAGTATGGGTGCAGGCCTGGAGTGTGGGCACAGGCCGGAGGCCTGGAGTGTGGGCACAGGCCGGAGGCCTGGGGTGTGGGCACAGGCCGGAGACCTGGAGTGTGGGCACAGGCAGGAGGCCTGACTAACGTGGGCACAGACCGAGAGGGCCTGGTTATCCCCGAAGGCCTAGTGCCTGTCCCTGGTGCTCTAGGGTGGACTAAATTAAAGTGCAGGTGGCCCAGGGCCGCCTACCTGTCTCGGTGGGAGAGGCTGCAGCGGGGAGCTTCGTTGGCTCTTTTGCTTTCCACACGCTGCAGCACTCTCCGCCGGACTTCCGCTGCTGGGCGCCTTCCTCCGCCGACGTCTTCTTCTTCGTCGTCATCGTCCTCGCCGTCGGCTCTGTAGACTCCGCCGTCGTCGCCGCCTCCGCCGCCCGGTCTTCTGTCTTCTGTAGGAGATCTTCTTTCTTCTGCAGGAGCTCTTCTTTCTTCCGCGTCCGGCGTCCGACTGAGCTCCCCCGCTCCGCAGCGTCTCTTATATGACGCCGGGAGCGGGCCGAGCTATGACACGGCGAGCTCTGATTGGCTCTCCGCGGCATCTTTCCATTGGCTGCCAAGGCGCGAGCTCAGATTGGCTCGCGCTTGGCGCGCCATTCACAATGCGGCAACGTAATTGGAGGGGCTTGAATCCCTACAGATGCAAGTCCCTCCAAGCTGGGGCCGAGCCGCCGCACCCGCCGCCGCGCCGAAGGGAAACGGGGGACAACCCCCTTCACACATGCACTGTCAAGTGTGGAACCTTATATAGACAGGTGTGTGCCTTTCCAAATCATGTCCAATCAACTGAGTTTACCGCAGGTGGACTCCAATTAAGCTGTAGCACAACAAAATGTGGAAAGAATGAAATGCTGTGAATACTTTCCGGATGCACTGTATATATATATATATATATATATATATATATATATGTATTATTTTTACCAGTTATTTTATATAGCGCACACATTTTCCACAGCGCTGTACAGAGAATATTTGCCCATTCACATCAGTCTCTGCCCCAGTGGACCTTACAATCTATATTCCCTGTCACATGTACACACACAGCTTATCTCTGTAGTGTAAATAAACAGTTTGGAGGGTCTTTCATGGTGAGCAGTGGGGAAGCTGTCCAGTTGTGCTGATCACTTACTACAGTATATGTCAGTGGATTGTGCTGTGCTGGGTACCAACATAGCATCTGTTTCCATGACAGGCGTTATTGCCCACCATCAGGATAACAGTTAGTAAAAAGTAATCTGATCACCAGCAAAAATATATATTTTTCAGTCAACAAAAAAAAATTAAATATTGTGATTGGTAACAAGCTTTAACAAGAGATAAAGTGGAGATGGACAAAGAGAGATAAAGTACCAGCCAATCAGCTCCTAACTGTCATTTTTCAAACACAGCCTGTGGCATGGCAGTTCGGAAGCTGATTGGCTGGTTATTTATCACCCTTTGGGGTAAATGTATGAAGGAGCGATATGGGGGAGAAGCGATATTATCGCAAATTATGTGCGCTATACCGCTTCTCCCTCATGTATGATTGCTGCGGTGCGGGCACAATGACAGGGACGTTATGGGTCCCTGTCCATTTTGGCGCTGCTATCTATAACATAGCAGGCCGATATGTGCGGGCAATGTATGAACGGTCCGTTCCGACACCTGCAGCTGTCGATTTCGACAGCTGCAGGTGGCGACGCCCATAGACCACAGCAGGGACAGAGCTATCCCTGGCTGTGGCGTGTACTGGCTCCGGACTGCGCTGGGGATCTCACGGGAGTAGCGAGATCCTGCGCATGCACAGAGGGAGCCGGTTGGGAATGAGACACAGCGCGTCAGCACTGAGCTAATGCGTATATGCTCAGGGGGACATCACCGGAGAGGGAAGCTTTCGCTCCACCGCTTCGGCAGACAACATGTTGATACATCTTGTTGATGTCCCTTCCTGCTTCGCCTCGGTAATGAGATGCACGCCGCTATAATACATTTACCTGTTTATCCATCTCTACTTTATCTCTTGTTAAGGCTTAATACATTTGGGCCAGTATGTGTCATACTGCAGTCGCTGACATTTCTAAAGGACGCCAATCATGCACCATTTACTGTACGTGATCTTCTGTTTTTATCTTGACCTCATTATGGTTGCTGTTTAATTGTTATGATATTTTCATATTAAGGAATAAATCCACCTGTAAAATACATTTTAATTATTGTCAGTAGAAACCTTTTTACAAGACTTGAGGACACCGATGTTGGTTTTACGAACGTGCTAGGAATTAGGGTATGAAATGGGCGGTACTTGCTTGATACAATCCATTGGACCTATCACACAGCAAAAGCATCAAAACTAACCGAACTGTTAAATGGCGAAGTACAGATGTGTCCTTATACATCTTCTCACATTCCAGCCAAAGCTTCCCGGCTCAACGTTGTGTTCGCGGGTGTAAATGTAGAAAATCTCGGGGTAATTCCAAGTTGATCGCAGCAGGATTTTTGATAGCAACTGGGCAAAACCATGTGCACTGCAGGGGAGGCAGATATAACATGTGCAGAAAGAGTTAGATTTGGGTGGGATATTTTGCTTCTGTGCAGGGTAAATAGTAAATACTGGCTGCTTTATTTTTACACTGCAATTTAGATTGCAGATTGAACTAGAGATGAGCGGGTTCGGTTTCTTTGAATCCGAACCCGCACGAACTTCACTTTTTTTTTCACGGGTCCGAGCGACTCGGATCTTCCCGCCTTGCTCGGTTAACCCGAGCGCGCCCGAACGTCATCATGACGCTGTCGGATTCTCGCGAGACTCGGATTCTATATAAGGAGCCGCGCGTCGCCGCCATTTTCACACGTGCATTGAGATTGATAGGGAGAGGACGTGGCTGGCGTCCTCTCCATTTAGATTAGATTTAGAAGAGAGAGAGAGAGAGAGATTGCTGTGATACTGTAGATTAGAAGAGAGTGCAGAGTGCAGACAGAGTTTAGTGACTGACGACCACAGTGACCAGTGACCACCAGAGACAGTGCGGTTGTTTGTTTTATTTAATATATCCGTTCTCTGCCTGAAAAAAACGATACACAGTCACACAGTGACTCAGTCTGTGTGCACTGCTCAGCCCAGTGTGCTGCACATCAATGTATTGTATATAAAGCTTATAATTGTGGGGGAGACTGGGGAGCACTGCAGGTTGTTATAGCAGGAGCCAGGAGTACATGATAAATAATATTATATTAAAATTAAACAGTGCACACTTTTGCTGCAGGAGTGCCACTGCCAGTGTGACTAGTGGTGACCAGTGCCTGACCACCAGTATATTAGTAGTATTGTATACTATCTCTTTATCAACCAGTCTATATTAGCAGCAGACACAGTACAGTGCGGTAGTTCACGGCTGTGGCTACCTCTGTGTCGGCACTCGGCAGGCAGTCCGTCCATCCATAATTGTATTATATACCACCTAACCGTGGTTTTTTTTTTCTTTCTTTATACCGTCGTCATAGTCATACTAGTTGTTACGAGTATACTACTATCTCTTTATCAACCAGTGTACAGTGCGGTAGTTCACGGCTGTGGCTACCTCTGTGTCGGAACTCGGCAGGCAGTCCGTCCATCCATAATTGTATTATAATATATACCACCTAACCGTGGTTTTTTTTTCGTTCTTTATACCGTCGTCATACTAGTTGTTACGAGTATACTACTATCTCTTTATCAACCAGTGTACAGTGCGGTAGTTCACGGCTGTGGCTACCTCTGTGTCGGAACTCGGCAGGCAGTCCGTCCATCCATAATTGTATTATAATATATACCACCTAACCGTGGTTTTTTTTTCGTTCTTTATACCGTCGTCATACTAGTTGTTACGAGTATACTACTATCTCTTTATCAACCAGTGTACAGTGCGGTAGTTCACGGCTGTGGCTACCTCTGTGTCGGCACTCGGCAGGCAGTCCGTCCAACCATAATTGTATTATATACCACCTAACCGTGGTTTTTTTTTCATTCTTTATACCGTCGTCATACTAGTTGTTACGAGTATACTACTATCTCTTTATCAACCAGTGTACAGTGCGGTAGTTCACGGCTGTGGCTACCTCTGTGTCGGCACTCGGCAGGCAGTCCGTCCAACCATAATTGTATTATATACCACCTAACCGTGGTTTTTTTTTCATTCTTTATACCGTCGTCATACTAGTTGTTACGAGTATACTACTATCTCTTTATCAACCAGTGTACAGTGCGGTAGTTCACGGCTGTGGCTACCTCTGTGTCGGCACTCGGCAGCCCGTCCATAATTGTATATACCAGTGACCTAACCGTGGTTTTTTTTTCTCTCTTTATACATACATACTAGTTACGAGTATACTATCTCTTTATCAACCAGTCTATATATTAGCAGCAGACACAGTACAGTGCGGTAGTTCACGGCTGTGGCTACCTCTGTGTCGGCACTCGGCAGCCCGTCCATAATTGTATATACCACCTAACCGTGGTTTTTTTTAGAGATGAGCGGGTTCGGTTTCTCTGAAACCGAACCCGCACGAACTTCATGTTTTTTTTACGGGTCCGAGCAGACTCGGATCCTCCCGCCTTGCTCGGTTAACCCGAGCGCGCCCGAACGTCATCATGACGCTGTCGGATTCTCGCGAGACTCGGATTCTATATAAGGAGCCGCGCGTCGCCGCCATTTTCACACGTGCATTGAGATTGATAGGGAGAGGACGTGGCTGGCGTCCTCTCCATTAGAAATTAGATTAGAAGAGAGAGAGAGATTGTGCAGAGTCAGACAGAGTTTACCACAGTGACCAGTGCAGTTGTTGTTAGTTAACTTTTATTTATTTTAATATAATATATCCGTTCTCTGCTATATCCGTTCTCTGCCTGAAAAAAAACGATACACAGCAGCAGCCAGTCACACAGTGTGACTCAGTCTGTGTGCACTCAGCTCAGCCCAGTGTGCTGCACATCAATGTATAAAAGGCAAAGCTTATAATAATTGTGGGGGAGACTGGGGAGCACTGCAGGTTGTTATAGCAGGAGCCCCCAGGAGTACATAATATTATATTAATTTAAAATTAAACAGTGCACACTTTTGCTGCAGGAGTGCCACTGCCAGTGTGACTAGTGGTGACCAGTGCCTGACCACCAGTATAGTAGTATATTGTTGTATGTATTGTATACTATCTCTTTATCAACCAGTCTATATTAGCAGCAGACACAGTACAGTGCGGTAGTTCACGGCTGTGGCTACCTCTGTGTCGGCAGTCGGAACTCGGCAGGCAGTCCGTCCATCCATAATTGTATTACAATATATACCACCTAACCGTGGTATTTTTTTTTCTTTCTTTATACCGTCGTCATAGTGTCATACTAGTTGTTACGAGTATACTACTATCTCTTTATCAACCAGTGTACAGTGCGGTAGTTCACGGCTGTGGCTACCTCTGTGTCGGCAGTCGGCAGGCAGTCCGTCCATCCATAATTGTATTATTATTATAATATATACCACCTAACCGTGGTTTTTTTTTCATTCTTTATACCGTCATAGTGTCATACTAGTTGTTACGAGTATACTACTATCTCTTTATCAACCAGTGTACAGTGCGGTAGTTCACGGCTGTGGCTACCTCTGTGTCGGCAGTCGGCAGGCAGTCCGTCCATCCATAATTGTATTATTATTATAATATATACCACCTAACCGTGGTTTTTTTTTCATTCTTTATACCGTCGTCATAGTGTCATACTAGTTGTTACGAGTATACTACTATCTCTTTATCAACCAGTGTACAGTGCGGTAGTTCACGGCTGTGGCTACCTCTGTGTCGGCAGTCGGCAGGCAGTCCGTCCATCCATAATTGTATTATTATTATAATATATACCACCTAACCGTGGTTTTTTTTTCATTCTTTATACCGTCGTCATAGTGTCATACTAGTTGTTACGAGTATACTACTATCTCTTTATCAACCAGTGTACAGTGCGGTAGTTCACGGCTGTGGCTACCTCTGTGTCGGCAGTCGGCAGGCAGTCCGTCCATCCATAATTGTATTATTATTATAATATATACCACCTAACTGTGGTATTTTTTTTTCTTTCTTTATACCGTCGTCATAGTGTCATACTAGTTGTTACGAGTATACTACTATCTCTTTATCAACCAGTGTACAGTGCGGTAGTTCACGGCTGTGGCTACCTCTGTGTCGGCAGTCGGCAGGCAGTCCGTCCATCCATAATTGTATTATTATTATAATATATACCACCTAACTGTGGTATTTTTTTTCTTTCTTTATACCGTCGTCATAGTGTCATACTAGTTGTTACGAGTATACTACTATCTCTTTATCAACCAGTGTACAGTGCGGTAGTTCACGGCTGTGGCTACCTCTGTGTCGGCAGTCGGCAGGCAGTCCGTCCATCCATAATTGTATTATTATTATAATATATACCACCTAACCGTGGTTTTTTTTCCATTCTTTATACCGTCGTCATAGTGTCATACTAGTTGTTACGAGTATACTACTATCTCTTTATCAACCAGTGTACAGTGCGGTAGTTCACGGCTGTGGCTACCTCTGTGTCGGCAGTCGGCAGGCAGTCCGTCCATCCATAATTGTATTATTATTATAATATATACCACCTAACTGTGGTATTTTTTTTTCTTTCTTTATACCGTCGTCATAGTGTCATACTAGTTGTTACGAGTATACTACTATCTCTTTATCAACCAGTGTACAGTGCGGTAGTTCACGGCTGTGGCTACCTCTGTGTCGGCAGTCGGCAGGCAGTCCGTCCATCCATAATTGTATTATTATTATAATATATACCACCTAACTGTGGTATTTTTTTTTCTTTCTTTATACCGTCGTCATAGTGTCATACTAGTTGTTACGAGTATACTACTATCTCTTTATCAACCAGTGTACAGTGCGGTAGTTCACGGCTGTGGCTACCTCTGTGTCGGCAGTCGGCAGGCAGTCCGTCCATCCATAATTGCATTATTATTATAATATATACCACCTAACCGTGGTTTTTTTTTCATTCTTTATACCGTCGTCATAGTGTCATACTAGTTGTTACGAGTATACTACTATCTCTTTATCAACCAGTGTACAGTGCGGTAGTTCACGGCTGTGGCTACCTCTGTGTCGGCAGTCGGCAGGCAGTCCGTCCATCCATAATTGTATTATTATTATAATATATACCACCTAACTGTGGTATTTTTTTTTCTTTCTTTATACCGTCGTCATAGTGTCATACTAGTTGTTACGAGTATACTACTATCTCTTTATCAACCAGTGTACAGTGCGGTAGTTCACGGCTGTGGCTACCTCTGTGTCGGCAGTCGGCAGGCAGTCCGTCCATCCATAATTGTATTATTATTATAATATATACCACCTAACTGTGGTATTTTTTTTTCTTTCTTTATACCGTCGTCATAGTGTCATACTAGTTGTTACGAGTATACTACTATCTCTTTATCAACCAGTGTACAGTGCGGTAGTTCACGGCTGTGGCTACCTCTGTGTCGGCAGTCGGCAGGCAGTCCGTCCATCCATAATTGTATTATTATTATAATATATACCACCTAACCGTGGTTTTTTTATACCACCTAACCGTGGCAGTCCGTCCATAATTGTATACTAGTATCCAATCCATCCATCTCCATTGTTTACCTGAGGTGCCTTTTAGTTCTGCCTATAAAATATGGAGAACAAAAAAGTTGAGGTTCCAAAATTAGGGAAAGATCAAGATCCACTTCCACCTCGTGCTGAAGCTGCTGCCACTAGTCATGGCCGAGACGATGAAATGCCAGCAACGTCGTCTGCCAAGGCCGATGCCCAATGTCATAGTACAGAGCATGTCAAATCCAAAACACCAAATATCAGAAAAAAAAGGACTCCAAAACCTAAAATAAAATTGTCGGAGGAGAAGCGTAAACTTGCCAATATGCCATTTACCACACGGAGTGGCAAGGAACGGCTGAGGCCCTGGCCTATGTTCATGGCTAGTGGTTCAGCTTCACATGAGGATGGAAGCACTCAGCCTCTCGCTAGAAAACTGAAAAGACTCAAGCTGGCAAAAGCACCGCAAAGAACTGTGCGTTCTTTGAAATCCCAAATCCACAAGGAGAGTCCAATTGTGTCGTTTGCGATGCCTGACCTTCCCAACACTGGACGTGAAGAGCATGCGCCTTCCACTATTTGCATGCCCCCTGCAAGTGCTGGAAGGAGCACCCGCAGTCCAGTTCCTGATAGTCAGATTGAAGATGTCAGTGTTGAAGTACACCAGGATGAGGAGGATATGGGTGTTGCTGGCGCTGGGGAGGAAATTGACCAGGAGGATTCTGATGGTGAGGTGGTTTGTTTAAGTCAGGCACCCGGGGAGACACCTGTTGTCCGTGGGAGGAATATGGCCGTTGACATGCCAGGTGAAAATACCAAAAAAATCAGCTCTTCGGTGTGGAGGTATTTCACCAGAAATGCGGACAACAGGTGTCAAGCCGTGTGTTCCCTTTGTCAAGCTGTAATAAGTAGGGGTAAGGACGTTAACCACCTCGGAACATCCTCCCTTATACGTCACCTGCAGCGCATTCATAATAAGTCAGTGACAAGTTCAAAAACTTTGGGTGACAGCGGAAGCAGTCCACTGACCAGTAAATCCCTTCCTCTTGTAACCAAGCTCACGCAAACCACCCCACCAACTCCCTCAGTGTCAATTTCCTCCTTCCCCAGGAATGCCAATAGTCCTGCAGGCCATGTCACTGGCAAGTCTGACGAGTCCTCTCCTGCCTGGGATTCCTCCGATGCATCCTTGCGTGTAACGCCTACTGCTGCTGGCGCTGCTGTTGTTGCCGCTGGGAGTCGATGGTCATCCCAGAGGGGAAGTCGTAAGCCCACTTGTACTACTTCCAGTAAGCAATTGACTGTTCAACAGTCCTTTGCGAGGAAGATGAAATATCACAGCAGTCATCCTACTGCAAAGCGGATAACTGAGTCCTTGACAACTATGTTGGTGTTAGACGTGCGTCCGGTATCCGCCGTTAGTTCACAGGGAACTAGACAATTTATTGAGGCAGTGTGCCCCCGTTACCAAATACCATCTAGGTTCCACTTCTCTAGGCAGGCGATACCGAGAATGTACACGGACGTCAGAAAAAGACTCACCAGTGTCCTAAAAAATGCAGTTGTACCCAATGTCCACTTAACCACGGACATGTGGACAAGTGGAGCAGGGCAGGGTCAGGACTATATGACTGTGACAGCCCACTGGGTAGATGTATGGACTCCCGCCGCAAGAACAGCAGCGGCGGCACCAGTAGCAGCATCTCGCAAACGCCAACTCTTTCCTAGGCAGGCTACGCTTTGTATCACCGCTTTCCAGAATACGCACACAGCTGAAAACCTCTTACGGCAACTGAGGAAGATCATCGCGGAATGGCTTACCCCAATTGGACTCTCCTGTGGATTTGTGGCATCGGACAACGCCAGCAATATTGTGTGTGCATTAAATATGGGCAAATTCCAGCACGTCCCATGTTTTGCACATACCTTGAATTTGGTGGTGCAGAATTTTTTAAAAAACGACAGGGGCGTGCAAGAGATGCTGTCGGTGGCCAGAAAAATTGCGGGACACTTTCGGCGTACAGGCACCACGTACAGAAGACTGGAGCACCACCAAAAACTACTGAACCTGCCCTGCCATCATCTGAAGCAAGAAGTGGTAACGAGGTGGAATTCAACCCTCTATATGCTTCAGAGGTTGGAGGAGCAGCAAAAGGCCATTCAAGCCTATACAATTGAGCACGATATAGGAGATGGAATGCACCTGTCTCAAGTGCAGTGGAGAATGATTTCAACGTTGTGCAAGGTTCTGATGCCCTTTGAACTTGCCACACGTGAAGTCAGTTCAGACACTGCCAGCCTGAGTCAGGTCATTCCCCTCATCAGGCTTTTGCAGAAGAAGCTGGAGGCATTGAAGAAGGAGCTAACACGGAGCGATTCCGCTAGGCATGTGGGACTTGTGGATGCAGCCCTTAATTCGCTTAACAAGGATTCACGGGTGGTCAATCTGTTGAAATCAGAGCACTACATTTTGGCCACCGTGCTCGATCCTAGATTTAAAGCCTACCTTGGATCTCTCTTTCCGGCAGACACAGGTCTGCTGGGGTTGAAAGACCTGCTGGTGACAAAATTGTCAAGTCAAGCGGAACGCGACCTGTCAACATCTCCTCCTTCACATTCTCCCGCAACTGGGGGTGCGAGGAAAAGGCTCAGAATTCCGAGCCCACCCGCTGGCGGTGATGCAGGGCAGTCTGGAGCGACTGCTGATGCTGACATCTGGTCCGGACTGAAGGACCTGACAACGATTACGGACATGTCGTCTACTGTCACTGCATATGATTCTCTCAACATTGATAGAATGGTGGAGGATTATATGAGTGACCGCATCCAAGTAGGCACGTCACACAGTCCGTACTTATACTGGCAGGAAAAAGAGGCAATTTGGAGGCCCTTGCACAAACTGGCTTTATTCTACCTAAGTTGCCCTCCCACAAGTGTGTACTCCGAAAGAGTGTTTAGTGCCGCCGCTCACCTTGTCAGCAATCGGCGTACGAGGTTACATCCAGAAAATGTGGAGAAGATGATGTTCATTAAAATGAATTATAATCAATTCCTCCGCGGAGACATTGACCAGCAGCAATTGCCTCCACAAAGTACACAGGGAGCTGAGATGGTGGATTCCAGTGGGGACGAATTGATAATCTGTGAGGAGGGGGATGTACACGGTGATATATCGGAGGGTGAAGATGAGGTGGACATCTTGCCTCTGTAGAGCCAGTTTGTGCAAGGAGAGATTAATTGCTTCTTTTTTGGGGGGGGTCCAAACCAACCCGTCATATCAGTCACAGTCGTGTGGCAGACCCTGTCACTGAAATGATGGGTTGGTTAAAGTGTGCATGTCCTGTTTTGTTTATACAACATAAGGGTGGGTGGGAGGGCCCAAGGATAATTCCATCTTGCACCTCTTTTTTCTTTTCTTTTTCTTTGCATCATGTGCTGATTGGGGAGGGTTTTTTGGAAGGGACATCCTGCGTGACACTGCAGTGCCACTCCTAGATGGGCCCGGTGTTTGTGTCGGCCACTAGGGTCGCTTATCTTTCTCACACAGTCAGCTACCTCATTGCGCCTCTTTTTTTCTTTGCGTCATGTGCTGTTTGGGGAGGGTTTTTTGGAAGGGACATCCTGCGTGACACTGCAGTGCCACTCCTAGATGTGCCCGGTGTTTGTGTCGGCCACTAGGGTCGCTAATCTTACTCACACAGTCAGCTACCTCATTGCGCCTCTTTTTTTCTTTGCGTCATGTGCTGTTTGGGGAGGGTTTTTTGGAAGGGCCATCCTGCGTGACACTGCAGTGCCACTCCTAGATGGGCCCGGTGTTTGTGTCGGCCACTAGGGTCGCTAATCTTACTCACACAGCTACCTCATTGCGCCTCTTTTTTTCTTTGCGTCATGTGCTGTTTGGGGAGGGTTTTTTGGAAGGGACATCCTGCGTGACACTGCAGTGCCACTCCTAGATGGGCCCGGTGTTTGTGTCGGCCACTAGGGTCGCTTATCTTTCTCACACAGCTACCTCATTGCGCCTCTTTTTTTCTTTGCGTCATGTGCTGTTTGGGGAGGGTTTTTTGGAAGGGACATCCTGCGTGACACTGCAGTGCCACTCCTAGATGGGCCCGGTGTTTGTGTCGGCCACTAGGGTCGCTTATCTTTCTCACACAGTCAGCTACCTCATTGCGCCTCTTTTTTTCTTTGCGTCATGTGCTGTTTGGGGAGGGTTTTTTGGAAGGGACATCCTGCGTGACACTGCAGTGCCACTCCTAGATGGGCCCGGTGTTTGTGTCGGCCACTAGGGTCGCTTATCTTACTCACACAGCGACCTCGGTGCAAATTTTAGGACTAAAAATAATATTGTGAGGTGTGATGTGTTCAGAATAGGCTGAAAATGAGTGTAAATTATGTTTTTTGAGGTTAATAATACTTTGGGATCAAAATTACCCCCAAATTCTATGATTTAAGCTGTTTTTTAGGGTTTTTTGAAAAAAACACCCGAATCCAAAACACACCCGAATCCGACAAAAAAAATTCGGTGAGGTTTTGCCAAAACGCGGTCGAACCCAAAACACGGCCGCGGAACCGAACCCAAAACCAAAACACAAAACCCGAAAAATTTCCGGCGCTCATCTCTAGTTTTTTTTTCTTTCTTTATACATACATACTAGTTACGAGTATACTATCTCTTTATCAACCAGTCTATATATTAGCAGCAGACACAGTACAGTGCGGTAGTTCACGGCTGTGGCTACCTCTGTGTCGGCACTCCGCAGCCCGTCCATAATTGTATATACCAGTGACCTAACCGTGGTTTTTTTTTCTTTCTTTATACATACATACTAGTTACGAGTATACTATCTCTTTATCAACCAGTCTATATATTAGCAGCAGACACAGTACAGTGCGGTAGTTCACGGCTGTGGCTACCTCTGTGTCGGCACTCGGCAGCCCGTCCATAATTGTATATACCAGTGACCTAACCGTGGTTTTTTTTTCTTTCTTTATACATACATACTAGTTACGAGTATACTATCTCTTTATCAACCAGTCTATATATTAGCAGCAGACACAGTACAGTGCGGTAGTTCACGGCTGTGGCTACCTCTGTGTCGGCACTCGGCAGCCCGTCCATAATTGTATACTAGTATCCAATCCATCCATCTGCATTGTTTACCTGAGGTGCCTTTTAGTTGTGCCTATTAAAATATGGAGAACAAAAATGTTGAGGTTCCAAAATTAGGGAAAGATCAAGATCCACTTCCACCTCGTGCTGAAGCTGCTGCCACTAGTCATGGCCGAGACGATGAAATGCCAGCAACGTCGTCTGCCAAGGCCGATGCCCAATGGCATAGTACAGAGCATGTCAAAACCAAAACACCAAATATCAGTAAAAAAAGGACTCCAAAACCTAAAATAAAATTGTCGGAGGAGAAGCGTAAACTTGCCAATATGCCATTTACCACACGGAGTGGCAAGGAACGGCTGAGGCCCTGGCCTATGTTCATGGCTAGTGGTTCAGCTTCACATGAGGATGGAAGCACTCAGCCTCTCGCTAGAAAACTGAAAAGACTCAAGCTGGCAAAAGCACCGCAAAGAACTGTGCGTTCTTTGAAATCCCAAATCCACAAGGAGAGTCCAATTGTGTCGGTTGCGATGCCTGACCTTCCCAACACTGGACGTGAAGAGCATGCGCCTTCCACCATTTGCACGCCCCCTGCAAGTGCTGGAAGGAGCACCCGCAGTCCAGTTCCTGATAGTCAGATTGAAGATGTCAGTGTTGAAGTACACCAGGATGAGGAGGATATGGGTGTTGCTGGCGCTGGGGAGGAAATTGACCAGGAGGATTCTGATGGTGAGGTGGTTTGTTTAAGTCAGGCACCCGGGGAGACACCTGTTGTCCGTGGGAGGAATATGGCCGTTGACATGCCAGGTGAAAATACCAAAAAAATCAGCTCTTCGGTGTGGAGGTATTTCACCAGAAATGCGGACAACAGGTGTCAAGCCGTGTGTTCCCTTTGTCAAGCTGTAATAAGTAGGGGTAAGGACGTTAACCACCTCGGAACATCCTCCCTTATACGTCACCTGCAGCGCATTCATAATAAGTCAGTGACAAGTTCAAAAACTTTGGGTGACAGCGGAAGCAGTCCACTGACCAGTAAATCCCTTCCTCTTGTAACCAAGCTCACGCAAACCACCCCACCAACTCCCTCAGTGTCAATTTCCTCCTTCCCCAGGAATGCCAATAGTCCTGCAGGCCATGTCACTGGCAAGTCTGACGAGTCCTCTCCTGCCTGGGATTCCTCCGATGCATCCTTGCGTGTAACGCCTACTGCTGCTGGCGCTGCTGTTGTTGCCGCTGGGAGTCGATGGTCATCCCAGAGGGGAAGTCGTAAGCCCACTTGTACTACTTCCAGTAAGCAATTGACTGTTCAACAGTCCTTTGCGAGGAAGATGAAATATCACAGCAGTCATCCTACTGCAAAGCGGATAACTGAGTCCTTGACAACTATGTTGGTGTTAGACGTGCGTCCGGTATCTGCCGTTAGTTCACAGGGAACTAGACAATTTATTGAGGCAGTGTGCCCCCGTTACCAAATACCATCTAGGTTCCACTTCTCTAGGCAGGCGATACCGAGAATGTACACGGACGTCAGAAAAAGACTCACCAGTCTCCTAAAAAATGCAGTTGTACCCAATGTCCACTTAACCACGGACATGTGGACAAGTGGAGCAGGGCAGGGTCAGGACTATATGACTGTGACAGCCCACTGGGTAGATGTATGGACTCCCGCCGCAAGAACAGCAGCGGCGGCACCAGTAGCAGCATCTCGCAAACGCCAACTCTTTCCTAGGCAGGCTACGCTTTGTATCACCGCTTTCCAGAATACGCACACAGCTGAAAACCTCTTACGGCAACTGAGGAAGATCATCGCGGAATGGCTTACCCCAATTGGACTCTCCTGTGGATTTGTGGCATCGGACAACGCCAGCAATATTGTGTGTGCATTAAATATGGGCAAATTCCAGCACGTCCCATGTTTTGCACATACCTTGAATTTGGTGGTGCAGAATTTTTTAAAAAACGACAGGGGCGTGCAAGAGATGCTGTCGGTGGCCAGAAAAATTGCGGGACACTTTCGGCGTACAGGCACCACGTACAGAAGACTGGAGCACCACCAAAAACTACTGAACCTGCCCTGCCATCATCTGAAGCAAGAAGTGGTAACGAGGTGGAATTCAACCCTCTATATGCTTCAGAGGTTGGAGGAGCAGCAAAAGGCCATTCAAGCCTATACAATTGAGCACGATATAGGAGATGGAATGCACCTGTCTCAAGTGCAGTGGAGAATGATTTCAACGTTGTGCAAGGTTCTGATGCCCTTTGAACTTGCCACACGTGAAGTCAGTTCAGACACTGCCAGCCTGAGTCAGGTCATTCCCCTCATCAGGCTTTTGCAGAAGAAGCTGGAGGCATTGAAGAAGGAGCTAAAAGGGAGCGATTCCGCTAGGCATGTGGGACTTGTGGATGCAGCCCTTAATTCGCTTAACAAGGATTCACGGGTGGTCAATCTGTTGAAATCAGAGCACTACATTTTGGCCACCGTGCTCGATCCTAGATTTAAAGCCTACCTTGGATCTCTCTTTCCGGCAGACACAGGTCTGCTGGGGTTGAAAGACCTGCTGGTGACAAAATTGTCAAGTCAAGCGGAACGCGACCTGTCAACATCTCCTCCTTCACATTATCCCGCAACTGGGGGTGCGAGGAAAAGGCTCAGAATTCCGAGCCCACCCGCTGGCGGTGATGCAGGGCAGTCTGGAGCGACTGCTGATGCTGACATCTGGTCCGGACTGAAGGACCTGACAACGATTACGGACATGTCGTCTACTGTCACTGCATATGATTCTCTCAACATTGATAGAATGGTGGAGGATTATATGAGTGACCGCATCCAAGTAGGCACGTCACACAGTCCGTACTTATACTGGCAGGAAAAAGAGGCAATTTGGAGGCCCTTGCACAAACTGGCTTTATTCTACCTAAGTTGCCCTCCCACAAGTGTGTACTCCGAAAGAGTGTTTAGTGCCGCCGCTCACCTTGTCAGCAATCGGCGTACGAGGTTACATCCAGAGAATGTGGAGAAGATGATGTTCATTAAAATGAATTATAATCAATTCCTCCGCGGAGACATTGACCAGCAGCAATTGCCTCCACAAAGTACACAGGGAGCTGAGATGGTGGATTCCAGTGGGGACGAATTGATAATCTGTGAGGAGGGGGATGTACACGGTGATATATCGGAGGGTGAAGATGAGGTGGACATCTTGCCTCTGTAGAGCCAGTTTGTGCAAGGAGAGATTAATTGCTTCTTTTTTGGTGGGGGTCCAAACCAACCCGTCATATCAGTCACAGTCGTGTGGCAGACCCTGTCACTGAAATGATGGGTTGGTTAAAGTGTGCATGTCCTGTTTTGTTTATACAACATAAGGGTGGGTGGGAGGGCCCAAGGATAATTCCATCTTGCACCTCTTTTTTCTTTTCTTTTTCTTTGCATCATGTGCTGATTGGGGAGGGTTTTTTGGAAGGGACATCCTGCGTGACACTGCAGTGCCACTCCTAAATGGGCCCGGTGTTTGTGTCGGCCACTAGGGTCGCTAATCTTACTCACACAGTCAGCTACCTCATTGCGCCTCTTTTTTTCTTTGCGTCATGTGCTGTTTGGGGAGGGTTTTTTGGAAGGGACATCCTGCGTGACACTGCAGTGCCACTCCTAGATGGGCCCGGTGTTTGTGTCGGCCACTAGGGTCGCTAATCTTACTCACACAGCTACCTCATTGCGCCTCTTTTTTTCTTTGCGTCATGTGCTGTTTGGGGAGGGTTTTTTGGAAGGGACATCCTGCGTGACACTGCAGTGCCACTCCTAGATGGGCCCGGTGTTTGTGTCGGCCACTAGGGTCGCTAATCTTACTCACACAGTCAGCTACCTCATTGCGCCTCTTTTTTTCTTTGCGTCATGTGCTGTTTGGGGAGGGTTTTTTGGAAGGGCCATCCTGCGTGACACTGCAGTGCCACTCCTAGATGGGCCCGGTGTTTGTGTCGGCCACTAGGGTCGCTAATCTTACTCACACAGTCAGCTACCTCATTGCGCCTCTTGTTTTCTTTGCGTCATGTGCTGTTTGGGGAGGGTTTTTTGGAAGGGCCATCCTGCGTGACACTGCAGTGCCACTCCTAGATGGGCCCGGTGTTTGTGTCGGCCACTAGGGTCGCTAATCTTACTCACACAGCTACCTCATTGCGCCTCTTTTTTTCTTTGCGTCATGTGCTGTTTGGGGAGGGTTTTTTGGAAGGGACATCCTGCGTGACACTGCAGTGCCACTCCTAGATGGGCCCGGTGTTTGTGTCGGCCACTAGGGTCGCTTATCTTACTCACACAGCGACCTCGGTGCAAATTTTAGGACCAAAAATAATATTGTGAGGTGTGAGGTATTCAGAATAGACTGAAAATGAGTGTAAATTATGGTTTTTGAGGTTAATAATACTTTGGGATCAAAATGACCCCCAAATTCTATGATTTAAGCTGTTTTTTAGTGTTTTTGGAAAAAAACACCCGAATCCAAAACACACCCGAATCCGACAAAAATAATTCGGTGAGGTTTTGCCAAAACGCGTTCGAACTCAAAACACGGCCGCGGAACCGAACCCAAAACCAAAACACAAAACCCGAAAAATTTCAGGCGCTCATCTCTAGATTGAACACACCGCACCCAAATCTAACTCTCTCTGCACATGTTATATCTGCCCCCCCTGCAGTGCGCATGGCTTTGCCAAATTGCTAACAAAGATCCTGCTGCGATCAACTTGGAATTACCCCCAAAATCTGTGTGCGTATTCAGGCAGCAGGAGTAAGATGCTCCCGCTGCCCCACATATAGAGGAGGACTCTGGCACAATCTCTGGGCATGGGTAACAGCCAGGTATGTTCCAGCTACCTGCAGTTTTAGTGTGGTTTCCTCTGCGTCATTCGTGAGTGTGTGCGTACGCACAAACCTGTGAATTTTAGTAGAACAAATGACTGCAATGGTGTGGCAAGTATTTCAGCAAAGATGTGTCAGGACACATCTGTAGAATGGGTACAACTGTATCTGGGCACAATAGACTGGAATTATCGTATATGCCTGGTCAGTCGGAGTGACTACAGAACTTGTCTCTGGGTCCCCCCTTATCTGTGGGCTCTGCCAGGCTGCATCGCCTATATTATATTACCTACATTATATCGCCTAACAGTGGTTACTCCCACACATAACATTTAAATAAAAGGAACTGTTCAGTAGGATACATTGACTGCAGAATGTATTTATCTGCTTTGTGTAGCTGATTTGTAATTATTACAGTGTCCTCACTCTTTAAATTCTAGTGCCGTTTTATTATTGTAGACTTGCACACAGGAAAGCTGGTGTGCATCCAGTAAATGCTTCCCACATTGCAACCCTTATCTCTACAGTGCTGACAAATTGCTGAATATCACTTTAGAATACACATTCTACATGTACCTTTTATGAATAGCTCATGTATATATGGCAAGATGTGACTGTTGGGGAACCACTATTCTTGGGCAAGTACTCGACACGGCCTCCGGTTACGTGCAGTTCCACAATGGCTGATGAAGCACCTGCCTATAACAGGGTGCAATGGTGCGGTGATTATATCAGTCTGTGCAGTCGCCTCCTTTGATGAGGAGTAATGGAGTTTATACAGTATTCTATGCACTCTCCCGTCTCAGCCTCACTTCCCTCTTTCCCCCTATATTCTTTCTTGGAGCCAGAGAGGTATTGTGCCATGAACTCCTTACAGATGTGGAGCTCACATGGAACGGACTCTGAAGACAATGTTTTATTGGGTTCTTCCAGCGGTCACATTTTTGGCTGTGAGACAAGATATGGAAGTAAACTCCAGCAGAACATATTGTGTCATCACTCCATTTAGCAGCAGACAAGACATAATATGGACGGAGAGGGGGGAGATTACTTTTAGATGAGGCCATCAAACCTCTGCATGAAGAATTTAACATATTGTATCAAAGCCTGGAATACTATTCTCATAGGTACACAAACCATCTCTGAGCCCCAGATATATTGCACTGCAGTGTGATGTGATATAACCCTGACCCGATGTCAGGGGGCGCTATTGCCCATACAAGCCTAGGAAGCATCAGCCAATCAGCACCAAGTACCAGCCAATCAGCTCCTAACTGCCATGTAACAGGCTGTGTTTGAAAAATGACAGGAGCTGGTTGGCTGGTTCTTTATCACCGTTCACTTTATCTCCACCCAAGGCTTAGTAAATAGACCCCAGAGTGCATTATAGGTGGTTAGAGATGGGGAAGGGTGAAATGGAAGCCAGAATTACAGTATTAACATTTAATGCATACAAGGTGGTTTCATTCTAAAAGATAGAACTAGCGCCCAGGGTTGGATTAGCCCATAGGGGTATAGGTGAAACCCCTGGTGGGCCCCACCGCCTGGGGACCCTCCTCCTCCTCTAGGGATCAGGTTCCAGACTGTGTACTTGAAGAATTATACATATTTTACTACCTTATACTGCATAGGACTATGGTGTATATACTGTAGTACTAGCAGTATTTGCTATATATACATTTATCAAGGGACCCAGCCAATGCACTCCTTAATGGTTAGCCAAGCCTCTGTGGCAGCTGGTCACACCCCCTCTGGAGACTGGCCACACCCCTAAACATGGGCCCCCTACCACTGGATTCCCCAGTGGGCCCTTCGTGCCATAGTCCAACACTGCTTGCGCCAATTAGTAAGCAGTGCAACCTGATTACTTGCTGCTTTCAAATGATGGACTACTCAACACACATATAAAAATTCAAAGCAAAAACATACGAAAGCTCTAGTAATCTGAATTTTTTATAAACAGTTAATTAATAAAAATTGATGAAAAACAGAAACACGGGGCGGTGTTTGTACACATTCATCCACTGAAAATTGAAAATGTCAAATTATCAACATAATAATTGTCTAAAGAATTGCCCAGTTTGTTTGGGTAGTTATTTATCTCCCATCCTGGCCAGGAATTGCATTTCAAAATAATGAAACAGCAGATCAGTATGCTAGACAGCAGTATTTAAGCCATGTCTTTCTTAGGAAGGAGTAAAGGGCAGTATTTGTAGCAGTGCAGCCATTTCTGAAGCAAACCTAATACCGCAACTGTAGAAGATATGTTAGGTACCCAGGTGGTGTAAATTAAGTGGCAATTTACGCATTTCTCCACCTCCACGATTCGCCAGCAGCTCATTCTCAAGAATCCATGGGGTAAATTTACTAAGATTCGTGTTTTCCCGTTTCAGGTCAAAGTTCAATCACGAATGACATCGAAAGTGTAAAACTGCAACTTTTTGAATTTGTTACGATGGATTTACTAAGCTGTCGTATTCGGGTTTTTCTTTTGTTCCGATGTCGATGTCATTCGTGTTTTTTTTTTTAATTTTTACGGCAGTGATTAGCAAAACACTGCCGACTTTTTTACAATGAATCTCGGCCGGATCTGTGTGATCCGTGCTGGGGTTCATTTTTTTTTTTTTTTTTAAATTAAACACTGTCAAATATTTAAAAAAAAATTGCGTGGGGTCCCCCCTCCTAAGCATAACCAGCCTCGGGCTCTTTGAGCCGATCCTGGTTGCCGAAATATGGGGAAAAAAATGACAGGGGTTCCCCCATATTTAAGCAACCAGCATCGGGCTCTGCGCCTGGTCCTGGTTCCAAAAATACGGGGGACAAAAAGAGTAGGGGTCCCCCGTATTTTTAAAACCAGCACCGGGCTCCACTAGCTGGACAGATAATGCCACAGCCGGGGTCACTTTTATATAGTGCCCTGCGGCTGTGGCATCAAAAATCCAACTAGTCACCCCTGGCCGGGGTACCCTGGGGGAGTGGGGACCCCTTCAATCAAGGGGTCCCCCCCCCAGCCACCCAAGGGCCAGGGGTGAAGCCCGAGGCTGTCCCCCCCCATCCAATGGGCTGCGGATGGGGGGGCTGATAGCCTTTGTTGTAAAAGAAAAGATATTGTTTTTAGTAGCAGTACTACAAGTCCCAGCAAGCCTCCCCCGCATGCTGGTACTTGGAGAACCACAAGTACCAGCATGCGGCGGAAAAACGGGCCCGCTGGTACCTGTAGTACTACTACTACAAAAATACCCAAAAAAACACAAGACACACACACCTTGAAAGTATAATTTTATTACATACATACACACATACATACATACTTACCTTATGTTCCCACGCAGGTCGGTCCTCTTCTCCAGTAGAATCCAAGGGGTACCTGTTGAAGAAATTATACTCACGAGATCCAGGGGTCCAGGGTCCTCGGGGAATCCAGGTGTAATCCACGTACTTGAAAAAAATAACAAAACGGACACCCGAGCCACGCACTAAAAGGGGACCCATGTTTGCACATGGATCCCCTTTTCCCGACTGCCAGAAACCCACTCTGACTGATGTCTAAGTGGGTTTCTTCAGCCAATCAGGGAGTGCCACGTTGTAGCACTCTCCTGATCGGCTGTGTGCTCCTGTCCTAACTGACAGGCAGCACACGGCAGTGTTACAATGTAGCGCCTATGCGCTACATTGTAACCAATGCTGGGAACTTTCTGCCCTGCGGTTGACCTAAAGTGACGTCACCGCTGAGCAGAAAGTTCCCAGCATTGGTTACAATGTAGCGCATAGGCGCTACATTGTAACACTGCCGTGTGCTGCCTGTCAGTTAGGACAGGAGCACACAGCCGATCAGGAGAGTGCTACAACGTGGCACTCCCTGATTGGCTGAAGAAACCCACTTAGACATCAGTCAGAGTGGGTTTCTGGCAGTCGGGAAAAGGGGATCCATGTGCAAACATGGGTCCCCTTTTAGTGCGTGGCTCGGGTGTCCGTTTTGTTATTTTTTTCAAGTACGTGGATTACACCTGGATTCCCCGAGGACCCTGGACCCCTGGATCTCGTGAGTATAATTTCTTCAACAGGTACCCCTTGGATTCTACTGGAGAAGAGGACCGACCTGCGTGGGAACATAAGGTAAGTATGTATGTATGTGTGTATGTATGTAATAAAATTATACTTTCACGGTGTGTGTGTCTTGTGTTTATTTGGGTATTTTTTTAGTAGTAGTACTACAGGTACCAGCGGGCCCGTTTTTCCGCCGCATGCTGGTACTTGTGGTTCTCCAAGTACCAGCATGCGGGGGAGGCTTGCTGGGACTTGTAGTACTGCTACTAAAAACAATATCTTTTCATTTACATCAAAGGCTATCAGCCCCCCCATCCGCAGCCCATTGGATGGGGGGGGACAGCCTCGGGCTTCACCCCTGGCCCTTGGGTGGCTGGGGGGGGGACCCCTTGATTGAAGGGGTCCCCACTCCCCCAGGGTACCCCGGCCAGGGGTGACTAGTTGGATTTTTGATGCCACGGCCGCAGGGCACTATATAAAAGTGACCCCCGGCTGTGGCATTATCTGTCCAGCTAGTGGAGCCCGGTGCTGGTTTTAAAAATACGGGGGACCCCTACTCTTTTTGTCCCCCGTATTTTTGGAACCAGGACCAGGCGCAGAGCCCGATGCTGGTTGCTTAAATATGGGGGAACCCCTGTCAATTTTTTCCCCATATTTCTGCAACCAGGATCGGCTCAAAGAGCCCGAGGCTGGTTATGCTTAGGAGGGGGGACCCCACGCAATTTTTTTTGAAAAAATAAGCACTTTCCCACCCCTTCCCACTGATATACATGCACGGATCTCATGGATCCGTGCATGCCTATCCAATCACGAATAAAAAAAAAAGGTCTGTTTTTTTTTAGCACTTTTTTACGAGTTGTAATTTTTCACGGCAGTGTTTTTTTTTTTTTTGCTTTGCACTTCTTAGTAAATGACCGAGATTCATACTTAAACAGCCGCGTTTTGACCGATGGTGTATTCATTCGTGATTTTTTTCCTAGGACTTCAAAATATTACGAATGCCCTCATCACTGCCGTGATTATTGCTTAGTAAATTACCGAGATGACACTTTGATGAAAAAACGGCATCTCGGTCAAAATCGGGAGCTTAGTAAATTTACCCCTATGTGTACACTTGAAGGCAGAGACTGAATAATGGGAAAGGCACTATTATGGTAAGTCCTGAATAAATGTATACAATTCTTCAGTTTTAGGGAAGTGTTTGGGGCGTGGGGCCCCCTGAGTTGGTGCGGCCTGGCTGTTTTGGGGCATCACATTATAAGACTTATTCTAGCACTTTTTAAACACTTTTTTTTGTTACCTATGTAACACTTTTTAACATTCTAATTAGTATTTCTCACCAGTACAACACTCCTAACACATAGCTTCTGCTTCATATTTATGTAACACTTACTCATATTTATGTAACACTAACACTTTGACCTCTCACTAATATGGTGCCTTGGGGCGGTTGACCTGTCCTTACCTTAAGGTTCCCGTGCCCTGGACCTAAACCTTAGTGTTAGGGACCCACCAGATGAGATCACCTGGACGTGGTTGGTGAGCCCATATATTTTTTTGGCCAAAAATGATAATAAGCACCTCAATTTTGCTCTATGTTAGATTGCAGAGTTTATTATATTTATTCTTATTATCAGTGCTTATTTTTCTTTTCTCTGCATTAATCAAATCTGCAATGTTAGATTCCTCACTGGCCTTTATCATAAGTATATCTTTACTATAACACCAGTACAGTATAATCTGACTATTTTACAAATATAGAAAACTCCTTCATCCCATGAACCAGGGAACATAAGTATATACAGGTTGAGTATCACATATCCATATATTCCAAAATACGGAATATTCCGAAATACGGACTTTTTTGAGTGAGATTGAGAGAGTGAAACCTTTGTTTTTTGATGGCTCAATGTACACAAACTTTGTTTAATACACAAAGTTATTAAAAATATTGTATTAAATGACCTTCAGGCTGTGTGTATAAGGTGTATATGAAACATAAATGAATTGTGTGAATGTAGACACACTTTGTTTAATGCACAAAGTTATAAAAAATATTGGCTAAAATGACCTTCAGTCTGTGTGTATAAGGTGTATATGAAACATAAATGCATTCTGTGCTTAGACTTAGGTCCCATCGCCATGATATCTCACTATGGTATGCAATTATTCCAAAATACGGAAAAATCCCATATCCAAAGTACCTCTGGTCCCAAGCATTTTGGATAAGGGAGACTCAACCTGTAGCACTAGATCATTTCTCTATGATAATAATGCATTCTGTAAACAGTAAATACATTAAAATTAGGAATTAAAATGTTCATACTATAAGCATAAATTTACACACAGCAATATGATATTGAGAATTCAAATCATCATAAAAGGCTAGCGCTGCTCATCACCTCTATGGGGTGAGTTCAAGTGTTTTGTGCTTTGACGGCCACTAGATGGCGCCCGGCGAAGCAGTTCAAGTGTTGCTCCATTTGAATGTGCTGGCACTGGCACTGACATAACTCTTATGTTGTTCCATCATTTTGACGAGCTGGTAACTAATATATATATTATATACACACAAAACCTCTCCTTGCGTAGTGTTATTCAACTCATACATATACATGCAGTATAATCAATAGTATGGCCTTGGAATAGATCATTTTTCCACATACAGATGGAGCCTCGCTCATCTAGCCTTCTCTGGTGCGTCATGGTGCACCAAGGCTTATTAGCATAAGACTTTCATCTATTGTTCTCAAGTGCAATACAATACAGAGAGAACAATACAGTAGGGGATTAAGGGGTACATTTACTAAGCAGTGATAAGAGCGGAGAAGTGAGCCAGTGGAGATATTTCCCCATCAACCAATCAGCAGCTCTGTATCATTTTATAGTATGCAAATTATAGATGTTACTTCAGTGCTGATTGGTTGCCATGGACAACTTCTCCACTGGCTCACTTCTCTTTTCTTATCACTGCTTACTAAATGTACCCCTAAGTCCGACAGCACTGGCTCCGTTCATCCTATTAAATGGATATATGAGCAGGGCTCCATCTGTAGACCTCATACTTGTCTAAGCATTTGTTCCAATTGTACACCAAGGCATCTAGGCCGGCATAAAAGAAATCAGTGTCAAACACCTGAAAGCAGGATATGTGCACAGCAGCCACTATGATGTCCCGTTCATCAGCAATATCACTAAGTGGAATGCATCTGTCCTTCTGAATCAGACCTTCAATGTGGCAGAAACTGTCATCTGTGGTGGACGTGCTTGGCTGACCAGATCGCTGCTCATCTTGACCGTCTGTCCTGCCATTATCAAAGGCAGTGTATAAAACCCATGCCTGTTTCTGTGACATGACATTATCGCCGTACACCTTGACAAGTTAGCAATGAATCTCAGCTGCTGTTTGCCCTTTAGATGCAGAAACCTGATCGCACAGCACCTCAATGTTTGACCATGTTTCCGCCAGCCCCGCCACCTTACACCTGAAGTTGGGACAGTATGACTGATATGAGGCGCAGTCTAATGGCCGTGAGGGGAAGCAGCGGTCTACCTGCTCTGGTGGGAAATTAGAATGCAATAGAGAACATTGAGGCAGATGTATTAAGCCTGGAGAAGGCATAAAGAAGTGATAAGTGGTGATAGGTGCAAGGTGATAACGCACCAGCCAATCAGCTCCAATATGTAAATTGACAGTTATGAGCTGATTGGCTGGTGCATTATCACCTTGCACTTATTACCGCTTTATCACTTCTTTAAGCCTTCTCCAGGTTTAATACATCTGCCCCATTATACACATAAGCGGTCTTGTTACCTTACTTATCGAACCACCCTTGTATATAACATAATTGCATATAGCAGTATTTTTTATTTGAAATTAAATGTCATGTTTATGATTTCGATCTGCAGGAAAAATGATAAATACATTTGAAACAAATTCCTTAACTCCTCTAAAACAAGCTAGTCGGATTCCAAACTGGGTCTCATCGCTCAAACCTAGATTAATAGCAGCAAAAATACAGAAGTTGTAAAAAATGTTATATTAACGTCTAGTTTTGAACATTTTTGTGACCTCATTGCTGTCATTCAAAGTTATTTTCGTTCCTACCTCTTAGAGATGTAAAGGTTAATTCTGATGTATCTTTTTCCGTCTATTACCTAATCCATAGTTCATTCGTTATATACGGTATACTTCACACGCTGCAAACAATTATTGTCATCTATATGGGTGATGTATTTAATTTTTTATAAAAAAAAATCAACTTTTAGACATAAAAAAATAAAAACTGACCTATCACAACACAGAATGGAGAAGGCAGAGATTAAATGCCGCCTCTGTCATCCTTGTGATCTGATGCTAAGGGGTGGCCTACTGTAGTTCCCTCTTAATCCCAGGTCACAACGATCAGAGCCTCGCTGGCATTAGAACAATGATGAGATTGGGGAAAAGGCAGGTCAATGCCTTGAATTATACCAGAACTGGGATTGAGGAAAGGTTCCTGGTGTGAGTCCATTTGGTCTAGTCTTTGTTTTACTAAACCGCCGCTATTTATAGCCGGGCCTGCCAGTGACACTTAGCATCAGCGTTCCTCTCCTGACGGAAAGCCTTTGCATCTGGCTTCGGAATATGAATTTTTGGGGATCTGGTGGATGGGTTTGAGCCGCACATTCCGGAATCTTTGTAGGAGTCCGGGAAGCCTATAATTTTTGAGCTGAAAACATTGAGATGTAGCGCTGGCAAGCTGCAAAAAACAAACAGTGAATGACACGTGCAGTGAATAAGGCCTGAAGTATTCAAGGATTGCAAAAACACAACAATAAAAGCATTACACGCTGAACTGCGGGCGATTACATACTCCGCTCTGCTTTCTTTTCTAGGTCAGCAGCTTTTTAATTACAGTAATGCTATACTCTGCGTCTGTCTTGGTCTCCCATGATAAAAGTTACATTATAGGCCTGTGGATTTCAGTGTTTTCTTTGAAGCAGCCCCGAGATAAAGCCAGGCCGCAGAGACTCCTGAATTCCTTCCCTGAGAGGAATGCACCCACAGGGGACTGAAGCTCTCTCCCTGGCCTGGTGCCTGGCTGCCGAGAGCTGCTCTGTGGCCAGGTTTGGCTAGGGCAAGGTACAAACCTTTGGAATGGAATAAGGTTTCCTCTGCTGATGCAAAAACATATTTAGCAAAGTGTCGTGATTTCATCAGTCAAAAATGTCCATTCCAGATGGTTCCATTCAGCTGCGGATGCCCAGAAGCTGTGCCTGGTGGCAGCACTGTGCCCTGAATCAGCTCCGCCTCCTACACCTGTGATGTCATTACCTCACGCCTAAGGGGTGGGACCGCTGACACCGCTGCCAGCTCTGGTAAGCAGAGCACTGCCTGCAGTGTGCGGCTCCGCAGTAGTGCTATTGGCTGCAGGGAGCTGTTCACACATGCATGTGCCAATGGGCAGCAACGGTGCCACACTGTGCTCACCCCTTCCTGGTTACGTCCCTGGCAGTGCCGGCAGCATGCCTCCTTTAAGCATGGACAAATTTGCGGGTTCCATCGTGCACGCACATTTAGGATTAAAAATTAATCCATGTAAAGGCCCTCATACACTAGAAAAAAATTTCCATCAATTTGAGCGATAACGATCCATCGTTCAAATTGTCTAGTGTGTACACAACGAACGATGAGCGCACCCCCACTCGTTTGAAGCGGGTCGTCACTCGTCCATGCATGCAGCTCAATCCTCTCAATCCCAGCAGAGCAGATCGTTCGTTGTTCAGATCATTTGTAAAATCGATCACTGTGTACACTCAATATCATTTGTCAGAGAGTTTAAGGGAAATCGCTCATCTTCCAAATTGTTCATCTTTCACATCTTTCAGGTGAGCTGGCTGCATGACAATGAAGGACATGATGGCAGCAACCCCACCACTATTTGAAGGTCAACTTGTGATGGCCATCCCTATAGTAAAGCAGAAGGGTACTGCTTTACTATACAGACATGCATGTAGATATACCAGTCAGTTGTGAAAAAAAGCTGTGCTTGCTACTTTTTACACAGATATACAATACAAGTGGGGCTTTTCAAAGTATGAGAGTGTAATCTTTATGAGACTGAATTTGTATTATTTCATAGGCCTCCCCATTGCTTTTATAGCCTCCCCCACCCCCAATCTCACCCTCCGTCAGACTTGTGATTTCACGGACTGGGTGTACTGCTTAGTAAATGACAAACACAACACATCCAGTACACTATGTAAATAAATTACTCATGCTGGCTTTGGTTGGGGGAAGGGAACCCAGATGGCACAGAAGGCAAGTTCATTGGTAAGGCATGGTAGCATTGAGATGACTGGCGTGAGTGAGCCGACAGTTCCCAGGCAGTTCTGATAACTTTGGTTGTTTTTTTTTGCCATAAATGCCTCTTATATGCATCACTATGCAAATAGGATGCCCAAGCAGACTCTGCTTATTAAAATGATATGCAGCATGCCTATTTTCAGTATGAAGCTGCGGATGTATCTGCATAGGAAATGCTAAATCACAGGGTTTTCCTGGAAATCACTGTAACGTAGCATTTTGTATGCAGATGTAGGCATGCCACATATAATTTTAATCAGCAGAAGCTGCTTTTTCATTCTATTAGCATAGCGATGCCTATAAGGTATTGCTGTTTGTGTGCATTGTAGAGGCACAATCAGTTCAATGTAAGCAGATCTTTTTCTGTGTTATTCTTAGTTACAACGATCATGGGGCCCAGGATTCATTTGTAAGGCATGTTAGCATTGTTTGAGCACACTGCAGAAATTGATGATTGTCGATTGCTAAACAATCTGTATTGCAGTCGCAGCATGTAATAAAATGAGATTAGAAATGTATAACGTACAGTATATCCAGCATAAAATTGGTAACAGAAAAGTATTCTAAATTATTTTTTCAAAACATCTTTTCCTTTGCGGGAATCGAACCATAACTCACGGGCATGGTAACCATTGGAGATACCACTGTGCCAAGAGAGCCATGTAGACAGGTGACTGACACCTGCAGTGACATAGTGATGTCACTCATTGTAAGCATAACTGTGTGCATGTCTGAGGAAGCATGACAGAACTTTTTTTGGGAAAATTAGAAAAAGCTGTGGATGCTACTTTTCTTTTTCATCCACTAGGGGTCACTGGAGTACTCTTCGGATATGGACGGGGCGTTAGCAGGGATAGGCACATTAAAATATTTAAATTAGTAACACTCCACCCCCTCCATACTCCCAAGATACCACAGTGTTTTTTGTGCCTCGCCGGGAGTGCACACGTTTGGAGAGTTCTCCTGCCTTTACTTTTCTTTTAAAGAGGGGGTGCTGCTGAGTGCAGCAAACAGCTTGTTGGCACTCACACAAGGAGCCCCACCATAGACCTCAATCAGTGTGTGCCGATTTCAGCCTAAGGCTGCAGGAGCAGGACGACGCATGGTCAGAGAAGCCCCGTCAGAGCCTCCATGGTACTGAGGTAAGGAGCGGGCAGGCAGCTCACACTGCCTCCGCTCCGTTGTGCCAGTGTGTTACTATGGGAGCAGGGCGGTCAGCTCATGCTGCCGCACCACCATGTGTGTGGGGACTTAATGTTTCACTGTGTAATGGCTGCATAAGTCTCTGATCACCCGCTGCCTCAACCCCTAGTCCAGCCGCGGCCAGCCAAGCTGACGCCACTGGGCGCCCGTGGTTCCCCGGCTTGCATACGTGGTCTGCGACTGGACGCCCATCTCTCCTGCTCTCAACGGCCGCGGACAGCTTCCACTGCTGATGTGGGCCGCCCCTTACTACTACGATCACAGCCGTGGACAGCTCTCCCTGCTGCCGCAGCTCCCAAGTCTCCATTCCCCTGCATTACTTCTACAAGGGGAGAGATTGGGGAGTGATATTGCAAGCGCAAGTTGGGGCTTCCAGCAGCAGGCAGCACGCGGATCACAATAAGACAGTGAAACACATAGAAGGAGTCTAATGTATAAAAGCAGTGGGTTCCCTAGTCCAGCGTTGCCCCTCACATAGGGGGGATGGCTATGGTTAAGGAGGTAATACAGGCTATTAAGCCTGCAAACATTGCTTTAAATGGTCTGTTTTAACTATATATGTGTTTTTAAAAACAGAAGAAAAGCACATGGCTGGACACCATTTTAACACAACTTCCTGCTTCATTTTGCAGGAATTTGCTGTCGGTCCTACAACACACGGCCACTGAAGGGGGCAGGGGTGTTAGTAAGAATTGCAGTGAAGCACTTACTTAACAGAAATGAGTGTGTGCAAAGTACAGTGCACTTTTGGCTTATACACACTTTAATTATATTTTTTACTGAGTCGTGGGACTTGTGTTTCACTGTTTACCTGTCTGTATGCATGATGAGTAAAGCTAATGCAAAATCAAAGAAGCAGCTTGTGTGCGATGTCTGTGAGAGTGTGTTACCTGATGGAACTTCCACTTGCACAGTGTGTCTTGCAAATACGGGTGCAAATACGGACCGCTACCCTGATCTTCCTTGGGCGATGATGGCAAGTGTGATGACTGAGTTAAAGTCAGAGCTGGCTGCTGCACAGAAAGATTGTGAGGCGGCTAGGTCTGATTCTAGGTTAATACCATCTGAGCTGCCAGAGTGGGCTCAGGATATACAAGGACATTTCAGAATTTACAAAAGTCCAGGTATAGCTCAATTCCTAAAGATAGTCATTGTTTGTCTCATAATTTACTGGTTTCAGCTGTATTGCATTCTGACGATTCAATGCCAGACCTTATATCTCAGGAGGAACAAGAGGAAGGTGAATAGGGCCAGGAGTCAGCTAGTGAGGTTACTGATAGCCTGGCCATTGATAATCTCATCAGGGCAGTATGCCTGGTACTAAATTTTACTGAGACTGAGGAACCTCTATCAAATGATGAAGTTTTATTTGATAAAAAACAGCAGGCAACTGTGTGTTTCCCTTATTCAGATTCTCTTAATAAGCAGTTAACAGAAGCATGGAAAAATCCAGAAAAATGGTTTTCTATGCCTTGGCGGTTTCTGTCGAACTATCCGTTCCCAGAGTCTATGGCAACTAAATGGGAAAATCCACCAACAGTGGATTCCTCAGTTTCAAAACTTTCAAAGAAGTTAACTATTCCAGTCCCAGCTGCAACAACGCTTAAAGACCTGTCAGAGCGTAAGCTAGAAGCTATGCTAAAGTCAATGTATACAGCAGTAGGGGTGTTGCTTAGACCTTATTTAGTTGGAGTTTGGGTTAACAAGGCAGTATTTGCATGGGCAACACAGCTCAAGTTGGGCCAACAACAGGATCTTTCCTTAGACCAGCTTATACTTCTTGCTGATCATATCTGTGAATCTGTTGAGTAGGTACAAGCCGTACCTATGGATGTCGGCCAGGTCTGTTTTCGGCTTTCAGCTTCATTAGTTGTGGCCCGACGGGCGCTTTGGCTATGTTCTTGGCAGGCAGAGGAAGAGTCGAAATGAGTAATAGAAGCGTTGCCTTACACTGTCGATATTTTATTTGATCTAACTTGAATTGGACAAATGGATATCTCACGCTACTGGGGGAAAGTCTGTTTTCCTGCCATTGCCCGCACCAGTTCCTAAACAGAAATACGCTGGACCAGCGTTCAAATCTTTTAGAACTCAGTCCTTTCGAGGCCATGTGAGAGGAACAACCATACAGTAGACGTGGTAGAGGACGTGTTTTTCAACAAACCACTAACCGTCGTCAGGACACAAAGGCTGCTGACAAGCCAGTGGCATGACGGGCTTCCAGCCCATCTCAGATCTTCTGTTGTGGGAGCACGCTTTGAGACTTTCCACTTGGTGTGGTTTCAGACATCAACAGATGGGTGGATCCGCAATTTAGTGTTCAAAGGTTACAAAATAGAGTTTGTTTGTCTACCGCCAATGCAGTTTTTCAAGACAGGCCTGCCTGTGTCAGGAGACAAAAAGGAAGTTCTGCAGACCGTGATTTGGTCTCTCGTAGATTCAGCAGTTTTGATTCAGGTTCCAGTTCACCAACAGGGTCAATGTTACTATTCCAGTATTTTTGTAGTACCAAAGCCAGTCGGCTCGGTCAGACCGATATTGAACTTGAAGGGGCTCAATCAGTACGTGACTTACTACAGATTCAAGATGGAATCCCTGCAGTCAGTGATTGCAGGTTTAGAACCACAGGAATTCATGATTTCGCTGGATCTGAATGATGCATACTTAAACATTCCAATTTGGCCACGGCATCAGGCGTACTTAAGGTTTACAGTACAACAAAACCATTATCAATTAATTTCAGGCACTACCATTTGGCCTCTCATCAGCACCTCGGGTATTCACAAAGGTGATGTCTGTGATGATAGCTCATCTCGGATCCCTGGGAGTGATAATAGATCCGTACTTAGACGACCTTCTCATCAAGGCTTTGTCTCAACAAATACTCCTTCAACATGTCTTACTAACATACAATGGCCCTCATTCCAAGTCGATCGCTCGCTAGCAGTTTCTAGCAGCCGTGCATACGCTATGTCGCCGCCCACTGGGAGTGTATTTTAGCTTAGCAGAAGTGCGAACGGTAGTATCGCAGAGCGTCTGCAAAAAAAATTTGTGTAGTTTCAGAGCAGCTCAAAACCTACTCAGCGCTTGCGATCACTTCAGACTATTCAGTTCCGGATTTGACGTCACAAACCCGCCCAGCGTTCGCACAGCCACACCTGCGTTTTCCCTGGCACGCCTGCGTTTTTACGAACACTCCCTGAAAACGGTCAGTTGCCACCCAGAAACGCCCACTTCATGTCCATCACTCTGCGGCAACCAGTGCGACTGAAATGCGTCGCTAGACCCTGTTCAAAACTGCATCGTTCGTTGTGCCCGTACGTCGTGCGTGTGCATTGCGCCGCATACGCATGCACAGAACTGCCGTTTTTTAGCCTGATCACTGCGCTTCGAACAAATGCAGCTAGAGATCAACTCGGAATGACCACCAATGTACTAGTTCAGCACGGTTGGATTGTCAGCTTCAAGAAATCAAGCCTGGTTCTGTGTCAAAGGATTCACTTGCTAGGAATGATTCTGGATACAGTGGATCAATGAATTTACCTGCCAGAACAGAAAGCACAAAGTATTCATCATCTGGTACAGTTATTGCTCAAACAACGAACAGTCTTGTGCATTTGTGCATTAGACTGTTAGGAAAGATGGTGGCGTCTTTCAAAGATCTCCAGTTCGGAAGATTTCACTCATGTCCTTTTCAACTGGATCTTCTCGCACAGTGGTCAGACTCTCATCTACAAATTCATCAGATGGCGCGGTTGTCTCCGAGGGCCAGAGTATCACTACTCTGGTGGCTCCACATACACAATCTCACCGCAGGAAAAAGGTTCAGAGTCTGGAATTGGATAATTCTGACGATGGACGCAAGTCTCAGAGGTTGGGGAGCAGTGGTCCTACATTGTCAGCTTCAGGGTCTATGGTCAGACCGAGAAAGATTACTGTCAATAAATGTCCTGGAACTCAGGGCAAGTACCAACGCGCAGTTCACTTGCTCCAGTCTCAGATTGTTTAGGGTTAGTCAGACAATGCAACGGCAGTCACATACATCAACAAACAAGGAGGGACTCGAAGTCGCATGGCCATGTGAGAAGTTGCTTGAATCCTGAATTGGGCCGAGCAACACCAAGTGATATTGTTGGCAGTGTTCATTCCAGGAGTGGACAACTGGGAAGCAGACTATCTCAGCCATCAGGATTTTCATCCAGGAGAATGTGCTTTACATCCAGAGGTGTTACAGATGTTGGTCCAGCGGTGGGGTTACCCACAGGTGGATCTAATGGCATCTCCAAAATCATCAGACACCCCAGTATGTGTCTAGAACAAGAGATCCAAAGGCAGTGGCAGTGGATACTCTTACAATAACGTGGCCGTACAGCCTTGTGTATTAGTTTCCACCATTTCCGCTGCTTCCCCAGTTGCTAAAGCAGATCAAAAGAGGATCCACGACCGTCATATTAGTGGCGCCTCATTGGCCTCTCCGTGGTCTACTCGCAGATGATTCGTGGCCGATACCGCTTCGTCCAGATCTACTACAACAGGGTCCGTTCCTTTACCACGATCTAGCGTGGCTGCATTTGATGGGGTGGCTGTTGAAATAGCTCTCTTAAGACGAGAGGACATTCCAGAGTCAGTTATACCAACCATGTTATGTGCTAGGAAGTCAGATACAGCAGCTCATTATCACAGAATTTGGCGAGCTTATATAGGTTGGTGTGAATCTCCGAAGTTTCCGAACATCTTCTTTCAAGTTATCCCGTCTTTTGCTATTTTTACAGGCGGAGTTAGATGGAGTATTACGTTTAGCTATACTAAAAGTGCAGGTCTCTGCTTGTCAATTTTCTTTCAAAGACGTTTGGCTCTTTTGCCAACAGTTCACACTTTCCTCCAAGGTGTCCTTAGAGTTCAACCTCCATTCATACCACCTACAGCTCCATGGGACTTAAATCTACTTTTGGATTTGTTTGCAGTCTTCAATTTTTGAACCCTTGCAACACGTGGATGTTAAGTTTCTAACTGGGAAAACAGTGTTTCTCCTAGCCTTAGCTTCGGTAAGACGTGTTTCACAATTGGGTGAGCCACCGTATCTGGTATTTCATGATGACAGAGCGGAACTTCGGACGAATCCCGTTTTTCTAACAAAAGTAGTTTATTCTTTTCACATCAATCAACCAATCGTAGTTCCTGTTTTTTCAGAAGATTCAGGAACTCAAGTGTTAGGCGCCGGGGTCCGCTCGTCGGTGCGGCCCGGCGCCTAGCAACCAGGGACGCCGTGCGCGTACAGCCGCCGGCTCCCTGGCAACGCTGGACGCCGGGCGCACGGAGCCGCTCATACCCTAGCAACGGGGACGCCACGTTCGGGCCGCGTTCCCCGTTGCTGGGTCTTTTCTAATTTGTATTAATGGTGTGCTGGCCGTGCAGCATGCAAGCTGCACGGCATTACTTGTGATTACCCAGTCTGGCTCCTGATTGGGGAGCTCACAGTTATAAGCACCCTTTGGACTTCTCACAGACGCCGGTGATAGCTTCCTGTTTGCCTGTGTCAGTTACAGAGAGTTTCCAGTCCTGCTCAATCCGGTTGTTCCTGTCCTCAGTGATCCTGTACTCGGAAGTTTGTCATCTATTCCTGGAGTCTGACCGAGCACCTTTAACATCCTGTGGTGTTCGTGAGTCGCGGCATAGCCGTGTGTTGCGGCTTGACCGCTTACTGTTTATTATTTTGTATCTTTGTGTTCTGGAGCTTTTGCGGAGGATTCCGCTCTCCCTGGTCCACTCTGGTGTCCAGCGCTGCTGGATAGGAGTGACGGATCAGTGGATCTTTGGTTGTCCTTTTCCCTGGCGGCTAGTCCGCACATACTTCTTTGGTTAAGTTAGTTAGCTTGTAACCCCTGGCCTGGTTGCTTAGTCAGAGGGCCCCTTGTTATCACCCTGTCTCGGATTTCCCTTTGTCTCCCATTAAGACCTGAGGGGGCATCGGGGTTGGGCAGACATAATCCGCCCTTCGAACGCGGCTGCCATGGGCTCAAGCAACCATAGTCTCGCAGGGGATTTCTGATAACACGGGCGAGACAACGGAGTTAGGGCGCCAGGGGTTACTAGGCTCTCCTGCTCCCACAAACCAGTATATCTTTCCTGTACTCAGACCTCTGCCATAAGATCTCCTCTGGTCTGGAGTACGGGAATCATAACATTATCACCGGCCAGACTAAAAATTAAAATTAACAGGAGTTAATTTTTCCCTTGTTCAGTTGGGAGATTTGTCGGCCTCATGAATCCCACCGGTGTCGGGCCAAATCCTGGCCAGCTTCTAGTTAGCCAGATTCAAGAACTTACTCAGATGGTTCAGGATCTGTCCCTTCGGGTGAGGTCACAGGAAGATCTGTTACGGACTTCCCCAAGGGTCATTCCTGAACCAAAAATGCATCTGCCTGACCGTTTTTCTGGGGATAGAAAACAGTTTTTTAATTTTAAAGAGTCTTGTAAACTTTATTTTCGTTTGAGACCAGTCTCCTCAGGTACGGAGGCTCAGCGGGTTGGAATTATTATTTCTCTGCTTCAGGGGGATCCTCAGACCTGGGCTTTTGGTTTAAAGACAGACGATCCGGCTTTATTTTCTGTAGACGCCTTTCTGAAGTCTTTAGGACTGTTATATGATGACCCTGATAGAGAGGCATCCGCCGAGATTCAGTTGCGTGCTCTCAGACAGGGTAGGAATCCCGCAGAGAATTATTGTACGGAGTTTCGCCGTTGGTCGAATGACTGTGGATGGAATGACCCAGCCCTGCGCAGTCAGTTTCGCCTCGGCTTATCTGAGTCTATAAAAGACAGTCTCCTTCAGTATCCCGCTCCTGAGACTCTCGATAAACTCATGGAGCTCTCTATTAAGATTGATCGTCGGCTCAGAAAGCGGAGGGCTGAAAAAGGAGCATCTGTCGGGTCAACTCCTTGTGTTTTTTCCATCCCTGTAGACATAGAGGAGCCTATGCAGATAGGTCTCTCCAAACTGTCTCCTGAAGAAAGAACCAGAAGGCAAAATTCTGGTCTTTGTTTATACTGTGGAGGTAAGGGACATTTTGCCCGTAGTTGTCCGAACAAGTCGGGAAACGTCTCGACCAAGTGAATTGTGAGGGGGTTCACTTTGGTCTGCAGCTTATCTCCTCAAATAATTCACTGTTAGTCCCAGCTAAAGTTTCCTTTGGCAGCCTCTGTTCCTCGGTCTCTGTTTTTGTGGACAGTGGAGCTGCAGGGAACTTTATGGATTTAACATGGGCCAAGACCTTAGGTATTCCTCAGTTAGCCTTGGGTAGGTGTATCACCATGCATGGTTTAGATGGGAGTCCCTTGTCCAATGGGGTTATTTCTCTCTGTACACCTCCTGTTCTACTCTCGGTAGGAGCTCTGCATTCTGAAAAAATTGAGTTTTTCCTCACCCATTGCCCAGCAGTTCCAGTGGTTCTGGGTCACCCTTGGCTGGCCTTTCACAATCCCATCATTGATTGGCAGTCGGGGGAGATCTCACAATGGGGTACCATCTGTAATAAAGAATGTATTACGCTTCCCATCAGAATAGCTGCTGCCATTCCCGCACCCATTCCTGTGGAATACCAGGATTTTGTTGATGTTTTTTCCAAGGGCAATGCGGATATTCTGCCTCCCCATAGGCCTTATGATTGTGCTATTGAGCTAATTCCTGGTGCCACTTTGCCTAAGGGAAGGTTATATGCATTGTCCGGACCTGAAACCGTGGCCATGAATGAATATGTTAAAGAAAGCCTTGGGAAAAGATTTATCAGGCCATCTAAATCCCCTTTAAGTGCAGGCTTCTTTTTCGTAGAGAAGAAGGATGGTTCACTCAGACCCTGCATTGACTTTAGAGCCTTGAATAAAATCTCAGTAAAAAATACTTACCCTCTGCCACTGATCTCTGTCCTCTTTGATCAGCTACGTTCGGCTGTGATTTTTTCTAAGATTGACCTGAGAGGAGCATATAACCTCATCAGAATCAAGTCAGGGGATGAGTGGAAAACGGCATTCAGTACTCAGTCAGGCCACTATGAGTATCTGGTTATGCCATTCGGCCTGTCTAACGCTCCGGCAGTTTTCCAGGATCTCATTAACGATGTGCTCCGTGAATTTCTTGGAAAATTCGTTGTAGTCTACTTAGACGATATTTTGATTTATTCTGACTCGGTAGAACAACATGTTACCCAGGTGCGTCAGGTTCTAAAAAAATTACGTGAAAATCACCTATATGCCAAGCTGGAGAAGTGTGAATTTCATGTCACGGAGGTATCCTTTTTAGGATACATTATTTCCCCTCGGGGATTCCGTATGGAACCAAAAAAGCTCCAAGCCATCCTCAGTTGGGCGCAACCCACCAACTTAAAAGCAATTCAGCGCTTTTTAGGGTTTGCGAACTACTATAGAAGATTTATTCACTCTTTCTCTGACATAGTTGCTCCCATTGTGGCACTGACTAAAAAGGGAGCAGATCCTACCAATTGGTCACGTGAAGCTGAGTTATCTTTTCAGGCCTTGAAACAAGCCTTTGTCTCAGCCCCTGTCCTCAGACACCCCAACCCAGAATTGCCTTTCATTGTTGAGGTTGATGCCTCAGAGGTTGGAGTAGGGGCTATCCTGTCTCAGAAGGATCCGGATTCCCTTGAATTACATCCTTGTGCCTTTATGTCCAGGAAATTCTCTTCTGCTGAATCCAACTACGATGTTGGTAACCGGGAATTGCTGGCTATTAAATGGGCTTTCGAGGAGTGGAGGCATTGGCTTGAGGGAGCGACTCATATCATTTCAGTTTTGACTGATCACAAAAATCTTCAATACATTGAATCAGCTAAACCACTGAATGCCCGGCAGGCTCGTTGGGCTTTATTTTTTACTCGTTTCAAATTCATTATCACCTTCAGGCCAGGTTCCAAGAATACCAAGGCAGATGCCCTGTCACGCAGTTTTCTTCCAGTTCAAGACAACAGTCCTGTTACTCCCATACTTCCGTCTTCAGTCATTCGGGCAGGCCTCACACAGGATTTATTTACCCAGTTAAAGCTGCTTCAACATCAAGCTCCTGGAAATACTCCTGCTGGTCGTCTTTTTGTCCCTGAGTTTTTGAGAGCAACTGTTTTGACGGAGTTTCATGATAGCAAAGTTGCCGGGCATCCGGGAATCGCTAAGACTTTGGAATTAGTCTCCCGCTCAGTATGGTGGCCTGGTCTTTCCAAAGACATTAAAGAGTTTGTTTTTTCGTGTCAGGTCTGTGCACAGCATAAAGTTCCCCGTTCTTTGCCTATCGGTCAGCTTTTGCCCTTGAATGTTCCTCTTAGGCCATGGTCTCATATCTCCATGGATTTTGTGGTGGACCTCCCTGTGTCAGCCGGATGCCGAGTCATATGGGTGGTAGTGGACCGTTTTAGCAAAATGGCCCATTTCATTGCTCTTCCCCGATTGCCATCTGCCAAGGGATTGGCAGTCTTGTTCCTCCGCCATGTTTTCAGACTCCATGGGTTACCCACTGATATTGTTTCTGATCGGGGTCCACAATTCATTGCACAGTTTTGGAAATCTTTTTGTGTCTCATTGAAGATGAAATTATCTTTAACGTCAGGCTACCATCCCCAATCCAACGGGCAGACTGAGCGAGTTAATCAATCACTAAAACAATATTTGCGTTTGTACTCGGCCAAACTCCAAAATGACTGGTCTGAGTTTCTTCCATTGGCGGAGTTCGCTTACAATAATGCCTGTCATTCCTCCACCAATGTGTCTCCATTTTTTGCAGTTTTTGGTTTTCACCCCAGAGCAAATTCCTTTTTTCAACATTCCTCTGTCTCCTCACTGACCTTGACCTCTCATCTTAGGCTCATTTGGAGAAAAGTGCACCTGGCTCTCAGAAAAGCGGCATTTCAGGAAAAGAGATTTTCTGACAAGCTCCGGCGGCCGTGCACTTTTAAAGTAGGAGATAGGGTATGGTTGTCGACTCGCAACATTAAACTTCGACAAACCTCAGCCAGATTGGGTCCTAAATTTATTGGACCATTTCACATTATCAGAAAAGTCAATCCAGTTGCCTTCCGGTTACGTTTACCAAAAACTTTACGGATCGGAAATACTTTCCATTGCTCTTTGCTGAAACCATTTGTCTCGTCCAGTAGATTTCCTCGTAAGATATCTCAGGGGAGATCACCAATAGATGTACAGGGTCAGCAGGAGTTCTTGGTGGAGAAGGTTCTCGATTCCAAGTTGTCCCGGGGTCGGCTTTATTTTTTGGTGCATTGGAGAGGTTATGGTCCAGAAGAAAGGTCTTGGGTCCTGGATAAGGATCTCCATGCCCCGAGGCTCAAGAGGGCATTTTTTCGAGAATTTCCCCAGAAACCTGGCTTTAGGGGTTCCTTGACCCCTCCTCAAGGGGGGGGTACTGTTAGGCGCCGGGGTCCGCTCGTCGGTGCGGCCCGGCGCCTAGCAACCAGGGACGCCGTGCGCGTACAGCCGCCGGCTCCCTGGCAACGCTGGACGCCGGGCGCACGGAGCCGCTCAGACCCTAGCAACGGGGACGCCACGTTCGGGCCGCGTTCCCCGTTGCTGGGTCTTTTCTAATTTGTATTAATGGTGTGCTGGCCGTGCAGCATGCAAGCTGCACGGCATTACTTGTGATTACCCAGTCTGGCTCCTGATTGGGGAGCTCACAGTTATAAGCACCCTTTGGACTTCTCACAGACGCCGGTGATAGCTTCCTGTTTGCCTGTGTCAGTTACAGAGAGTTTCCAGTCCTGCTCAATCCGGTTGTTCCTGTCCTCAGTGATCCTGTACTCGGAAGTTTGTCATCTATTCCTGGAGTCTGACCGAGCACCTTTAACATCCTGTGGTGTTCGTGAGTCGCGGCATAGCCGTGTGTTGCGGCTTGACCGCTTACTGTTTATTATTTTGTATCTTTGTGTTCTGGAGCTTTTGCGGAGGATTCCGCTCTCCCTGGTCCACTCTGGTGTCCAGCGGTGCTGGATAGGAGTGACGGATCAGTGGATCTTTGGTTGTCCTTTTCCCTGGCGGCTAGTCCGCACATACTTCTTTGGTTAAGTTAGTTAGCTTGTAACCCCTGGCCTGGTTGCTTAGTCAGAGGGCCCCTTGTTATCACCCTGTCTCGGATTTCCCTTTGTCTCCCATTAAGACCTGAGGGGGCATCGGGGTTGGGCAGACATAATCCGCCCTTCGAACGCGGCTGCCATGGGCTCAAGCAACCATAGTCTCGCAGGGGATTTCTGATAACACGGGCGAGACAACGGAGTTAGGGCGCCAGGGGTTACTAGGCTCTCCTGCTCCCACAAACCAGTATATCTTTCCTGTACTCAGACCTCTGCCATAAGATCTCCTCTGGTCTGGAGTACGGGAATCATAACATTAAGCTACTTTGGATATGGTTTGTGCACTTCGCATTTATGTTGCTCGAACATCAACAGTACGTAAAACAGATACATTGTTTGTTCTCTATGATGCAGTCAAGATAGGGTGGACAGCTTCCAAATAGACCTTGGCTAGATGGATTAAGCTGACCATTCGTCAAGCGTACTTTCATGCTAGTCTAAAACCACCTACATCTGTTTCAGCACATTCCACGTGTTCTGTGGGAATGTCATGGGCAGCAGGTAGTGGAGCTTCTACCGACGCAACTTTCCTGTGCAGCTACATGGTCATCAGTGCACACGTTTGTGCGCTTTTACAAGTTTGATAGGTTTGCGACATCAGCACCTAGCTTTGGCCGTTTAGTGTTACAGGTGCCAACCAGGTCTCCCGCCCAAGGAGGGAACTTTGGTACGTCCCAAGAGTACTCCAGTGACCCCTAGTGGATGAAAAAGAAAATAGGATTTTGGTACTATCCAGATAAATAATTTTCTTTGAATCCACAGGGGGCATTGTACGCCCACCCAGAGCAGTTTCACGTGGCTTGTGGTAAGTTTAGTAAATCTTATGGTAACACATTCTCACCGACTTGTTGAAATGTTAAGGTGATTGTTATCTATTGTTGTGTCAACTTTCTAGTTGTCTGTTATGTTATGTGTCAACTTTCTAGTTGTCCGCTATGTTATAATGTTATATGTAATTCTCCACTGTTCATCCTCTCTATTGCTCCTGTTCGGCTCAGTAAAAAAACACTAAGGTATCTTGGGAGTATGGAGGGGGTGGTGGGTTACTAATTTAAATATTTAAATGTGCCTATCCCTACTAACGCCCCATCCATATCCCAAGAGTACTCCACTGCCCCCTGTGTATTCTAAGAAAAAGTTTTATCTGGTATATACCAAAATCCTATTTTTACACAGATATACAATACAATACAGTACAGTGTCATGTCTAGTTGGGTTATAGCCGCATAAATTACCTCAATGCCAAAACATTTTTTTCTGTGCTTATATTGGTATTGTAGTTAATGTGAGTGATCATGAGTGCCCCAGCTATATACAGTACTGTATAAGTATGGTATTACTGCATCACTGCCGCTGCAAAATTGCAAGGTCCGAGAACATGACACAAGTCATGGGGTGCAAAGAAATTTCATTTGTAATGTAAAATATGCAGCATATCATGAGTGCCCCAACACGAGCACAGCAAAATTTGCAATGTGTAATAAAACAGCTGTTATTGTGGTAAGGTTTGTTAAACATACATTACAGAATATTCGCCATAATATAACATGCTATGGGATGGAAATAAAAAAAAGAAAAAATAATCTAAAAAAACGGAGTTCTTAAACTACAAGCATTATTTCACTCAATGGAGACTTGACACATGCGCAGCGGTGGTTTTGAAAAATGACACCTGATGGATGAACACCAGTATTGCACCAAATTCATTACTTTGTGACTGAATAAGCCACGCTGTGACATGGCGCAGGGAAATGTAATGCAACTTTTTCGCACAGCACACGAAGGATAGATGAGTATGGTGACTACATCTGTATATACGAGTATATACAGTATCTACAGTATATATATATATATATATATATATATAATATAACTGTGACAGTGCTACAAAGGAACCAGGGGTGTTTATCTGTTAAGCCCATGAAAACCATGTATGTGGAGGATAGGAAATGTGTGTCTTACCTTCTTAATTCATTTCAGTATTTCCCTCATCTTGGCCTCCTTGTAGATAGGGTAGCAGAAAACCTCCCTTAGCATCCCATGCACAGACACCACTTGTGATAAAGAAGCTGTGTGGTGGAAGCACACTCTCCAATCCGGTTTTATTTCATCAGGGTGACCACAGCCCAGTAACCGTTACACAGTAAATGTTCATGGCCTAACAAACAAAGATCTACTTCCTAATCACCAGCCAGCTTTCCCCGCGTCTGTCATCATCATAAATCCCCCACAGACAGCCTTTTATACCTTAAACTCCTCCCCCCTTCCCAGACTGACAGGCAAATGACACTCATAACTTGCCTTTAAAAGGGAGCGCTTTACAGCTGCTCTGGTTGATTAATCACATGCTTTCAGTTGCCCCAGGCTGGAGAGGAGAATTGCACTGAAATTAATCATTCAGGTAAGACACACATTTCCTATACTCCAAATGCATGGTTTTCCTGTGCTTAACAGATAAACACCCCTGGTTCCTTTGTAGAACACTGAACTTATTGCCACAATATATATATATATATTTGTTTTTACAATTTGGAACATATTTTTTTATTTTCACTAAATTGTAGGGAAGCCCCATTCAGGAATGTCAGCACGAATAGGCAGGTGTGGTTATCTGGCTCTTTCATGCACTTATCCCCCCATATGGCCTTGCAAAGAGTTGAATTAACCCTTTGTACTCTTTGCTAGCATACCTCAGCTGACCTGGCCATATTTTATTTGTAAATTGTGGTGATTAGTGATTTTCTATCACTGGCTTTGATAACAAATAGTGGGTCCTTGAATAAATGGAACCCCAGTGCCTACAGCTATGATACGACAATGCTGATTATTGTACCGTTATGCTGTCCTGTATAAAGGAACACTTTACACATGTGGAATTAGAAGGGGATCCTTTTTAAACAATCGCAATATGTGCTTTGGTATTGGTATGGCATTAGTGCCCTTTGTTACTGTAGATGTATGCTGTATGTGGATTGTAGTGAATCATTGCCATCCACTTGTTATCTAGGAAGTGCCTCTGCAGCCAGTGTTCAGCATGACTACAGCTAGTAAAGGCACACTTCTGCTGCTCTCCAGAATCCTGTGGTGATTTGCACACAGACCACTTTATATTTGGTCAGATCTCTGGCTTTAATGGCTCCAATGCGGACGCATGGCTCATGTTCAAGAAGGAATGCTGTGTATACTGCTGTGCCAGGCTCTCAGACAAGTCAAAAAGGGTACATGCATGTACCTTGTTCAACCTAGCGGTGGCTGAGGCTGTTGACAAAGGAGAAACATTTGTATATTTGGAGGGGGAGGATCAGGAAGATCCAGACAAATTAATAAAAAAGTTTGATGAGATATGACTTACCAGTGTAATAATGGACAGACATGGATTTCCCTCTCATGCTCAAAGCCTTCTGTCCAGGCTCATCTGCACCACTGTTGCCACCACTAAATCAAACTCAGGCCACAATTTGATAACAATGTGCACGATGCGCTGCAGAACTCCAGGTTGCAGCTCAAAGCCACTTATGATAAAACATCTTGTTTTCTACTAGGCAGACCACCCACCAGTGCCGTAACTAGGTATGTGCCGGCGGTGCCTGGCACACAGCGCATGTGCACTGAGGGCGCAGGACCGCCGGCAACACCTGTGGGCTCCCGCTGCTTAGTGCTCGTCTGCAGAAGCACTGTAGCTGCTGCGGCGGAGCAGGACACTGGGTGTGATTGCCGTATGTCCGGTCCTGTGAAGCTGACTTCAGCCTCGTGGTCCTGTGCCTCCTTGTCTCCCAGGCCGCCTGTCTGTGCTGAAAGGGGGCGTGGCCACAGGTCCACGATTAGGCCACGCCTCCCGACTTTGCTGTTTGGTCTGTCTGACTCTGCATCCGTCTCTGCTACAGCGCCTCTCCATGAGGTAAAGTTGGCACGAGGGGAGGGGGGGGGGAGTTCTGTGTGTGTGTGTGTGTGTGTGTGTGTGTGTGTGGTGTGACTGTAGGTGACAGGCTGTGTGTGTGTGTGTGTGTAGGGACTGTCTGCCATAATGTGTAATATGGGGAAGCTGTCTGCCGTAATGTGTAAAACAGGGGACGCTGTCTGCCGTAATGTGTAAAACGGGATGCTGTCTGCCGTAATGTGTAAAACAGGGGACGCTGTCTGCCGTAATGTGTAATATGGGGACGCTGTCTGCCGTAATGTGTAAAAAGGGGGACGCTGTCTGCCGTAATGTGTAATATGGGGACGCTGTCTGCCGTAATGTGTAAAAAGAGGACGCAGTCTGCCGTAATGTGTAATATGGGGACGCAGTCTGCCGTAATATGTAAAAAGGGGATGCTGTCTGCCGTAATGTGTTAAAAGGTGAATCTGTCTGCCATAATATGTAAAAGGGGCTCTACCTGGTGTAGTGGCGCTACTGTGTGGCATAATTTGAATAATAGAGACTACTGTGCACAGTAATATGAATTGGAATTATTTTGTGGCCACACCCCTTCCCCATGAAGCCGCGCGCCTACATATTTTTTTCGTGCCTACGGCGCGCACTGCCCCTGTTTTGCATAGAGGGGGGGGCGCTGAGGCTGTTTCTTGCACACAGCGCTAAAATGTCTAGTTACGGCACTGCCACCCACATCCAGACCAGGACTGTGCAGGGATCTTCCAACTGGCCAAACAGCTGTGTGGTGCAATCTGATTTACAAACCGCACACTTGTTTAATGTTCTTTATGTTGAAAAAGGAGGATGTGCAGTAGATGTATGAAGATGGTGGTGCGAGATGCATCTTTGCCATCCACTTGTTACACAGGAAGTGTTTGTTATACAGGAAGTCCATTGTTCAGCATGACTGCAGCTAGTAGCGCTGGTTCTTTAGGCTGTTGGAGTCAGTGCCATGTGAGTCTCTTTGTCTGCTCTCTCTCTCTCTATATATATGTCTACTGGAGCATTTAGTGGCATCCTCCAACCCTGCTCTGAAACTACTGTATTTATCTGAGCCTCAGCTTGTCCTACTCTCCGTCCCCACTGTGGCTTTGTGCCTTCCATGGATGTATTGGTCTATGTCTTTGTGCAGCTAGCCCTGGCCTACTGTTTATCCTAAACCTGTCTTGTTCACTTGTCGTTCTCACCTTCCATTGTCTCCCGGTTCTAGTTCTGTAACCCCCAGCGTGTCCGACTGTATATCCAAAGTCCCACCTGGTACTGTACTTGCACCCTACATGATCTCCGAGCCGCTCCATCCTCTTCATTACTGTAAGTTCTTGTCCTTTGATTTCTGACGCTCAGTGTCCCTCTACGTAAATCTCCTGCTGATTGTTAAGATAATGAGCTCTCAGAAAGAGTTAAAAAAAATCCCCAAAAGCTAAAGATGTGTCAAATGTAACAACTGAAGCTATATTTTTAGTCTTCAACCAATTTACCTATTTATGCCAAAAATCGAGTTGGCCGCTGCTAACTACTCTTGTCTTCTCAAGTGGCTATAATAGTTTTATGGTCTCAGAGAGGATTCCACAAAGTTATGGACTGATAATATATAATTCTCCAGCTGAACCCACTTCAGGAATCTGTCAGCACTGCAGTCATTCCATGATTCCGTCTGTCCCGCGAGTCAAAATAAAGAATGTGTTATTGGAGTCTGAGAAATAAAATGTTAATCGGTTCCTGGCTATCTTGTAATATCTTCTGTGCCCGTTTGCTTAATTATATTTATATATATATATATATATATACATATATATATATATATATATATATATATAGCAAGCAGTTGGTACGGCACTCCGAGCGTCTAAACAAAGCAGGCTCAAGACGGCATGAAGTAGACAACGTTTCAGTGCTTTTAATCCAGCACTTTCGTCAGGATTAAAAGCACTGAAACGTTGTCTACTTCATGCCATCTTGAGCCTGCTTTGTTTAGTCGCTCGGAGTGCCGTACCAACTGCTTGCTGTCACTTCCCTGTTCAGGCACCCAGCGCAAGTAATAGTTACCGACGGGAGAGCCGGACCTCCTAGGCTGTATATATATATATATATATATATATATATATGTTTCTTTTCACCCCCTCGGGCTAATTCTGTTACGAGATGCACATTTTATTCCAATGTTAGAAACCGGAGGAGCTTTTCCAACAAACCCAGTCACAACATAGGCAGGACAGGCTCAGCAAACGCAGAGGTCTGAGAGAACAGCCATTGGTATTAAGGAACGAAGGGGAGTAAAGCAAAAAAATTACTTTTCGCCTGGACAAACCATGCTGCAATACAAGGGGAGCAAATATTTTTTTTCTTTTGCATGCAGGGTAAATACTGGCTGCTTTTGCATGTAGCCAGAACTATCGTGCAGTTTTATATACTGTATACAATGCAATGTAGATTTTAGCTAGAACATGCCCCTCTCATATATAAAGCTGGGTACACACTACACCAACGGTTCCCAAACTTTTTGGAATCACAGTGCCCTAGAGTATCAGAATTTTTTTCACGGAACCCCTAGGCCAGTGGTTTCCAAACTTTTTTGAATCACGGCGCCCTAGAACATCAGAATTTTTTTCACGGCACCCCTAGGCCAAAATTTTCTCATTGAGAAATTTAGAAAGAAATATTACATTAAGTAGATAGCGTTTATACATCATCCTTAGGGTCAGTTGTGTGGTGAGGGACAGGATTTGCTTCTGTTTGGCCACATATTTTATGACTGGCAGCCACCAGCACTGGTTTTGCCTATTATATTGACCATGAATAATTTGAATTGGTCCTGTACCACCAACCCAGGGCACCCCTGCAAGTGTCCCGAGGCACCCCAGGGAGCCACGGCACACAGTTTGGGAACCTCTGCCCTAGGCCAAAAATGTCTTATTCAGAAATTTAGAAAAAACTTATGAAATGAAATACATGTCATCCTTAAGGTCAGTTATGTGGTGAGGGATGTTTGTCCACATTTATAACTGGAGGCCACAACCACTGTTTTTGCCTATTACATTGACCATAAATAATTTAAATTGGTCCTGGACCACCAACACAGGACGCTCCTGAAAGTGCCGCAACACACACTTAATGAACCACTGCACTATATGATTTATTGGATGATGTTGCGATCCACAGTGGATCATCATGACCATCATATAGTGTGTACCCCTAAAACCACCCAATTAATTCATAGTTTTCATTCGAGCAACCCATCGAGAATGGATGCATGCGCATTGCAACTCAGCAACATGCGCAAATTGAAAACATAATTTGCTTGTGTCCGATGACGCAGCAGAGTCCACCTCTGCATCAAGCCCATCAAACTAAAGGGGAGATTGATCAACGCTTGGAGAGAGATGAAGCGGATGTAGATAATCCCCCAGCCAATCAGCTCCTAACTGTCATCTTACAGTCTGTGTTTGAAAAGTGACAGTTAGGAGCTGATGGGTTGGCAGTTTATAACTCTCCAATCTTTGATAAATGTAACGATGAACGATATAACCTCTTACCAAACATTTAAAAATAACATGTTGATGAGTCTTTTTTCCTTCAGAGAACAACTGAGCCGGCTCCCGTTTTCCTTTTATATGGTTGTTGTTCTTAAACCGTTTTAACAGATGGTTAAATATTCCACTTTCCTTTATGTGATGTAAGCTCTCTCCTGTAAATATGTATAATTTATTAGCAACTAAACTATATGTTAGTGTGAGTCCGAGTGATGTGGTTTTGTCGTTCCTGCCAGACCCTGCTAATCTGTTTTCAAGCTACGCGCTCCCCCCGGGGGGGTTATTTTGTAAATACATAAATTAATGTTTCATTGAGAAAAATACAGTGATAGACATGTGGTGCTACACTGAGTTTCTCAGTATATATTTAGCCAGCGCAGTTCATCGGGAGTCAGAGAAATAAAGTAAAATAAAACGCAGGATAAAAACAAGACGGAATGTTTTATGACTTTGTGTGTGCTGAACGTCAGCTACAAATATGCTTTTAGCATAAGCAGACCCGGTGCCATATGGAAGCCTTTAATATCTTTTAAGCTCGTCCAGTACCACAATGCGATGTTGCAGTACACGTTTGGGAGCCAACGTGACAAGAATGAGGTCGGAGGATGAAGTAGTGGTAGCAAGACGTTGGAAAAACAAATAACCGGGGTGACAGTGTTCTTTCCAGGCTGATTGATGAAAGAAGGTACATGGGGGGTTTATAAAGTGAGAAGAGGAAGGAGTCAGTGAACACGGCCAAGAAAAACCCATCGATGTTCCCCGGCTTGGTCCGCGTTGGAGACAAACAAATAATGGGACTTTTTAGAGCGTTCAGGGTCGAAAGCCAGGATTCCCATCGCATCGACTTCCTGAAATACAAAACATGATATATTTTTGGATCTTTTCATTAGCTGTATCATGTTTGTACTTTGCTTGGGATGCGAAATGTGAGGTCAGCTGAGATTACAAACAAGAGTGACTGTACGCCAGAAAGGAACGCTGTTTAGTCAGCGCGGGAGCTGCCAGGTCGGTGGTTGGCTAGAGGCCTAGCACAATACATGGTGACTAGCGCTCAACCTATAATTAATCCAATTCGCTACAGCTTTAACAGCGAGCGCGGAGGGCAGGGGGTGCCCCAACACTGCTCCCATTAGGAGGAAAATTGAAAACTATTTTTTTCGATTACAGATTATGAAAGTTACTTAGGCAGTAAAGGCTCGCCTGCCTGATTTATCTAAGGAGAGAGACATTTGGGCACCTTACTGTGGTCGCAGGGTTGGTGGTTTCCAGCGTGGGTCCTAAGACGGTATTGCCATTTTTCACCTGATTCACCCAATTTGTTTTAAAAACCTGTTTCCAATACTCTTTGGTCAGTAGGAACGTTCTCGGATGTCTTCAAAGTCAACAAGATATTTTCAGCACAAGTCTATGAGAATCATTCTTCCTGAGAATACGGAAGACTCATTTTATAATGACGGTGATCCACATTCACTCCAGATTATTAGGCTGCTAACTTTTGAACTAGTAAAGAGTGTGGACTTTATATCTTCCTTACCGGATATCAACGGTATTATACATTTTATAACATATCATATAGTATATGGGACCAATGCAGATACCGACCACAAAAGCAGCCAACATAGGTTTATGTAGCGGTTGCTGACATGCTGAATTTTCCCAGCTCTTTGCCTCAGGAGCTAACTCCATCTTCACGTGATGCTAACTGTTGTAGTCTACGGGCTACAGGCTACAAATGTTTCTGCCGGCAAAGGGTACTAGCATATAGTTGCACAGTGTGAGCATTATCACTGCTGGATCCTGAACCCAGGAATAGAGTGATCGGATTCATGGTTGGACTGGCCCGCAGGGGTACAGGGGAAACCCCAGGTGGGCCCTACTGCCTGGGGGCCCACCCCCTCCCCAAGGGATCAGGTTCCAGACTGTGCTGTTATTAAGCTGGTACATTCTCATGCATGCACTACAGCAGGCATGTCAAACTCAAAATCCCAACTGGGCCAAATAATCAAGGTCTAAGTCTTGTGTGGACCGTAAGAAAAGTAAAAAGGATTATATGTAGTTTTGAAAGGTTTATTAGAAAAACCAACAAAAAAGTATAATCAAAGAGATATCAAGTATCAGGAAGAAAACAATGTTAACAGTGTAAGCTGGATCTGTGTTATTCCCCATCATATATCACTGTGCGGTCCCCTTTCCTCTATAATACATATCAAAGACAACTAGTAAAATGCATCACTCCAGGTCCCATGTCCTTCCTGTCCAGCCACATGCCTCTTGGTATCTCTTCTTGCACCTTGTGTCCCCTCCAGCGACATGTCCTCTGTGCCTCCTGTGTCTATTCCTCTTGTGTCTGTGCCTCCTGTGTCTACCCTTGTGCCAGCCCCCTCCAATTTACCTTCTTTGTTGAGAGATGTTTCTGCTATCCAGATTCCAGAAGAATCCTTCTGCAATCAGGGCGTGATGGCTTCAAGGATATGGCGGGAGGCAGAGCTTTGCAAAGGCAGCTTGGTTTGCACAGCAGTTCCCCCCGTGGACATTTCCACATCTCTATCATTATCTTCTCGCACATGTGCAGAACGGTGAATGCTGCCCGGTTGGAGCTATGCTATGCTCCGATCATGGCAGACAGGCCTACAGAAACTCATCTGCTGGTGGCGGGCCGCATTCCATTGTGCTTCAAAAAGAAAACTTGGGTCGTAAAAGTATGTATGGAGTGCCGCATGTGGCCCGCAAGTTTGACATGTCTGCACTACAGTATTCACTCTATACATTTATCAAAATGGTTAGGCAAACCAATGTGGCGGTTGGGCACACCCCCACTAGAGACTGTCCACACCCCTAAACATGGGTCCCTACCACTGCATTCCCCCAGTGTGCCCTACATGTCCCAGTCCAAAACTGATCTCATTAATGAACTAATGATTATCGATTTTTACACATTGCAGAGATGGAGACCCTAACCCTCTTTTACCGCAGCCCAACCCTAACCTACCCCCTTAATGCCTAAAATGAACCCCTGCTTCCCTGCACCTTAACCCTAACCCTTCACCATTATTGACTAAACCTAACCCTCCCCAGTGGTGCCAAACCCCCCATACCCACATCCTAACCCTAACCTACCTCCCCGGCCGAACGCTAACCCCCCCCCGGTGGCACGTAAACCTATCCCCCTGCAGCCATACCCTAACGCTCCCGTCTATACTTACATTCAGGATCCTGGCTGTAGGTATCCCGGAGTCGGGATGCTGACCTGGTCAGGATTTTGGCGTCGGGGTTCTGACGACTCTCCGGATTCCGGCGTCGGTATTTCAGCAGCTGGGAGCCTGAACATGTACCTTTCAGAGGTTATACAACCTATGTGCAGTTACACTGACCCCGTTTGACCTGTTCGCACACTGTGACATTAATGTGATGGTGAGAGCGGGCCTAGTTGCAGCTATAACCAGGTCTTTGACTCAGAGGATAAATGGATATGAGCTCTAAGCTTAGCCTAGTATTGTGGTCTGTGCTACATCCTGAAATACCGGAGAAACACAAACTTATTGGAATTTATAGTGTTTGTCAGGATTTACTACTGTACCAGCAGATACCTGAGCTGCTCTATAAAGATCTCAAATTAAATTAAAACAAACTGTTATTCTCTTTTGGCTCTACACGGGCGTGCCTGAAACAAAAGGGGATTACATTATTACTGATTTCTTTATTTTCATTCATATTATTTGATTGAAGATAAAACTGTCCATTTTACTCCCTCTGGCTCTGGATTTAACATCTGCTAAAGCTTTGCACGTTTAGAATTTTTAAACTTTATTGTAATTTTTGGGGGGGCAGTAATTAGCCTTCGTTTTACATATGCTCTTTTCAATCAAATTCAATTTTTCTTAATATAGTTGACTTCTAAGATTCTTGATATTTTATTTACAAAGATCAATTTGTCATTACGGGGCATATTGTGTAGGAAGGGTTTCCAGTGGTTTCTCCAGCTAGCTTGTACGTTCCTCTCAAGAGAGACATTTCCTTCCCAAAATTTTTGGTTCAAGACCAAAATGCAGAGAAACAGTTAAGCCATATTCCTGACTTTGAAGGCAAGGTGCAAGTGATTACATCATTTGGGTAAAACTCTAATTTGAGGGAGATCTCTTTACAAGGCCCAGTCTTCATTTGTTTTCATAAAACTGCCTCCCCTCATATACAGTATAACATTGCAGACAATGTTTAGGGGCTAATAAAACTAAAAAAAGAAAGAAAAAGGGAAAGCATAGGCATGGATTGAGCAGGCTAGATTGACTAAATTGTTTTCTGGCTTCAAATACTTGGGCTTGTGTAGAGATGGAGGGGTGTTTCTTCTAAACTGCATGCAGAGCTGGCTGTTCACACAACATACAGTACATCCAGCTCAGCAAGGGTAGTATATGTGCCTGGATTACACCAGGAGAGAATAGTAGTATATATGCCTGGGTTACATCGGGAGAGAACAGTAGTATATGTACCTGGATTACACCAGGAGAGAATAGAAGTATATATGCCTGGGTTACATCGGGAGAGAACAGTAGTGTATGTGCCTGTGTTACACCAGGAGAGAGCAGTAGTATATGTGCCTGGGTTACACCAGGAGAGAACAGTAGTATATGTGCCTGGGTTACATCGGGAGAGAACAGTAGTGTATGTGCCTGTGTTACACCAGGAGAGAGCAGTAGTATATATGCCTGGGTTACACCAGGAGAGAACAGTAGTATATGTACCTGGGTTACATCAGGAGAGAACAGTAGTAAATGTGCCTGGGTTACACTAGGAGAGAACAGTAGTAAATGTGCCTGGGTTACACCAGGAGAGAACAGTAGTATATGTGCCTGGGTTACACCAGGAGAGAACAGTAGTATATGTGCCTGGGATACACCAGGAGAGAACAGTGGTATATGTGCCTGGGTTACACCAGGAGAGATCAGTAGTATATATGCCTGGGTTACACCAGGAGAGAACAGTAGTATATGTGCCTGGGTTACATCAGGAGAGAACAGTAGTATATGTGCCTGGGTTACACCAGGAGAGAACAGTAGTATATGTGCCTGGGTTACATCAGGAGAGAACAGTAGTATATGTGCCTGGGTTACACCAGTAGAGAACAGCAGTATATGTGCCTGGATTACACCAGGAGAGAATAGAAGTATATATGCCTGGGTTACATCGGGAGAGAACAGTAGTATATGTACCTGGGTTACACTAGGAGAGATAGTAGTATATGTGCCTGGGTTACATCGAGAGAGAACAGTAGTATATGTGCAAGGCATTTACCAAACAGTGAAGGTTTTACCATGGGAGTATAAATTTACCTGCAATTTATGTGGGGAAGATGGTCACCCTTATAGTCGATATCCATGGGCCAACCACAATTTGGGAGAAGAACAAGATCAGAGTGATGAGCCATCCAAAGAGAGAAAAAGTGAGAAGGAAGATTGTCAGGAGAAAGAAAACCAGATAAAGGTTCAGAGGGTGGAAAGTCAGAAGGAAGCCTGTGAGGTGATGGTAACAGAAGGTTCAGTGGGTAGAGAAGTTCCTTTTCAGGAGGTAAGAAGAGGGAATAAAAAGAAAAGGAAAGGAGAGGAAATACAAGTAGTACTTAGAAATTGGTTCAATGCTTTTACTACAGATGAAGAGGAGGTTGGTGAAGTTGTAAGAAATGGTGGTGACCTCTGTTTTGTGCCCAGGGTCAACAGAAAAACAAAACAAGAAAAGTCACAAAAAATGTAATTGAAGTTGGAGTCCCAGGGAAAAAGAGTAAAGAAATGATGAAAAGAAAGTTGAGACGAGAGAGAAGAGGGGGATACAGAGGAGGACAGACAGAAAATCCTAGAGTGGGACCCAGTAGGGACAGATTTGGTAGAGGAGGAAGTAGAGGCCATAGTGGTGGAAGAAACCCAAATTTTTGGAGGAGGAGGCTGTATCCTCAGGGTCTGTGGTTGGCCTGAGTGGTACTTTAGAAAGTAGTAAAGTGGGTGACCAATGCCAGGTAATTAGATTTGCCCATACGCCACCTGATCCAGAGCCTCCTGTAGAGGATGGTTCTAGACAGGAGGGGGGACGGGACGGTGATGGAATGACTTCAGTCATTGAGGAGGGTGATAATACCTCTGGGGAGGTAGTATATCAAGAGTGTTGATCCTCTATGGAGGTTTCAAAGTGTATAAAGTAAAAGTGAGCAAGGTCCTGCCTCTATAACCAAAGAAACATGGATCCTCAACCCATACAATGCGCCACTGTTAATGTGGCTTCTGTAGTTTCATTTTATGGCCTTTGATTTTTTTCAATATGATTGAGATAGATGTTTTGTTTTTGCAAGAGACTAGAATTAGTTAGTTGGACACCCTACACAAGGCGAAGCGAGAGTGGAGGTGTGGGCCTTCTTACTGGTCTCTTGCGGCCGAGCCGTACGGTGGGGTGGCAGTGCTTTTTACTGGTACGGTAACGGTGCACAAGGTTTTAGAATTACAAGCAGGTAGGTGTATGATTTTAGATATCAAACTGAGGGGACATGAGGGATTTTGGAAAATACCACTCACCTGATCCCTACCAGAGCTGTGGAAAATCAGTAGAAGTGAAGGAGGTGAGGGGTTTTTATGACAGACAGGGTGTCCTTTGTGAGGATAAGGAAGGCATCCTGAATGTTATTAGATCCTATTACTCTGATCATTTGTATGAGCAGCCACTTATCAGTGAAAGGATGGAAACATTTCTATGGGAGACACCTGGACTTTGCAATCCAGATGCCTCTATTGAAACCTTGAGTAAAGATGTGACAGCAGAGGAAGTTAAAAAGGTGATTGGTCAGTTAAATTTAAAGAAATCTCCAGGGCCAGATAGCTTCACATCTAAGTTTTATATAGTTTTTGCTAAAGATGAGTGCGTTCGGTTCTCTGAGATCCGAACCCCCCCGAACTTCACCTATTTTACACGGTTCCGAGGCAGCCTCGGATCTTCCCGCCTTGCTCGGTTAACCCGAACGAGGCCGAACGTCATCATCCCGCTATCGGATTCTCGCGAGATTCGTATTCTATATAAAGAGCCGAGCGTGACCGCCATTTTCACTCGTGCATTGGAGATTGAACGGAGAGGACGTGGCTACGTTCTCTCCCTGAAAAGCTCCATATCTGTGCTCAGTGTGCTGAAAAAATCTGTGCTCAGTGTGCTGCAAATATCTACGTTCTCTGCCTGTAAAGCTCCATATCTGTGCTCAGTGTGCTGCAAATATCTGTGCTCAGTGTGCTGCATTTTGGTGACCAACAGTATATAGTTGTACAGTACAGTAGGCCATTGTTGTATCTTGCAGCTCTGTGTCACTGCAACTATCCATTCCATATCTGTGCTGCATTTTTGTGAGCAGTATATATAGTAGTACGGTGCAGCATTTTGGTGACCAACAGTATATAGTTGTACAGTACAGTAGGCCATTGCTGTGTCTTGCAGCTCTGTATCACTGCAAGTATCCATTCCATATCTGTGCTGCATTTTTGTGAGCAGTATATAGTAGTATAGTCCAGCATTTTGGTGACCAACAGTATATAGTTGTACAGTACAGTAGGCCATTGCTGTATCTTGCAGCTCGGTGTCACTGCAAGTATCCATTCCATATCTGTGCTGCATTTTTGTGAGCAGTATATATAGTAGTACAGTGCAGCATTTTGGTCAATAACAGTATATAGTTGTACAGTACAGTAGGCCATTGCTGTATCTTGCAGCTCTGTGTCACTGCAAGGACCCATTCCATATCTGTGCTGCATTTTTGTGAGCAGTATATATAGTAGTACAGTGCAACATTTTGGTGACCAACAGTATATAGTTGTACAGTACAGTAGGCCATTGCTGTATCTTGCAGCTCTGTGTCACTGCAAGTATCCATTCCATATCTGTGCTGCATTTTTGTGACCAGTATATATAGTAGTACAGTGCAGCATTTTGGTGACCAACAGTATATAGTTGTACAGTACAGTAGGCCATTGCTGTATCTTGCAGCTCTGTGTCACTGCAAGTATCCATTCCATATGTGCTGCATTTTTGTGAGCAGTATATATAGTAGTACAGTGCAGCATTTTGGTGACCAACAGTATATAGTTGTACAGTACAGTAGGCCATTGCAGTATCTTGCAGCTCTGTGGCACTGCAAGTATCCATATCTGTGCTGCATTGTTGTGAGCAGTATATATAGTAGTACAGTGCAGCATTGTGGTGACCAGCATACTACAGTACAATAGTCCAGTGCTGTTCTTGCTGCTCAGTGTCAGTTCTCCGTAGTATCATCAGTGCTCAGTAAAATCAGTGCTCAGTATAATCAGTGATTAATCAGTATAATCAGTTCTCAGTATAATCAGTGCGCTGTTAGACGTGCGCCCGTTTTCCGCCATTAGTGCATTGGGATTTAGACAATTGATGAAGTTATTGTGTCCCCGGTACAAAATCCCATCTAGATTCCACTTCACTTGGCAGGCGATAGCGAGATTTTACCAATTAATATAAGTGATTTATAATTCATTATTAATTACAGTGATCTTGCCAAATGATTCCAGTGATTTTGTCATTTTCTTCCAGTGATTTGGACCAATAATACCATTGATTAGAACGAATAATTCCAGTGATTTTGTCATTTTCTTCCAGTGATTTGGACCAATAATACCATTGATTAGAACGAATAATTCCTGTGATTTTGTCATTTTCTTCCAGTGATTTGGACCAATAATACTATTGATTAGAACGAATAATTCCTGTGATTTTGTCATTTTCTTCCAGTGATTTGGAACAATAATACCATTGATTAGAACGAATAATTCCTGTGATTTTGTCATTTTCTTCCAGTGATTTGGACCAATAATACCATTGATTAGAACGAATAATTCCTGTGATTTTGTCATTTTCTTCCAGTGATTTGGACCAATAATACCATTGATTAGAACGAATAATTCCTGTGATTTTGTCATTTTCTTCCAGTGATTTGGATCAATAATACCATTGATTAGAACGAATAATTCTAGTGATTTTGTCATTTTCTTCCAGTGATTTGGACCAATAATACCATTGATTAGAACAAATAATTCCAGTGATTTTGTCATTTTCTTCCAGTGATTTGGACCAATAATACCATTGATTAGAACAAATAATTCCTGTGATATTGAGGTGTTTGTGTCGCTTAGTTTAGCCGTCCAGCGACCACAGTGCACCTCTTTTTCTCTTTTCTTTGCATCATGTGCTGTTTGGGGCCCATTTTTTTAAGTGCTATCCTGTCTGACACTTCAGTGCCACTCCTAGATGGGCCAGGTGTTTGTGCCGCCCTCTTGGGTCGCTTAGCTTAGACCTCGGTGCAAATTGTAGGACTAAAAATAATATTGTGAGGTGTGAGGTGTTCAGAATAGACTGGAAATGAGTGTAAATTATGGTTATTGAGGTTAATAATACTATAGGATTAAAATTACCCCCAAATTCTATGATTTAAGCTGTTTTTGTGTGGGTTTTGAAAAAAACACCGGAATCCAAAACACACCCGAATCCGACCAAAAACTTTTCAGGGAGGTTTTGCCAAAACGCGTCTGAATCCAAAACACGGCCGCGGAACCGAATCCAAAACCAAAACACAAAACCCGAAAAATTTCCAGTGCACATCTCTAGTTTTTGCATATCTCTTGATACCTAGCCTTTGTAGAAGTTTTTAATGAGTACCTGGGTGAGGGAACTCTCCCTCCTTCTATGAGTTTATCTGCTCTAATATTACTGTCTAAGGGTAAGGATCCTTCTCATATTGAGAACTGGCGCCCCTTTGCCCTTCTTAATATGGACAGGAAGATTTTGGCAAAAATAGTGTCAGGAATCAGCGTTCAGTGGCATCTCACTTACCAACGCGCTGGTTTGAAGGCCTCTGGAGGTCACGCCCCAGGTCTACAGCTGTATGAATGCTCTGTCCGCGGGCATGGTGCCCATTGTCATTGTGTACCCCTGAAGTCCATCTAGTGTGTACCCACCCTCTGTGCAGCATGGGCGCCGCCATGACACTTGCGGTCAGCTAACCTGCAAACACCCAATCCTGCGCTGTGTCTGCACACATGATTCAAACATCCAATACCTGCTGACCAGGGGGTATAAATCCAGAACATCGGCTCAGTCTCATCACCTTGCACAATGCGCCACATCCAGTATACAGCGTCTCCTGGCTCCAGTCTCCAGTGATTTCCTTGCTCCAGTGTCTCCGTGGAACTACAGGCTCCAGCCGTCCTGCTCTGCTACAACTCCTTCCACAGTCAGCTTCCACCTCTGCATGCAGTAAGAGACTCTCTCCAGGTGCTACTTACCATTCTTACCTGTGTGTTGTTTATCTGCGTTTAGCACTGTGCTATTCCATCTGGCACTTAAAACAACCAGCTTGCAATTTACAAACTGTCACCTGCTTTGGCCTTGCTTGGCTTTGTGGACTTGTGCATATATACAGACTATGTGAATCTATTGCTGTTGGTTTCCAGACCAATCTCCGGAGTTACTATTGCCTGTGTTCATTGTTATCAGCTGCATTACTATCGTCTGCATATTGGATCCTGTTATCATTGACTTCCAAGTCGACCATCAATGTTTGCCATCGGCTTCCAGGCCGGTCATCACTGTTATTAATTTCACTGGTTTACAGATCATCACCTGTGACTGTTGTTATACCTCTGTCAGCTCCTTTGCTCAAACCATCAGTGTTGTTATTGTGCTTCAGTGACTGTTCATACCTCTGTGTACTAAATAAATATCATTGCGCACATGCGCAGGAATCTACTACAGCCTCCTTGTTTCCTCCACTGCACCACCACTGACCCAATAGTGTCCCCTCCGGGTACAGACACAGTTACAGACCTGAAAAATAGGATGTCAGAGTTTTCTGAACAACTGCTTTCTCCATCTCAGCACTGTACTATGAAAGGTCGAAGCACCTTTAGTGCTGTCCTTGGTATCTGGGAGGCCATAGAGCGGTGCCATGCTGAGAAATAGGGAAAGTATTTGCTGGCATTGGATCAGTCTAAGGCTTTTGACTGAGTGAACCATAAGTACCTTTGGGCCTTGCTTGAAAGTTCTAGTTGGGTTGTGAATTGACTATAAACATTATTCAGTCAGGCCGAGAGCTCCCGGCTTGTCAATTTCTTTGGTTGGGTCTTACTTTTGAAGTGGGCTCTGTGGTCCATTGGGGTTGCCCCCTGAGCCCCCTCCTGTATGTATTTGCGATTGATCCCTTCATCAGAAGGGTTGAAAAAAGTGCAGTTGGAGGGTGCAGCTGGGCTTGGAGATGCCTTTGAAGGTAGTGGCCTATGCCGATTATGTCACAGTTCTGTCATCACTGGCAGAGGCACATGATATAAAAGATCTAATCTTTTAGTATTCTGAGGCCTTGTGCTCTAAAATAAATCATGGGAAATATGAAGCTTTCTGGATGGAGGAGTCAGGTGAGGAATTTTGCCTTCCGGACAGCCTACCCATGCCAGTCCACAGATAAAGATTCTAGGCATTTGTTTCGATCATGGTGATTATGCCACTCTAAATTGGGTGAAGACTCTGGAAATTGCTGCCAAGAAAGTAGTGATGAGCGGGTTCGGTTCCTCGGAATCCGAACCCGCCCGAACTTCAGGTTTTTTTCCACGGGGCCGAGCGACTCGGATCTTCCCGCCTTGCTCGGTTAACCCGAGCGCGCCCGAACGTCATCATCCCGCTGTCGGATTCTCGCGAGGCTCGGATTCTATCGCGAGACTCGGATTCTATATAAGGAGCCGCGCGTCGCCGCCATTTTCACACGTGCATTGAGATTGATAGGGAGAGGACGTGGCTGGCGTCCTCTCCGTTTAGACTAGAGTACTAGAGAGAGACACTAATTTTGGGGAGCATATTATTAGGAGGAGTACTACTTGCTGCTGATAGTGTGACCAGTGACCACAACCAGTTTAATTAATCCGTTCTCTGCCTGAAAAAAAAACGATACACAGTGTGACACAGTCACATACCATATCTGTGCTCAGCCCAGTGTGCTGCATCATATGTAATACTGTATATCATTATCTGACTGTGCTGAGTGCTCACTGCTCACACAGCTTAATTGTGGGGGAGACTGGGGAGCAGTTATAGCAGGAGTACATATTTTAAGTACAGTGCACACTTTTGCTGCCAGAGTGCCACTGCCAGTGTGACTGACCAGTGACCACTGACCACCAGTATTGTGATTGTCTGCTGATCACCAGTATATTGTGATTGTCTGTCTGAAAAAGTTAAACACTCGTCGTGTGGTGTATTCATAAACGCATTCTGCAGACAGTGTCCAGCAGGTCCGTCATTACATAATATATACCTGTCCGGCTGCAGTACTAGTGTGATATATATATATTTTAATTTTATCTCATTATCATCCAGTCTATATTAGCAGCAGACACAGTACGGTAGTCCACGGCTGTAGCTACCTCTGTGTCGGCAGTCGCTCGTCCATCCATAATTGTATACCACCTACCCGTGTTTTTTTTTTCTTTTCTATCTTCTTGATACTAGTAGCTTACTTTAGGAGTCTGCAGTGCTGAGTCTGACAGACAGTGTCCAGCAGGTCCGTCATTACATAATATATACCTGTCCGGCTGCAGTACTAGTGTGATATATATATATATATTTTAATTTTATCTCATTATCATCCAGTCTATATTAGCAGCAGACACAGTACGGTAGTCCACGACTGTAGCTACCTCTGTGTCGGCAGTCGCTCGTCCATCCATAATTGTATACCACCTACCCGTGGTTTTTTTTCTTCTTTCTATCTTCTTGATACTAGTAGCTTACTTTAGGAGTCTGCAGTGCTGACAGACAGTGTCCAGCAGGTCCGTCATTACATAATATATACCTGTCCGGCTGCAGTACTAGTGTGATATATATATATATATATTTTAATTTTATCTCATTATCATCCAGTCTATATTAGCAGCAGACACAGTACGGTAGTTCACGGCTGTAGCTACCTCTGTGTCGGCAGTCGCTTGTCCGTCCATAATTGTATACCACCTACCCATGGTTTTTTTTTTTTCTATCTTCTTGATACTAGTAGCTTACTTTAGGAGTCTGCAGTGCTGAGTCTGACAGACAGTGTCCAGCAGGTCCGTCATTACATAATATATACCTGTCCGGCTGCAGTACTAGTGTGATATATATATATATTTTAATTTTATCTCATTATCATCCAGTCTATATTAGCAGCAGACACAGTATGGTAGTCCACGGCTGTAGCTACCTCTGTGTTGGCAGTCGCTCGTCATCCATAAGTATACTAGTATCCATCCATCTCCATTGTTTACCTGAGGTGCCTTTTAGTTGTGCCTATTAAAATATGGAGAACAAAAATGTTGAGGTTCCAAAAATAGGGAAAGATCAAGATCGACTTCCACCTCGTGCTGAAGCTGCTGCCACTAGTCATGGCCGAGACGATGAAATGCCATCAACGTCGTCTGCCAAGGCCGATGCCCAATGTCATAGTACAGAGCATGTAAAATCCAAAACACCAAATATCAGTAAAAAAAGGACTCAAAAATCTAAAATAAAATTGTCGGAGGAGAAGCGTAAACTTGCCAATATGCCATTTACCTCACGGAGTGGCAAGGAACGGCTGAGGCCCTGGCCTATGTTCATGGCTAGTGGTTCAGCTTCACATGAGGATGGAAGCACTCAGCCTCTCGCTAGAAACATGAAAAGACTCAAGCTGGCAAAAGCACAGCAAAGAACTGTGCGTTCTTCGAAATCCCAAATCCACAAGGAGAGTCCAATTGTGTCGGTTGCGATGCCTGACCTTCCCAACACTGGACGTGAAGAGCATGCGCCTTCCACCATTTGCACGCCCCCTGCAAGTGCTGGAAGGAGCACCCGCAGTCTAGTTCCTGATAGTCAGATTGAAGATGTCAGTGTTGAAGTACACCAGGATGAGGAGGATATGGGTGTTGCTGGCGCTGGGGAGGAAATTGACAAGGAGGATTCTGATGGTGAGGTGGTTTGTTTAAGTCAGGCACCCGGGGAGACACCTGTTGTCCGTGGGAGGAATATGGCCATTGACATGCCTGGTGAAAATACCAAAAAAATCAGCTCTTCGGTGTGGAAGTATTTCAACAGAAATGCGGACAACATTTGTCAAGCCGTGTGTTGCCTTTGTCAAGCTGTAATAAGTAGGGGTAAGGACGTTAACCACCTCGGAACATCCTCCCTTATACGTCACCTGCAGCGCATTCATAATAAGTCAGTGACAAGTTCAAAATAAACTTTGGGCGACAGCGGAAGCAGTCCACTGACCAGTAAATCCCTTCCTCTTGTAACCAAGCTCACGCAAACCACCCCACCAACTCCCTCAGTGTCAATTTCCTCCTTCCCCAGGAATGCCAATAGTCCTGCAGGCCATGTCACTGGCAATTCTGACGAGTCCTCTCCTGCCTGGGATTCCTCCAATGCATCCTTGCGTGTAACGCCTACTGCTGCTGGCGCTGCTGTTGTTGCTGCTGGGAGTCGATGGTCATCCCAGAGGGGAAGTCGTAAGACCACTTTTACTACTTCCACCAAGCAATTGACTGTCCAACAGTCCTTTGCGAGGAAGATGAAATATCACAGCAGTCATCCTGCTGCAAAGCGGATAACTGAGGCCTTGGCATTCTGGGTGGTGAGAAACGTGGTTCCGGTATCCATCATTACTGCAGAGCCAACTAGAGACTTGTTGGAGGTACTGTGTCCCCGGTACCAAATACCATCTAGGTTCCATTTCTCTAGGCAGGCGATACCGAAAATGTACACAGACCTCAGAAAAAGAGTCACCAGTGTCCTAAAAAATGCAGCTGTACCCAATGTCCACTTAACCACGGACATGTGGACAAGTTGAGCAGGGCAGGGTCAGGACTATATGACTGTGACAGCCCACTGGGTAGATGTATGGACTCCCGCCGCAAGAACACCAGCGGCGGCACCAGTAGCAGCATCTCGCAAACGCCAACTCTTTCTTAGGCAGGCTACGCTTTGTATCACCAGTTTCCAGAATACGCACACAGCTGAAAACCTCTTACGGCAACTGAGGAAGATCATCGCGGAATGGCTTACCCCAATTGGACTCTCCTGTGGATTTGTGGCATCGGACAACGCCAGCAATATTGTGTGTGCATTAAATATGGGCAAATTCCAGCACATCCCATGTTTTGCACATACCTTGAATTTGGTGGTGCAGAATTATTTAAAAAACGAGAGGGGCGTGCAAGAGATGCTGTCGGTGGCCAGAAGAATTGCGGGACACTTTCGGCGTACAGGCACCACGTACAGAAGACTGGAGCACCACCAAAAACGCCTGAACCTGCCCTGCCATCATCTGAAGCAAGAAGTGGTAACGAGGTGGAATTCAACCCTATATATGCTTCAGAGGTTGGAGGAGCAGCAAAAGGCCATTCAAGCCTATACAATTGAGCACGATATAGGAGGTGGAATGCACCTGTCTCAAGCGCAGTGGAGAATGATTTCAACGTTGTGCAAGGTTCTGCTGCCCTTTGAACTTGCCACACGTGAAGTCAGTTCAGACACTGCCAGCCTGAGTCAGGTCATTCCCCTCATCAGGCTTTTGCAGAAGAAGCTGGAGACATTGAAGGAGGAGCTAACACAGAGCGATTCCGCTAGGCATGTGGGACTTGTGGATGGAGCCCTTAATTCGCTTAACAAGGATTCACGGGTGGTCAATCTGTTGAAATCAGAGCACTACATTTTGGCCACCGTGCTCGATCCTAGATTTAAAACCTACCTTGGGTCTCTCTTTCCGGCAGACACAAGTCTGCTGGGGTTCAAAGAACTGCTGGTGACAAAATTGTCAAGTCAAGCGGAACGCGACCTGTCAACATCTCCTCCTTCACATTCTCCCGCAACTGGGGGTGCGAGGAAAAGGCTCAGAATTCCGAGCCCACCCGCTGGCGGTGATGCAGGGCAGTCTGGAGTGACTGCTGATGCTGACATCTGGTCCGGACTGAAGGACCTGCCAACGATTACGGCCATGTCGTCTACTGGCACTGCATATGATTCTCTCCCCATTGAAAGAATGGTGGAGGATTATATGAGTGACCGCATCCAAGTAGGCACGTCAGACAGTCCGTACTTATACTGGCAGGAAAAAGAGGCAATTTGGAGGCCCTTGCACAAACTGGCTTTATTCTACCTAAGTTGCCCTCCCACAAGTGTGTACTCCGAAAGAGTGTTTAGTGCCGCCGCTCACCTTGTCAGCAATCGGCGTACGAGGTTACTTCCAGAAAATGTGGAGAAGATGATGTTCATTAAAATGAATTATAATCAATTCCTCCGTGGAGACATTGACCAGCAGCAATTGCCTCCACAAAGTACACAGGGAGCTGAGATGGTGGATTCCAGTGGGGACGAATTGATAATCTGTGAGGAGCGGGATGTACACGGTGATATATCGGAGGATGATGATGAGGTGGACATCTTGCCTCTGTAGAGCCAGTTTGTGCAAGGAGAGAGTAATTGCTTCTTTTTCGGTGGGGGTCCAAACCAACCCGTCATTTCAGTCACAGTCGTGTGGCAGACCCTGTCACTGAAATGATGGGTTGGTTAAAGTGTGCATGTCCTGTTTATACAACATAAGAGTGGGTGGGAGGGCCCAAGGACAATTCCATCTTGCACCTCTTTTTTCTTTCATTTTTCTTTGCGTCATGTGCTGTTTGGGGAGTGTTTTTTGGAAGGGCCATCCTGCGTGACACTGCAGTGCCACTCCTAGATGGGCCAGGTGTTTGTGTCGGCCACTAGGGTCGCTTAGCTTACTCACACAGCTACCTCATTGCGCCTCTTTTTTTCTTTGCGTCATGTGCTGTTTGGGGAGTGTTTTTTGGAAGGGCCATCCTGCGTGACACTGCAGTGCCACTCCTAGATGGGCCAGGTGTTTGTGTCGGCCACTAGGGTCGCTTAGCTTACTCACACAGCTACCTCATTGCGCCTCTTTTTTTCTTTGCGTCATGTGCTGTTTGGGGAGTGTTTTTTGGAAGGGCCATCCTGCGTGACACTGCAGTGCCACTCCTAGATGGGCCAGGTGTTTGTGTCGGCCACTAGGGTCGCTTAGCTTACTCACACAGCTACCTCATTGCGCCTCTTTTTTTCTTTGCGTCATGTGCTGTTTGGGGAGTGTTTTTTGGAAGGGCCATCCTGCGTGACACTGCAGTGCCACTCCTAGATGGGCCAGGTGTTTGTGTCGGCCACTAGGGTCGCGAGGCTTACTCACACAGCTACCTCATTGCGCCTCTTTTTTTCTTTGCGTCATGTGCTGTTTGGGGAGTGTTTTTTGGAAGGGCCATCCTGCGTGACACTGCAGTGCCACTCCTAGATGGGCCAGGTGTTTGTATCGGCCACTAGGGTCGCTTAGCTTACTCACACAGCTACCTCATTGCGCCTCTTTTTTTCTTTGCGTCATGTGCTGTTTGGGGAGTGTTTTTTGAAAGGGCCATCCTGCGTGACACTGCAGTGCCACTCCTAGATGGGCCAGGTGTTTGTGTCGGCCACTAGGGTCGCTTAGCTTACTCACACAGCTACCTCATTGCGTCTCTTTTTTTCTTTGCGTCATGTGCTGTTTGGGGAGTGTTTTTTGGAAGGGCCATCCTGCGTGACACTGCAGTGCCACTCCTAGATGGGCCAGGTGTTTGTGTCGGCCACTAGGGTCGCTTAGCTTAGTCATCCAGCGACCTTGGTGCAAATTTTAGGACTAAAAATAATATTGTGAGGTGTTCAGAATAGACTGAAAATGAGTGGAAATTATGGTTTTTGAGGTTAATAATACTTTGGGATCAAAATGACCCCCAAATTCTATGATTTAAGCTGTTTTTTAGGGGTTTTTGAAAAAAACACCCGAATCCAAAACACACCCGAATCCGACAAAAAAATTTTGGTGAGGTTTTGCCAAAACGCGGTCGAACCCAAAACACGGCCGCGGAACCGAACCCAAAACCAAAACACAAAACCCGAAAAATTTCAAGTGCACATCTCTACAAGAAAGTAGAGAGCTGGAAGTGATGGAAATTCTCTTTCAGGGAAAGGGTTGATTTGTGCAAAACCTACCTGATCCCAATTTTTTTTATATGTCATCTATGTGTGTTTTTTGCCTCAATCTTTATGGACCAAACTGAATTCTCTGTTTTTCCTGTTATTTTGTGGAACTAAGATGAATTTAATCAAGAGAGTTATCACTTACAAATCGAGGAAAGACGGAGGATTGGGTATGGTCAATCCTGTTGTCTTTTTTGTAACCATTTATTTAAAACATAACCTTGGGAGTTTTTTGTTAGAGATGTGTAAGTGGATTTAGTGATTGGGTGTCTCCTTTCCGTAGACTTTGGTTAGAAGGAGGCCAAAAAACTAACTGCACCAGCAAATGTACCACAAGCAGCGATAAAACCCACCGTTAACAGCATGTACATTTTTGTAGTTTTCACATTGCAGAACTATCTTCAGGTTGGGTTCGGGTGATCAGTCACTATACAGACGCTGGAATCCCGATCTTTTAACTGCCGGCAGGGGCGCAAGCGCAAAGATGCCCCTTGCGAGCTCGCTGAGCTCACCACATAGTGGGTTCGGTGGCTCTATTCCCACTCTATCGGTGTTGTGGACACCCATGAGTGGGAATAATCCCTGTTAGTCGGCATGCCGACAGGTGGGCTCTGAATCCGTCAGCATCAGTATAGTGACTGGCGGTAACTACATACTCTATCTTCCTATCACATAGTGGTTTCCACCACAGCTCCAGTGTAGCTCCAATGCAACCACTCTAGGGAAGAATTCTAGGAGAAGAAGGTCCCTTGTCAGGTTCTTAAATATCCATTTGTCTGGTCAACGTGTTGCGCACCAGGAACCCAGGGATGTGCAGTGTGGTAAATGGCTCAGGAGGCACTGGCTAGTACCAGAGCCAGATTTACACACAATATATGAGCCAAAAGGTTCATGTGGGCATTATACACAGGTGCAGCAGTATATACATGTGGGCATTATACACAGGTGCAGCAGTATATACATGTGGGCATTATACACAGGTGCAGCAGTATATACATGTGGGCATTATACCAGGGCTGTTTCTAGCCAATTTGGCTCACAGTGCGAGATTTCAAAATGCGCCCCCCCCCCCTGACATAGCAAAAAATGCGCCGCCCCTCCTCTCCCAAAGATATAAAAAGAAAAAGGTAGGCGCGCGCGTTCCCGGCAAAGGGGGCGTGGTCTCTGTAAAATGGGCATGGCCTCATCTGAAAAGACTACCTTACACCCCAGTTTTTGACCTTGCACCAACAGATCACGGCGAGCACAGGAAAAAAATAAAAAAAATATCAATTAGTTATTTATTTATTTATTATCAGTTTCTTATATAGTGCAGCATATTCTGTTGCGCTTTACAATTAGAACAACAGTTATAGAACAAAACTGGGCAAAGACAGACAGACATAGAGGTAGGAAGGCCCTGCTCGCAAGCTTACAGTCTATAGGGAAATAGGCATTGATACACAAGGATAGATGCCCTTGATACATTAAATCCCCATTACGGCAGGCAAGAGTCCCCATTTTACACATTATGGCAGGCAGGTGTCCCCATTTTACACATTACGGCAGGCGAGAGTCCCCATTTTCCACATTACGGCAGGCAAGTGTCCCCATTTTCCACATTACGGCAGGCAAGTGTCCCCATTTTCCACATTACGGCAGGCAAGTGTCCCCATTTTACACAATACGGCAGGCAAGTGTCCCCATTTTACACAATACGGCAGGCAAGTGTCCCCATTTTACACATTACGGCAGGCAAGAGTCCCCATTTTACACATTACGGCAGGCAAGTGTCCCCATTTTACACAATACGGAAGGCAAGAGTCCCCATTTTACACAATACGGAAGGCAAGTGTCCCCATTTTCCACATTACGGCAGGCAAGTGTCCCCATTTTACACAATACGGCAGGCAAGTGTCCCCATTTTACACAATACGGAAGGCAAGAGTCTTCATTTTACACAATACGGAAGGCGAGAGTTCCCATTTTCCACATTACGGCAGGCAAGTGTCCCCATTTTCCACATTACGGCAGGCAAGTGTCCCCATTTTACACAATACGGCAGGCAAGTGTCCCCATTTTACACAATACGGCAGGCAAGAGTCCCCATTTTACACAATACGGCAGGCAAGAGTCCCCATTTTACACAATACGGCAGGCAAGTGTCCCCATTTTACACAATACGGCAGGCAAGTGTCCCCATTTTACACAATACGGCAGGCAAGTGTCCTCATTTTACACAATACGGCAGGCAACTGTCCCCATTTTACACAATACGGCAGATGTCCCCATTTTCCACATTACGGCAGGCAAGAGTCCCTATTTTCCACATGATGGCAGGCAAGAGTCCCCATTTTACACATGATGGCAGGCAAGAGTCCCCATTTTACACATGATGGCAGCGGAGGGGAGGGGGGAAGAGAGAGGGAGAGGCTGACTGATGTTTGAAGTGGTTCTTCCCGCTCTTCGGCAGCCTCTCCCTCGTCTTCGCGGCGCTTAGCTCCCCCTCCTAGTCTCCTCCCTCCTCCCGAGTACCCAGCTTGGGGGGCGGAGTTTTGCGGAATGACGCGGGTGCATCGTAAAATCACGACGCACCTGCGTCATTCCACGAAACTCCGCCCCCCAAGCTGGGTACGCGGGAGGAGGGGGAATTTAAGAACACAAGAAGTGCCGCGGCGGGCGCCCCGTGCGGTTGCATGGCTCGCCCGCCGCAAGAAACGGCACTGCATTATACATAGGTACAGCAGTATATACATGTGGGCATTATACACAGGTGCAGCAGTATATACATGTGGGCATTATACACAGGTGCAGCAGTATATACATGTGGGCATTATACACAGGTGCAGCAGTATATACATGTGGGCATTATACACAGGTGCAGCAGTATATACATGTGGGCATTATACACAGGTGCAGCAGTAAATACATGTGGGCATTATACACAGGTGCAGCAGTATATACATGTGGGCATTATACACAGGTGCAGCAGTATATATATATGTGGGCATTATACACAGGTGCAACAGTATATACATGTGGGCATTATACACAGGTGCAGCAGTAAATACATGTGGGCATTATACACAGGTGCAGCAGTATATACATGTGGGCATTATACACAGGTGCAGCAGTATATACATGTGGGCATTATACACAGGTGCGGCAGTATATACATGTGGGCATTATACACAGGTGCAGCAGTATATACATGTGGGCATTATACACAGGTACAGCAGTATATACATGTGGGCATTATACACAGGTGCAGCAGTATATACATGTGGGCATTATACACAGGTGCAGCAGTATATACATGTGGGCATTATACACAGGGGCAGCAGTATATACATGTGGGCATTATACACAGGTGCAGCAGTATATACATGTGGGCATTATACCCAGGTGCAGCAGTAAATACATGTGGGCATTATACACAGGTGCAGCAGTATATACATGTGGGCATTATACACAGGTGCAGCAGTATATACATGTGGGCATTATACACAGGTGCAGCAGTATATACATGTGGGCATTATACACAGGTACAGCAGTAAATACATGTGGGCATTATACACAGGTGCAGCAGTATATACATGTGGGCATTATACACAGGTGCAGCAGTATATACATGTGGGCATTATACACAGGTGCAGCAGTATATACATGTGGGCATTATACACAGGTGCAGCAGTATATACATGTGGGCATTATACACAGGTGCAGCAGTAAATACATGTGGGCATTATACACGGGTGCAGCAGTAAATACATGTGGGCATTATACACAGGTGCAGCAGTATATACATGAGGGCATTATACACAGTTACAGCAATATATACATGTGGGCATTATACACAGGTGCGGCAGTATAACTGCTGGAAATTTGGTGAGTTTTGATCAGAGATGTGTGGAAAAGAGAGGTGCTGCCTCACCTGCCATAGACTTTTTACTCCAGAGTTTTGACTATAAAAATGATTAGAATAATGCAGAGAAGATATTTCTAATACAGTATATAGTATTCTTTGTATTTTTCATATACTTTATATAGTCAAAACTCTGACGTATACGTTAGTATGACAGGAAAGGATCTGCCTCATCTGCTTCACCCCACCGCACGTTACTGCAGGAACCATCAAGTTAACAGCCAAACCCCATGGCTTTTGCAGCATCAGTGAATAGCTGTAACTTCAGATTATCCACAACTGCTGCAGTCTACAGAGGAACACCATTAAAAGTTTCCTGAAACAAAACCCATTTAAACTGGTTCTGCATTATTTCTGATGAGAAAAATATGAAATGATAAGGCTTGGTTACCCTGGCCATGGCTAAGTTTTCGAAAGAAACTTCTAGCCATGGGTATGACCTTGCAAGTGAAGTCAAGTAAGGCCAACAGTGACCGAGCTTGGCGCAGGCTGACTTTAACAAAGCAACGGTGTTGTGCAAAAATGAAAAATACTGTGTCGGACCCTCCATCTTCTCACTTGCAACTGGGACCCCAAATTGATGGAAAACAAACTTAATTGAGAACATCAAGGTTAAGTGATCCAAATCAGCTTGGCCAATACAAAGGAAGTCATCAAGATACTGAACTGTCTCATGACCTCTGCAATAAAACGTGCCTGAAGATTAGTAAAGAATTGTCCAATATGAAGCAAATATTGGTGCCAAACTGTAAAGAAGTGTTAACTGTATTTCTCTTACGTACTAGAGGATGCTGGGGTCCACATTAGTACCATGGGGTGTAGACGGGTCCACTAGGAGCCACTGGCACTTTAAGAGTTTGAGAGTGTGGGCTGGCTCCTCCCTCTATGCCCTCCTACCAAACTCAGTTTAGAAAATGTGCACGGAGGAGCCGGTCACAGCTAGGGGAGCTCTCCAGAGTTTCTCTAGTAAAAGTTTTCTTAGAGTTTATATACAGCCTCCCTGCTTCGTGGGACTAAGGGGGGGAGTAGTGTCCGCCCTTCGGGGTCTGAGCCACTATCTCCGCTGACAGGACACTGAGCTCCTGAGAGCGCTGATCGTTAGCCGCTCCAGACGACCGCTCACTCCCGCAGCATGCCACCACCCCCTTACAGAGCCAGAAGACTTCGGTGGCGAGTGAGTCACCGGCCCCCATGGTCAAGCGGGGAGCCGGTGTGAAGATGGCAGCAACAGGGTAGGGAGCGCAGTACTAACTGCGCTCTGGGGCTCAGCGGTACATGGTGCGGCGCTGTGAGGGGCGCCCTGAGCCAGCGCCTATACCCTACACTGGTCAGCAAGCCTGTCAAGGTCCCCGGATCGCTGCCAGCAGAAATCCTCAGGCCAGTATAATATAATGGAGAGCGGGAAGCAGCACCATGTTCGGGGGGGCGGAGCTTCTCCTCAGAGCGGACCCAGCAGCGTTCAGCGCCATTTTCCGGCTTGCAGTTCCTGTACAACAGACGCTGACAGGGAGAGCTGTCCCTCCAAGCAACTCCAGCTATCCTGTGCGGTACCAGGGGGTTGTAGAGGGGGGGGGAGGCTGTGTAAAGTCTGTGTAGCCTATTAAAGTACACAGACAGCGCTGGTAGTTTCATTAGTTCTACCTCAAAAAGCTCTGTGTGTGGGTTGGCTCCAATCTCTGTGTCTCTCTGTGGCATACTTGGGGGCAAGCTGTGACTGACATTTCCGTGTGTGTGTGTGTGTGTGTGTGTGTGTGTGTGAGTGTTTAATATCTCACATAGCCATGTCTAGGGACTCTGTGTCATATGCTGCAGAAGATGTTTCCTCTCAGGAGAGATCCATTTCATGTACACAGGACTGTAATGCTTTGTCTCAGATCCCTATTGTTGAACCTGACTGGTTAACCTCTATCAAAGGAATGATCTCTCAGATCTCTACTAGGGTAGCTAATACTGAGACTGAAACTCAGGTGTTGAAGAAGTCTACGGCAGTTTAGTCAGGCTCTGTCCCTAATCCTGCAAAATCCCCTAGCATATTTCCATAGAAACGTGCACTTTCCCAAATTATGCAAGATGACACGGATACTGATTCTGATACTGCAGACGGTGATGGGGAGGTGCTGAGGGGGGAGGCATCCCTTCCTAAGGGGGTGCAGCTCATGATTGAGGTCATTAGAGATGTGTTAAACATTAATGACACCACACCTGAGCAGGTTGAGGAAGTTTACTTCACTGACAATAAGAAAGCCTCGCTAACCTTCCCTGCGTCTAAAGAATGAAACGCTATATTTGAAAAATCCTGGGAAAACCCGGAGAAAAAATTCCAAATCCCAAAAAGGGTTCTGGTTGCTTTTCCCTTCCCTGAGGAAGATAGGAAAAAATGGGAAAACCCACCAATTGTGGACGCATCTGTCTCCAGACTGTCTAAAAAGGTGGTTTTACCTGTCCCTGGATCTACCGTGTTAAAAGAATCGGTTGATCATAAAACTGACACTACGCTAAAATCCATTTACACTGCTTCAGGAGTGGCGTTAAAGCCCACTATTGCCTGTGCATGGATTTCTAAAGCCATAGTAAAGTGGTCAGGCACATTACTAGAGGATTTGGATACAATGGATAGAAGTGACATTGAATTGTTTTTACGTAACATACAGGATTCTGCGGGGTTCATGGTGAAATCCATGAAGGACCTGGGTATGCTGACTGCACGGATAGCTTCCATGTCGGTCTCAGCCTGCAGGGGACTCTGGCTACGCCAATGGTCTGCAGACGCAGAATCCAGGAGAAGTGTGGAGAACCTACCCTACACACGTCAGGCTCTATTTGGGGAAGCATTGGATGCGTGGATTTCCACACCAACCGCGGGTAAGTCATTTTCCTTCCCTCTGCTACACCTACTACGAAGAAACCATTTTCTTCAGCTGTGCCGCAGTCCTTTCGGACTGCTAAGGCAAAAAGAAAAAAAAAAGTCCAAGCCTCCTGCCACTTTCTTTAGAGGTGGTCAGGCAAAATCCAAAAAGCCTGCACCCGCAGGCTCCCAGGATTGGAGACCTGCTTCTGGTTCCTCAAAATCCTAAGTGTGACGGTGGACATCAAAGCCTGGAGGACGGGCTAGTGGGTGTGAGACTTAGACATTTCAGACACGTCTGGGTGTCGTTCGGCCTGGATCCCTGGGTACAGGATATTGTGTCCCAGGGGTACAGACTGGAGTTTCAAGAACTCCCACCTCACTGATTCTTCAAATCAGGCTTGCCAGCTTTGCTGACAGACAGGGCTATCCTACAGGAAGCCATCCTAAAATTGGAAAAGTCACAGGTCATTGTCCCACTTCCACCTCATATGCAAAACAAGGGTTATTATTCAAACCTTTTCGCGGTACCGAAACCGGATGGTTCGGTCAGACCAATTTTGAACTTGAAATCGTTGAACCCTTACCTGAGGGTGTTCAAATTCAAAATGGAGTCTCTCAGAGCAGTGATTTCAGGTCTGGAGGAGGGAGAGTTTCTGGTATCCCTGGATATCAAGGATGCGTACGTCCACATTTTGATTTGGCCGCCGCACCAGGCTTATCTCAGATTTGCACTGTTGGACAGTCACTATCAATTTCAGGCACTGCCATTCGGTCTCTCCACAGCACCGAGGGTGTTCACCACGGTGATGGCAGAGATGATGGTTCTCCTCCGCAGACAGGCGGTGAACATAATCCCATATCTGGACGATCTGCTGATAAAGGCATCATCCAGGGAAATGTTGTTGCAGTCCATTGTCCTCACGACTCGTCTGCTCAGGGAACACGGTTGGATCTTGAACCTTCCAAAGTCACATTTGGAACTGACCAGGAGGTTGTCTTTTCTGGGAATGATCCTCGACACGGAAGTGCAGAGGGTGTTTCTCCCGGAGGAGAAAGCTTTGGTGATACAAACAATGGTCCGGGATATCCTGAAGCCAGCCCGGGTTTCGGTTCATCAGTGCACTTACCCTCTGGGGAAGATGGTGGCCTCTTACGAGGCTCTACAGTACGGAAGGTTTCATGCTCGGTCCTTCCAACTATATCTCCTGGACAAGTGGTCGGGATCTCATCTACACATGCACCAGAGGATACGTCTGTCGCCGAAAGCCAGAAGTTCACTCCTCTGGTGGCTGCAACTACTTCATCTTCTGGAGGGCCGCAGGTTTGGGATTCAGGACTGGATCCTTCTAACCATGGAGGCAAGTTTTCGGGGCAGGGGCACAGTCACTCAGGGGGAAACCTTCCAAGGAAGGTGGTCAAGCCTGGAATCCAGCCTTCCAATAAACATTCTGGAACTAAGAGCCATCTACAACAGTCTTCTCCAAGCGGCCCATCTTCTGCGAGATCGAGCCATTCAAGCGCAGTCGGACAATGTGACGACGGTGGCTTATATAAACCGACAGGGCGGAACGAAGAGCAGAGCTGCAATGTCAGTGGTAACAAGAATCATCCTCTGGGCAGAAAAAGACGTGTTGGCGATGTCAGCAATCTTCATTCCGGGAGTAGACAACTGGGAAGCGGACATCCTCAGCAGACACGATCTCCATCCAGGAGAGTGGGGACTCCATCTGGAGGTGTTCATGGAGGTAACAGATCTTTGGGGTGTACCTCAAATAGACATGATGGTCTCTCATCTCAACAAGAAGCTTCAGCTGTATTGTTCCAGGTCGAGGGACCCGCAAGCTGTGGCGGTGGACGCCCTAGTGACTCCGTGGGTGTTTCAGTCGGTGTACGTGTTTCCTCCACTTTCACTCATTCTAAGAGTTCTAAAACTCATAAGGAGAACAAACGTTCAGGCAATCCTCATTGCTCCGGACTGGCCAAGGAGGGCCGAGGCCTCCTCCTCTTCGGGAGGACCTGCTACAGCAGAGGCCGTTCGCTTATCGAGACTTACCGCGGCTACGTTTGACGGCATGGAGGTTGAACGCCAGATATTAGCTCAGAAGGGCATTCCGAACAAGGTTATTCCTACTCTGATACAAGCTAGGAAAGGAGTGACGTCTAAACATTACCATCGTATTTGAAAAAAATATGTATCTTGGTGTGAGTCCAAGAAGTTTCCTACGGTGGAGTTTCAACTGGGACGGTTTCTCCTCTTCCTGCAAGCAGGTGTGGATATGGGCCTGAGGTTGGGATCCGTAAAGGTCCAGATTTCGGCCCAATCCATTTTCTTCCAGAAACAGTTGGCTTCCCTCCCTGAGGTTCAGACTTTTCTGAAAGGGGTTCTGCACATCCAGCCTCCCTTTGTGCCGCCTATGGCGCCCTAGGATCTTAACGTGGTGTTACAGTTCCTCCAATCGGATTGGTTTGAGCCTCTACCAGAGGTTGAGGTCAAATTTCTCACGTGGAAGGCTGTCACTTTGTTGGCCTTAGCTTCTGCTAGACATGTGTCGGAGTTGGGGGCTTGTAAGAGCCCCTACTTGGTATTCTATGAAGATAGAGCTGAGCTCCGGACACGTCAGCAGTTCCTTCCGAAGGTTGTGTCGGCATTTCATATCAATCAACCTATTGTGGTGCCAGTTGCTACTGACTCCTCAATGTTATCAAAGTCCTTGGATGTTGTAAGGGCTCTGAAAATCTATGTGAAGAGGACTGCTCGTCACAGAAAATCGGACTCTCTGTTTGTCCTGTATGATCCCAAGAAACTTGGGTATCCTGCTTCTAAGCAGACGATCTCTCGCTGGATCACGTTCACTATCCAGCATGCATATTCTACGGCAGGATTGCCGTGTCATATGTCGGTTAAGGCCCACTCTACTCTTAAGGTGGGTTCTTCCTGGCTAGCTGCCCGGGGTGTCTCGGCTTTACAGCTTTGCCGAGCGGCTACTTGGTCTGGGTCAAACACGTTTGCAAGGTTCTACAAGTTTGATACTTTGGCCGCTGAGGACTTGAAGTTTGGTCAATCAGTTCTGCAGGAGCCTCCGAGCTCTCCCTCCCGTTCTTGGAGCTTTGGTACATCCCCATGGTACTAATGTGGACCCCAGCAACCTCTAGGACGTAAGAGAAAATAGGATTTGAATTACCTACCGGTAAATCCTTTTCTCGTAGTCCGTAGAGGATGCTGGGCGCCTGCCCAGCGCTTCATGATCCTGCAGTGGTTACTTAGTTCAGTACTGCTTAGTTCTTGGTTAAGTATTGTTTTGTTACTTGGTAAGTAATATTGTTCAGCCTTTGCTGATGTTTCAAGCTAGTTAGCTGGTGTAAATCTCGCTACTGTGTAAAATCCTTCTCTCGAAGTTGTCCATCTCCTCGGGCACAGTTACTAGACTGAGTCTGGTAGGAGGGGCATAGAGGGAGGAGCCAGCCCACACTCTCAAACTCTTAAAGTGCCAGTGGCTCCTAGTGCACCCATCTATACATGGTACTAGTGTGAACCCCAGCATCCTCTACGGACTACGAGAAAAGGATTTACCGGTAGGTAATTAAAATCCTATTATTGTAGACAAAGATGAATAACTGTGAAGACTTGCTACTGACGCTTAAATGCTGAACTGGAGAATTGTGAAAAATTGTCTTTGAATGATGCAAAAACTTAGATACAATACTGAAAGAAGTACTTGCAGGTTGTGAAGATTATACTTGAAACACTGTGAAGAGCTGCAGCAGAAGACAATGGTGAGGAATGGGTTAACTGTAAGATGAGTAAACGAGGACCAGGATTAAGTAGAAACTTCCACAGGCTGTGTGATTATAGCAGGCAGTCACTGAATGAACAGGGTAACCTCTCACGGGACTCTGGGAATCCACTTGTTGCCACTTGGTGAGCGATTGACTGACAGCACAGCTGGGAGCTGGTGGGTCACTTGCGGTGAAGGCTGCAGGCAGACCTCTGGGAGTGGAGGCGATATCAGGAACACTAGAATCACACAGAAATTCACAGGGAGAGCACAGAGCTAGGATACAAAGTAGCTACAACAAACTACTGCCCAAGAGTGAAATAATCCCAGTCTACTTATAGGCAGCACAGGCACGGGATTGGCTAACACTTACCTACAGGTGCTCACAGGTGCTGCATTTGGTCTCCAACATCGCCACCTCCTATACTGCAGACACATAGAGGCGCCTCCGGCCATTAGGACCCCACACTCCCAACTCCCAGCACCTGCATCACCTCTGCCACTGTCCCAACAGCACGGCGAGCAACTGCGCCAGCAACGGACGGACCCCAGAACCCGCAGCCGTGAGTGACCGGTTCGTGACAGTACTTCCCCTTTAAAGGTGGACTCTGGACACCTTTGAACTTTGTCAGGATTCTTGGAGTAGAATTTTTTAACCAGTCTTGGAGCATGAACATCTTCGGCAAAGACCCAGGACCTCTCCTCCGCACCATAACCTTTCCAATCAACAAGAAACTGAAGATGTCCATATCGACGACTTGAGTCCACAATCTCCTTAACCTCAAATTCTTCATCTTGCAAAGAGTGAATTTTAGCAACTGCGCCGGCAACGGACGGATCCCAGAACCCGCAGTGGTGAGAGACCGGTTCGTGCCACTGTATCTGAAAGGGGTGCTCTCTCTCTGTTAGCTGTATCTGAAAGGGGTGCTCTCTCTCTGTCAGCTCTATCTGAAAAAGGGGTTATCTGTCCGTCCATCCAGGGGCTCTGCCCCAGTGTAAAATTAAAATAATAAAAGATAAAAACAAAAAGCCTAAAACTATTTTTAAAAAAATATTTTTTTTATTTGTGCTGTAACCCAGTATACTATACAATTTTTATTTTATTCTCATAAGAACTGTGACACTGCCGGTCAGACCACAGTATATTATTTCCTACTCATACACGTATTGTGCGACGCTGTCGGTGAAGTCAACCTCAGTGTGTAATTATTATTATATACATTTCTGACTCATTTGTGCGATGCTGTCGGTGAAGTCAATCGCAGTGTGTAATTATTATATATATATTTTCTGACTCATTTGTGCGACGCTGTTGGTGAAGGTCAACCATACTTTGTGTTGATAGAAATGGAGGCTACTACTAGTTCTGAAGCTGCTGCTACTAGTCATGACATTGACAACGCAAGTCTGTCAACGTCATCTGCTAAGTCAGATGCGCATGGGCATAAACAAACCAATCATTTCAGCCACAAGTGATGTCCCTGTCGCTGAAATGATTGGTTTGTTAAACTGTGCATGTCCTGTTTAATATACACAACATAAGGGTGGGTGGGAGGACCCAAGGACAATTCCCTCTTGCACCTTATTTCTTTGCGTGATGTGCTCTTTGGAGCATTTTTTGGACATAGTTTATTAAACTGCCATCCTGTCTGCCACTGCAGTGCCACTCCTAGATGTGCCAGGTGTTTGTGCCGCCCACTACTGTGGCTTAGCTCCAGCTACCTCGGTGCAACCTTTTGGCCTAAACTTAATAAAAACAATATTGTGAGCTGTGAGGTGTTCAAAATAGACTGGAAATGAGTGGAAATTAATGTTATTGAGGTTAATAATACTGCAGGAACAAAAACACCCCCACATTCTGTGGTTTTAGCTGTTTTTATGATTTTTGGGGAAAAAATATTAGAACCAAAACCAAAACACCCAAGGGCGGTTTTGGCAAAACCAATCCAAAACCAAAACACGAAAGAAAAAAAAAACACACAACCAAAACCAAAACACGAAAATTGGGCAGGCGCACATCTCTATTATTTTGCAAGGAACAGGGTGCTGTTTGCCTGTGCTTGGTACAGTAGATCATTTTTCTGGCTATTACCATGCTGTATTTAATTACTGCTAGTAAAGTGCAATATACATTTAGTTATACTGAAATATATCGCTGTCACATGTCACTTGTCTATGCCAGCAGCTAAGTGTTAAGATGCCCATACACTAGATGACCTGTGTAAATGATGATATCTCGTTAGCGATTTCCCTTGAACTCCCCCCGCAGCTCCCCGGTAGTCCTGGGCAAACTTTATAGTACAATACACGGGGAGTGGCTACATCCAGGAGCACGCAGTCGTTGACGATAGCTTCAGATCTTCCCTGCAGCAGGGAACATCAGAAGCCCCGACCAACGACCAGCAGGACCGAGCATCATGATCGTCATCATTCATTCATCTGCACTATTATGTGTAGTTCTGATCCGTCGAAAATGGCCAAATCGCTCATATCTTCTAGTGTATGGGCACCTTTAGACTACCTTCACAGGTCTACTTAGATATAACACAGGATTTGGCTCAGGGTTGCAAACTCCTGGTAAAAATACAGTACCACTTACTGACAATATAAGAAAATATGCAGTATTGTAAGACAGGTATGGGACTCAGGGTCGACAGTGTCTAGGTCGACTCACATTAGGTCGACAGTGACTAGGTCAACACAGGAAATGGGTCGACACGACCATTAGGTCGACATGAACATGGAAAAGGGTCGGCATGAGATTTTTATGTTTTTTGGGTGTAGTTTTCTCCATAAAGTGATGAGGAACCCTAATTAGTGCACCGTGTTCCCCCGCATGGCTCGCTTCCCAGTTGTAGTCCACGTGGATCGTAAAGTACGAAAAAGTAAAAAAAAAAAAGAAAATATATTTGAAAAACTCATGCCATCCTTTTTCCAAGTCGACCTTGTTCGTGTCGACCTAATGGTTGTGTCAACCTATTTCCGGTGTCGACCTAATGTTTGTCGACCAATAGGTGTCGACCTATGTGTGGGACTAAAAATGTGTTAATTGAAAAATATTAAAAACAATCGTAGGTGTAAAATGTATTAATTAAAAAAGCCACAATAGCGCGCACATGCAAACTTGCTACTACCGCTAGATGATTGCAGGTTGCAACCAGTAACATATGTACCCAGGCAGAATCTAGCTCACCAGGCTGTTTCCAGCATTTGCTGCCAGTACGTGTATAACGGGAGAATGTTTAGAGGAACCCAACTGGCTGCACCAGCTCCCGCATATACCATTGGCATTGCTGAGTGCTGCAGAGAGCCAAGTACATTGTCCCAGCACGCCAAGTCGCATGACTATCTTCTAGCGTCGGGCGTCTTCTTTGCTTCTTTTTTGCCGAAAAAATGTCTCTTTTTTGCAAAGCAATTAATTTGGTATATGACACAAGTATACCTGCGTGCGACTGAGTCTGCATACAAAGTGCTACAATCATGTAGCAGCAGCCTTTTTACAATACAAGTTCTGTTCTGCTCCGTGTACAGACTCAGTCACACACAATATACAAGTGTCATATAGCAAATTACTCTGCACAGTCTCCTCGTGCGTCCAAGCCGCATGCGTTGCGAAGACACATATTTGGCAAAAAATGACGGCCAATGTTAGGAGAGTTGTATGGGATCTGCCGGCTCACTCACGCCAAGCATCTCGCACTACGTGACGTATTGAGACTGGATGTATGAGGACGTATCTGTATATTTCCAGCATTTGCTCCAAACTGAGCACCAGCCAAGGACATACAGGGGCAGCAGCCAACAACTTCTTGCTTGTAAATGTGATTGTGGGTGTGCGACCATACTGGTAATCGGCTGGCCTATGATGTCACATTCTGACAACACACTCCCAGTCAGACAGAGGAGGAAGAGATCCCCACCCGCACAGTACACAGTGTCTGGTGTCAAAGGAGGAGGCTCCAAGCCCCTGCCCCGGCCCTGGTTGTTGGTGCACTTTTTCAAGTATAAACTAAAGTTTCAAAAAGACAAAAATTCTTCTTTGGCAAAGACTGCTCCTGTGTCCCAATGCTGTCCCCTCCATCTCTGGATTTTTGTTGCCAAACCTGGCAGCATTTTAGGAGAAGGACCGGAAAATAAAAAAATGCATCAGCTGAGACGGTGCTAGAGTCTGGAAATGTCACTATTGATGTGACATTCACCCTTTCTTTCACCCAGAACCTCTTGAGAACTTTTTACTTCACTGGACACTTAGGGTGTGAGTTTTTTTTAGAAGTGGAGAAGTTGCCCATAGCAACCAATCAGATTCTACTTAACTTTTATCTAGCTGCTTCTAGAAGATAATAGTTAGAATCTAATTGGTTGCTATGAGCAACATCTCCACTAATAACAAAAAAACTCACACCTTAGCAAATATACCCCCTGGACTTACGTCTAGCTTGTGGAGGTGTTTCTCCAGACAGAAGAGTAGACATGAAGCTGGACAGGTGATCTGCACGCAGGAACTAACACTGAATTTATCTAACCTTCTACTTAGGACAAGTAGAGGTGTTGCCTTTAGCAACTAATGAGATTCTAGCTTTCATTTATCAAGTGTAATTTGTAAAATTATTTCTAGACTCTGATTGGTTGCTTTGGGCAACACATCCTCTTGTCATCTTTAGAAGGTTCGCTGTATCTCCTCCCCTCACTGTGTGGTAACCATTATTATTTCCAGCAGTGGCTGAAAAACCTGACAGAGTTGTTGGGACTTGTAGTTCCACAGAGGCTGGCAACAGGGGCATCTTAAGAGAGGAGGGGACCCACCCGGAGGGACCCTCCCTCCTCCATGGCGCCGTACGCTCTGGCATTGAGCCGGAGTCTGCTGCGCATGTTCCGGTCTCCGAAAACATGGCGCCCGCCATGTTCCGGAGACAAAATTCATACTCCGCATTAGTGGTGGCCATTTTGGAAGAGATTTTCTTCCACGACGGCTGCGGCGGTATACACAGCTGTCACGGAAGAAAATTCCTTCCAAAATGGCCACCACGCATGCGGAAGATCGCAGTATCTACCCCCCAGTATTAAAATATTGGGGCCTGTGTGCACCGCACACATTGCACCCATGATAGAAATGCCTATGACTGGCAAGATATCTTGGGATTTGTTCCAAAATGGTTGGCATGGTATCTTGGGACTTGTAGTTCCACAGCAGCTGGCAAGGTATCCTGGAACTTGTGATGTAGTGCCACAATGGCAGTCTGAACTTGCCTCGCTGGAATCTGGTTCTATACAGCTCTTATTTCCTTGTACGTCTCTCTGGGTTACTGCCCCAAATAGGAAATATAAAGGGGAACCCTCACCTTCTCAATAGGTTTCTCCCTTTTTATCTAACAATCCGAAAATTTGCTAGGTCACCCACAAAAGGAAGCCTTTTATTAAGCATCGTATTTTCTTTTGCCGCAGGCAGGCAGACTAAATAAACACCGGCATAGACTGCTCGCTATTCCTCGTCCCGGCCATATCCAAGAATCACAGACAATACGGCTTTGCAGAATGAAAGAATTTTAATAAAAACACGCCATCCGAAACCCTTGTCAGACCCCTATACTTGACTCTTATAAAGAATTTATTTCATTACTAAAAGTGCTGTTGATTTAGTGTTACTTTCAGCACTTGAATTCTTGGAGAGCCTGAATAGAACATTGATTTCCAAGATAAATATATTATGCAAAGTGCATTTTTTTTTCTCATTTCACTGATACAACCGAAAATCAATGTGTTTCCCATTTCGAGGTTCAAAGGGGTTTCAGGGCTGTGTTGCGTTTCTCTACGGCTCAGATGTAGGTTGTCTCTACATATGTACGGCTTATTTGACAAGCTGGCCCCAGACGAGAACCATTTCCGAGCGTGCTGCGCATGATGACACACGTTAAGAGTAATTGATATGAAGGGATCATGAGACGAGGGCACCATAACATGTCACCCTGGAGAGATTAGGGTGTCTGCTCAGGACTTAATTATGTTTGTGTTATATGTGCTGCGGAGTGATATGGATACTTATTACCTATCACTTTACCCCCGTCTGTAACAAGTGGGGAAATGCTGTAACCTTGGTCAGGAAACGGAGACTGCCCCGGGGCTTTGACTTGCCAAACGAAAAAGGCTAAGGTACTAAACACCAGCCATTCTTGGCAGACCTTACGTGCCATTCACACGTCAATGCCTCCATTCACATCTACTGGAGCTGGCAGATGGGAGAGGTTTACAGCTCTGTAAAATAGCAGAGAATTAATTAGATATTTTTAAGTCTGAATTATTCCTACACTGCGGTGTGACCTTAATGCAAGGCTCACTGAGGTTCAGCTATGTTAGGTCTGCGGGGAAGGAATGAGCATTGGAAAAACTCTAACAGCCCAGTAAATAATTGCCGCGGTCTTATAATAACCCCTAAGGAGCACGTGTTGTAAGAGCAGTGACTTCTAGGGTATATCACTTACATGGCAGCCCTTTGAGTCACTATGTGACCCTTAGACAATAGGATCATTGCCTGGGCAAGTCTTCAGACAGAATTTCATCTATAGGCAGAATGTTTCACCCTTATTGGGGCTCATCAATGATCATCTTCATACAGGTATGTAAAGTTCCAACATTCTGTCTTATTACCGATCTGTATCATGAAATCTTATACATTTGGCTGAGAACTGACCCCTAACCCCTTGTATCCCTGACCTCTCCCACGCCGCAAGCACCTTTGGGATAGGGACAGACACACACACAGTACAGACACTGAGAATAGCACCCTGTGCGCAGGGATATGGCTGTATCTGTATAAGTAGGTATTCAGACTCGTTCCTTTTGCTAAGGGGCACTTGTGCTAAAGTCTGCAGAGCATCAGTGTCAGGTGAGTTAACCTCCACCCTACAGTGTGTCTCCATCAGTGACTTGTACAAGTGGTAGACATTTTTCTAGATACCAAAGATGCACTGAGACCTATGTAAATATCTCAGCCACTATGGCTCCAGGATTGGAGATAAATGGAGGGTACAAACTGATCACTAATACCCCTTTTCCACTGTAGCACGGGGTCGCAGCCGTGTCGCCTGACAAGGCTGCGACCCGTGCTACAGCCCCGTTTCCCACAGTGCTCACCAGTCACCAACCCGGCATATTGCCGGGTTGGTGACGCTGCTAGTGACGCGGCAGGGGCAGCGCTGGGAGATCACATGATCTCCCAGCGCCGCCCTCCCATACACTGTGAACGGGAGCCGTGTCGCCTCGACACGGCTCCCGTTCACACTACACAGCTTACCGGGTTGTACACGTGTTCAACCCAGCTAGCTACCCGGGGAGGATTCCCGGATCACTTGATCCAGGAATTTGCAGGGGGACCCTTTTCCACTAGGGAAAAACACGGGTAAATGCGCATTAACCCGTGTTTTAAAAGCTAGTGGAAAAGGGGTATAAGTGGCAAGTAAAGGAGAAAACTCTCAGTGACATATCAGATGGGAGAATCAGTGAATGGGCCCCATGACAGCCAGGGATGCTTAAAAGTAGAGATGTGCACCGGACAATTTTCGGGTTTTGTGTTTTGGTTTTGGATTTGGTTCCGCGGCCGTGTTTTGGATTCGGACGCATTTTGGCAAAACCTCCCTGAAAATTTTTTGTCGGATTCAGGTATGTTTTGGATTTGGGTGTTTTTTTTCAAAAACAGCTTAAATCATAGAATTTGGGGGTAATTTTGATCCTATAGTATTATTAACCTCAATAACCATAATTTCCACTCATTTCCAGTCTATTCTGAACACCTCACACCTCACAATATTATTTTTAGTCCTAAAATTTGCACCGAGGTCGCTGGATGACTAAGCTAAGCGACCCAAGAGGGCGGCACAAACACCTGGCCCATCTAGGAGTGGCACTGCAGTGTCAGACAGGATGGCACTTAAAAAAAGTGGCCCCAAACAGCACATGATGCAAAGAAAAGAGAAAAAGAGGTGCACTGTGGTCGCTGGACGGCTAAGCTAAGCGACACAAACACCTCAATATCACAGGAATTATTCGTTCTAATCAATGGTATTATTGGTCCAAATCACTGGAAGAAAATGACAAAAATAAGAATTTACTTACCGATAATTCTATTTCTCGGAGTCCGTAGTGGATGCTGGGGTTCCTGAAAGGACCATGGGGAACAGCGGCTCCGCAGGAGACAGGGCACAAAAAGTAAAGCTTTAGGATCAGGTGGTGTGCACTGGCTCCTCCCCCCATGACCCTCCTCCAAGCCTCAGTTAGGTACTGTGCCCGGACGAGCGTACACAATAAGGAAGGATTTATGAATCCCGGGTAAGACTCATACCAGCCACACCAATCACACTGTACAACCTGTGATCTGAACCCAGTTAACAGTATGATAACAGCGGAGCCTCTGAAAAGATGGCTCACAACAATAATAACCCGATTTTTGTAACTATGTACAAGTAATGCAGATAATCCGCACTTGGGATGGGCGCCCAGCATCCACTACGGACTCCGAGAAATAGAATTATCGGTAAGTAAATTCTTATTTTCTCTATCGTCCTAGTGGATGCTGGGGTTCCTGAAAGGACCATGGGGATTATACCAAAGCTCCCAAACGGGCGGGAGAGTGCGGATGACTCTGCAGCACCGAATGAGAGAACTCCAGGTCCTCCTTAGCCAGGGTATCAAATTTGTAGGATTTTACAAACGTGTTTGCCCCTGACTAAATAGCCGCTCGGCAAAGTTGTAAAGCCGAGACCCCTCGGGCAGCCGCCCAAGATGAGCCCACCTTCCTTGTGGAATGGGCATTTACATATTTTGGCTGTGGCAGGCCTGCCACAGAATGTGCAAGCTGAATTGTATTACACATCCAACTAGCAAAAGTCTGCTTAAAAGCAAGAGCACCCAGTTTGTTGGGTGCATACAGGATAACAGCAAGTCAGTTTTCCTGACTCCAGCCGTCCTGGAACCTATATTTTCAGGGCCCTGACCACATCTAGCAACTTGGAGTCCTCCAAGTCCCTAGTAGGCGCAAGACACCACAATAAGCTGGTTCAGGTGAAACACTGACACCACCTTAGGGAGAGAACTGGGGACGAGTCCGCAGCTCTGCCCTGTCCGAATGGACAAACAGATATGGGCTTTTTTGAGAAAAAAACCACCAATTTGACACTCGCCTGGTCCAGGCCAGGTCCAAGAGCATGTTCACTTTTCATGTGAGCTGCTTCAAATCCACAGATTTGACTGGTTTTAAACCAATGTGTTTTGAGGAATCCCAGAACTACGTTGAGATCCCACAGTGCCACTGGAGGCACAAAAGGGGGTTGTATATGCAATACTCCCTTGACAAACTTCTGGACTTCAGGAACTGAAGCCAATTCTTTCTGGAAGAAAAATCGACAGGGCCGAAATTTGAACCTTAATGGACCCCAATTTGAGGCCCATAGACACTCCTGTTTGCAAGAAATGCAGGAATCGACCGAGTTGAAATTTCTTCGTGGGGCCTTCCTGGCCTCACAACACGCAACATATTTTCGCCACATGTGGTGATAATGTTGTGCGGTCACCTCCTTTCTGGCTTTGACCAGGGTAGGAATGACCTCTTCCTGAATGCCTTTTCCCTTAGGATCCGGCGTTCCACCGCCATGCCGTCAAACGCAGCTGCGGTAAGTCTTGGAACAGACATGCTACTTGCTGAAACAAGTCCCTTCTTAGCGGCAGAGGCCATAAGTCCTCTGTGAGCATCTCTTGAAGTTCCGGGTACCAAGTCCTTCTTGGCCAATCCGGAGCCATGAGTATAGTTCTTACTCCTCTACGTCTTATAATTCTCAGTACCTTAGGTATGAAAAGCAGAGGATGGAACACATACACCGACTGGTACACCCACGGTGTTACCAGAACGTCCACAGCTATTGCCTGAGGGTCTCTTAACCTGGCGCAATACCTGTCCCGTTTTTTGTTCAGACGGGACGCCATCATGTCCACCTTTGGTAATTCCCAACGGTTTACAATTATGTGGAAAACTTCCCCATGAAGTTCCCACTCTGCCGGGTGGAGGTCGTGCCTACTGAGGAAGTCTGCTTCCCAGTTTCCATTCCCGGAATGAAACACTGCTGACAGTGCTATCACATGATTTTCCGCCCAGCGAAAAGTCCTTGCAGTTTTTGCCACTGCCCTCCTGCTTCTTGTGCCGCCCTGTCTATTTACGTGGGCGACTGCCGTGATGTTTTATCCCACTGGATCAATACCGGCTGACCTTGAAGCAGAGGTCTTGCTAAGCTTAGAGCATTATAAATTTACCCTTAGCTATATTTATGTGGAGAAAAATCTCCAGACTTGATCACACTCCCTGGAAATTTTTTCCTTGTGTGACTGCTCCCCAGCCTCTCGGGCTGGCCTCCGTGGTCACCAACATCCAAAACTGAATGCCGAATCTGCGGCCCTCTAGAAGATGAGCACCCTGTAACCACCACAGGAGAGATCCTTGGATATAGGGTTATCCGCTGATGCATCTGAAGATGCGATCCGGACCATTTGTCCAGCAGATCCCACTGAAAAGTTCTTGCATGAAATCTGCCGACTGGAATTGCTTCGAAGGAAGTCACCATTTTTTTACCATGGCCCTTGTGCAATGATGCACTGATTTTAGGAGGTTCCTGACTAGCTCGGATAACTCCCTGGCTTTCTCTTCCGGGAGAAACACCTTTTTCTGGACTGTGTCCAGAATCATCCCTAAGCACAGGAGACTTGTTGTCGGGATCAGCTGCGATTTTGGAATATTTAGAATCCACCCCTGCTGTTGTAACAGTATCCGAGATAGTGCTACTCCGACCTCCAACTGTTCCCTGGACTTTGCCCTTATCAGGAGATCGTCCAAGTAAGGGATAATTAAGACGCCTTTTCTTCGAAGAAGAACCATCATTTCGGCCATTACCTTGGTAAAGACCCGGGGTGCCGTAGACAATCCAAACGGCAGCGTCTGAAACTGATAGTGACAGTTCTGTACCACGAACCTGAGGTACCCTTAGTGATAAGGGCAAATTTGGGACATGGAGGTAAGCATCCCTGATGTCTCGGGACACCAGATAGTCCCCTTCTTCCCGGTTCGTTATCACTGCTCTGAGTGACTCCATCTTGATTTGAACCTTTGTAAGTGTTCAAATTTTTTTAGATTTAGAATAGGTCTCACCTAGCCTTCTGGCTTCAGTACCACAATATAGTGTGGAATAATACCCCCTTTTCTTGTTGTAGGAGGGGTAATTTAATTATCACCTGCTGGGAATACAGCTCGTGAATTTTTTCCCATACTGCCTCCTTGTCGGAGGGAGACCTTGGTAAAGCAGACTTCAGGAGCCTGCGCAGGGGAAACGTCTCGACATTCCAAACTGTACCCCTGGGATACTACTTGTAGGATCCAGGGGTCCTGTACGGTCTCAGCGTCATGCTGAGAGCTTGTCAGAAGCGGTGGAACGCTTCTGTTCCTGGGAATGGGCTGCCTGCTGCAGTCTTCTTCCCTTTCCTCTATCCCTGGGCAGATATGACTCTTATAGGGACGAAAGGACTGAAGCTGAAAAGACGGTGTCTTTTTCTGCAGAGATGTGACTTAGGGTAAAAACGGTGGATTTTCCAGCAGTTGCCGTGGCCACCAGGTCCGATGGACCGACCCCAAATAACTCCTCTTCCTTTATACGGCAATACACCTTTGTGCCGTTTGGAATCTGCATCACCTGACCACTGTCGTGTCCATAAACATCTTCTGGCAGATATGGACATCGCACTTACTCTTGATGCCAGAGTGCAAATATCCCTCTGTGCATCTCGCATATATAGAAATACATCCTTTAAATGCTCTATAGTCAATAAAATACTGTCCCTGTCAAGGGTATCAATATTTTTAGTCAGGGAATCCGACCAAGCCACCCCAGCTCTGCACATCCAGGCTGAGGCGATCGCTGGTCGCAGTATAACACCAGTATGTGTGTATATACTTTTTATGATATTTTTCCAGCCTCCTGTCAGCTGGCTCCTTGAGGACGGCCCTATCTATAAACGGTACCGCCACTTGTTCTGATAAGCGTGTGAGCGCCTTATCCACCCTAAGGGGTGTTTCCCAACGCGCCCTAACTTCTGGCGGGAAAAGGTATACCGCCCATATTTTCTATCGGGAGGAACCCACGCATCATCACACACTTCATTTAATTTATCTGATTCAGGAAAAACGACGGTAGTTTTTTCACATCCCACATAATACCCTCTTTTGTGGTACTTGTAGTATCAGAAATATGTAACACCTCCTTCATTGCCCTTAACGTGTGGCCCTAATAAGGAATACGTTTGTTTATTCACCGTCGACACTGGATTCAGTGTCCCTGTCTGTGTCGACCGACTAAAGTAAACGGGCGTTTTAAAACCCCTGACGGTGTTTTTGAGACGTCTGGACCGGTACTAATTGTTTGTCGGCCGTCTCATGTCGTCAACCGACCTTGGCGCGTGTTGACATTATCACGTAATTTCCTAAATAAGCCATCCATTCCGGTGTCGACTCCCTAGAGAGTGACATCACCATTACAGGCAATTGCTCCGCCTCCTCACCAACATCGTCCTCATACATGTCGACACACACGTACCGACACACAGCACACACACAGGGAATGCTCTGATAGAGGACAGGACCTACTAGCCCTTTGGAGAGACAGAGGGAGAGTTTGCCAGCACACACCAAAAACGCTATAATTATATAGGGACAACCTTATATAAGTGTTTTCCCTTATAGCATCTTTTTTATATATTTCTAACGCCAAATTAGTGCCCCCCCTCTCTGTTTTAACCCTGTTTCTGTAGTGCAGTGCAGTGCAGGGGAGAGCCTGGGAGCCTTCCCTCCAGCCTTTCTGTGAGGGAAAATGGCGCTGTGTGCTGAGGAGATAGGCCCCGCCCCTTTTTTGGCGGCCTCGTCTCCCGCTCTTAACGGATTCTGGCAGGGGTTAAATATCTCCATATAGCCCCCGGAGGCTATATGTGAGGTATTTTTAGCCAAAAAAGGTTTTCATTTGCCTCCCAGGGCGCCCCCCTCCCAGCGCCCTGCACCCTCAGTGACTGCCGTGTGAAGTGTGCTGAGAGGAAAATGGCGCACAGCTGCAGTGCTGTGCGCTACCTTAAGAAGACTGAGGAGTCTTCTGCCGCCGATTCTGGACCTCTTCTCGTTTCAGCATCTGCAAGGGGGCCGGCGGCGAGGCTCCGGTGACCATCCAGGCTGTACCTGTGATCGTCCCTCTGGAGCTAATGTCCAGTAGCCAAGAAGCCAATCCATCCTGCACGCAGGTGAGTTCACTTCTTCTCCCCTAAGTCCCTCGTTGCAGTGATCCTGTTGCCAGCAGGACTCACTGTAAAATAAAAAACCTAAGCTAAACTTTTCTAAGCAGCTCTTTAGGAGAGCCACCTAGATTGCACCCTTCTCGGCAGGGCACAAAAATCTAACTGAGGCTTGGAGGAGGGTCATGGGGGGAGGAGCCAGTGCACACCACCTGATCCTAAAGCTTTACTTTTTGTGCCCTGTCTCCTGCGGAGCCGCTGTTCCCCATGGTCCTTTCAGGAACCCCAGCATCCACTAGGACGATAGAGAAATCACTGGAATTATTCGTTCTAATCAATGGTATTATTGGTCCAAATCACTGGAAGAAAATGACAAAATCACTGGAATTATTTGTTCTAATCAATGGTATTATTGGTCCAAATCACTGGAAGAAAATGGAATGGATGGATACTTGCCGTGACATAGAACTGCAAGATACAGCAATGGCCTACTGTACAACTACTGTATATACTGTTGGGTCACCAAAATGCTGCACTGTAATACTATATATACTGCTCACAAAAATGCCACACAGATATGGAATGGATACTTGCAGTGACACAGAGCTGCAAGATACAGCAATGGCCTACTGTACTGTACTACTATAATTATTATATAGATGACAGATATATAGTTACATTGTGGGGAAATCCAGTATACGTTCTGTCACCAGGTACTAGTGAATGACCACATCATGTATATAGGTGACAGATATAAAGTTACATTGTTGGGGAATCCAGTATACGTTCTGTCACCAGGTACCAGTGAATGGCCACATCATGTATATAGGTGACAGATATAAAGTTACATTGTGGGGGAATCCAGTATACGTTCTGTCACCAGGTACCATTGAATGACCACATCATGTATATAGGTGACAGATATAAAGTTACATTGTTGGGGAATCCAGTATACGTTCTGTCACCAGGTACCAGTGAATGGCCACATCATGTATATAGGTGACAGATATAAAGTTACATTATGAGGGAATCCAGTATACGTTCTGTCACCAGGTACCAGTGAATGACCACATCATGTATATAGGTGACAGATATAAAGTTACATTGTGAGGGAATCCAGTATACGTTCTGTCACCAGGTACCAGTGAATGACCACATCATGTACTGTATATAGGTGACAGATATAAAGTTACATTGTGAGGGAATCCAGTATACGTTCTGTCACCAGGTACCAGTGAATGACCACATCATGTATATAGGTGACAGATATAAAGTTACATTGTGAGGGAATCCAGTATACGTTCTGTCACCAGGTACCAGTGAATGACCACATCATGTATATAGGTGACAGATATAAAGTTACATTGTGGGGGAATCCAGTGTACGTTCTGTCACCAGGTACCAGTGAATGACCACATCATGTATATAGGTGACAGATATAAAGTTACATTGTGGGGGAATCCAGTATACGTTCTGTCACCAGGTACCAGTGAATGACCACATCATGTATATAGGTGACAGATATAACGTTACATTGTGGGGGAATCCAGTATACGTTCTGTCACCAGGGACCAGTGAATGACCACATCATGTATATAGGTGACAGATATAACGTTACATTGTGGGGGAATCCAGTATACGTTCTGTCACCAGGTACAAGTGAATGGCCACATCATGTATATAGGTGACAGATATAAAGTTACATTGTTGGGGAATCCAGTATACGTTCTGTCACCAGGTACCAGTGAATGGCCACATCATGTATATAGGTGACAGATATAACGTTACATTGTGAGGGAATCCAGTAGAGATGAGCGCCTGAAATTTTTCGGGTTTTGTGTTTTGGTTTTGGGTTCGGTTCCGCGGCCGTGTTTTGGGATCGACCGCGTTTTGGCAAAACCTCACCGAATTTTTTTTGTCGGATTCGGGTGTGTTTTGGATTCGGGTGTTTTTTTTCAAAAAACCCTAAAAAACAGCTTAAATCATAGAATTTGGGGGTCATTTTGATCCCAAAGTATTATTAACCTCAAAAACCATAATTTCCACTCATTTTCAGTCTATTCTGAATACCTCACACCTCACAATATTATTTTTAGTCCTAAAATTTGCACCTAGGTCGCTGGATGACTAAGCTAAGCGACCCTAGTGGCCGACACAAACACCGTGCCCATCTAGGAGTGGCACTGCAGTGTCACGCAGGATGGCCCTTCCAAAAAACCCTCCCCAAACAGCACATGACGCAAAGAAAAAAAGAGGCGCAATGAGGTAGCTGTGTGAGTAAGATAAGCGACCCTAGTGGCCGACACAAACACCGTGCCCATCTAGGAGTGGCACTGCAGTGTCACGCAGGATGGCCCTTCCAAAAAACCCTCCCCAAACAGCACATGACGCAAAGAAAAAAAGAGGCGCAATGAGGTAGCTGTGTGAGTAAGATAAGCGACCCTAGTGGCCGACACAAACACCGGGCCCATCTAGGAGTGGCACTGCAGTGTCACGCAGGATGTCCCTTCCAAAAAACCCTCCCCAAACAGCACATGACGCAAAGAAAAAAAGAGGCGCAATGAGGTAGCTGACTGTGTGAGTAAGATAAGCGACCCTAGTGGCCGACACAAACACCGGGCCCATCTAGGAGTGGCACTGCAGTGTCACGCAGGATGTCCCTTCCAAAAAACCCTCCCCAAACAGCACATGACGCAAAGAAAAAAAGAGGCGCAATGAGGTAGCTGACTGTGTGAGTAAGATAAGCGACCCTAGTGGCCGACACAAACACCGGGCCCATCTAGGAGTGGCACTGCAGTGTCACGCAGGATGTCCCTTCCAAAAAACCCTCCCCAAACAGCACATGACGCAAAGAAAAAAAGAGGCGCAATGAGGTAGCTGACTGTGTGAGTAAGATAAGCGACCCTAGTGGCCGACACAAACACCGGGCCCATCTAGGAGTGGCACTGCAGTGTCACGCAGGATGTCCCTTCCAAAAAACCCTCCCCAAACAGCACATGACGCAAAGAAAAAAAGAGGCGCAATGAGGTAGCTGACTGTGTGAGTAAGATAAGCGACCCTAGTGGCCGACACAAACACCGGGCCCATCTAGGAGTGGCACTGCAGTGTCACGCAGGATGTCCCTTCCAAAAAACCCTCCACAAACAGCACATGACGCAAAGAAAAAAAGAGGCGCAATGAGGTAGCTGACTGTGTGAGTAAGATAAGCGACCCTAGTGGCCGACACAAACACCGGGCCCATCTAGGAGTGGCACTGCAGTGTCACGCAGGATGTCCCTTCCAAAAAACCCTCCCCAAACAGCACATGACGCAAAGAAAAAAAGAGGCGCAATGAGGTAGCTGACTGTGTGAGTAAGATAAGCGACCCTAGTGGCCGACACAAACACCGGGCCCATCTAGGAGTGGCACTGCAGTGTCACGCAGGATGTCCCTTCCAAAAAACCCTCCCCAAACAGCACATGACGCAAAGAAAAAAAGAGGCGCAATGAGGTAGCTGTGTGAGTAAGATAAGCGACCCTAGTGGCCGACACAAACACCGGGCCCATCTAGGAGTGGCACTGCAGTGTCACGCAGGATGTCCCTTCCAAAAAACCCTCCCCAAACAGCACATGACGCAAAGAAAAAAAGAGGCGCAATGAGGTAGCTGACTGTGTGAGTAAGATAAGCGACCCTAGTGGCCGACACAAACACCGGGCCCATCTAGGAGTGGCACTGCAGTGTCACGCAGGATGTCCCTTCCAAAAAACCCTCCCCAAACAGCACATGACGCAAAGAAAAAAAGAGGCGCAATGAGGTAGCTGACTGTGTGAGTAAGATAAGCGACCCTAGTGGCCGACACAAACACCGGGCCCATCTAGGAGTGGCACTGCAGTGTCACGCAGGATGTCCCTTCCAAAAAACCCTCCCCAAACAGCACATGACGCAAAGAAAAAAAGAGGCGCAATGAGGTAGCTGACTGTGTGAGTAAGATAAGCGACCCTAGTGGCCGACACAAACACCGGGCCCATCTAGGAGTGGCACTGCAGTGTCACGCAGGATGTCCCTTCCAAAAAACCCTCCCCAAACAGCACATGACGCAAAGAAAAAAAGAGGCGCAATGAGGTAGCTGACTGTGTGAGTAAGATAAGCGACCCTAGTGGCCGACACAAACACCGGGCCCATCTAGGAGTGGCACTGCAGTGTCACGCAGGATGTCCCTTCCAAAAAACCCTCCACAAACAGCACATGACGCAAAGAAAAAAAGAGGCGCAATGAGGTAGCTGACTGTGTGAGTAAGATAAGCGACCCTAGTGGCCGACACAAACACCGGGCCCATCTAGGAGTGGCACTGCAGTGTCACGCAGGATGTCCCTTCCAAAAAACCCTCCCCAAACAGCACATGACGCAAAGAAAAAAAGAGGCGCAATGAGGTAGCTGACTGTGTGAGTAAGATAAGCGACCCTAGTGGCCGACACAAACACCGGGCCCATCTAGGAGTGGCACTGCAGTGTCACGCAGGATGTCCCTTCCAAAAAACCCTCCCCAAACAGCACATGACGCAAAGAAAAAAAGAGGCGCAATGAGGTAGCTGACTGTGTGAGTAAGATAAGCGACCCTAGTGGCCGACACAAACACCGGGCCCATCTAGGAGTGGCACTGCAGTGTCACGCAGGATGTCCCTTCCAAAAAACCCTCCCCAAACAGCACATGACGCAAAGAAAAAAAGAGGCGCAATGAGGTAGCTGACTGTGTGAGTAAGATAAGCGACCCTAGTGGCCGACACAAACACCGGGCCCATCTAGGAGTGGCACTGCAGTGTCACGCAGGATGTCCCTTCCAAAAAACCCCCCCCAAACAGCACATGACGCAAAGAAAAAAAGAGGCGCAATGAGGTAGCTGACTGTGTGAGTAAGATAAGCGACCCTAGTGGCCGACACAAACACCGGGCCCATCTAGGAGTGGCACTGCAGTGTCACGCAGGATGTCCCTTCCAAAAAACCCTCCCCAAACAGCACATGACGCAAAGAAAAAAAGAGGCGCAATGAGGTAGCTGACTGTGTGAGTAAGATAAGCGACCCTAGTGGCCGACACAAACACCGGGCCCATCTAGGAGTGGCACTGCAGTGTCACGCAGGATGGCCCTTCCAAAAAACCCTCCCCAAACAGCACATGACGCAAAGAAAAAGAAAAGAAAAAAGAGGTGCAAGATGGAATTGTCCTTGGGCCCTCCCACCCACCCTTATGTTGTATAAACAGGACATGCACATTTTAACCAACCCATCATTTCAGTGACAGGGTCTGCCACACGACTGTGACTGATATGACGGGTTGGTTTGGACCCCCCCCAAAAAAGAAGCAATTAATCTCTCCTTGCACAAACTGGCTCTACAGAGGCAAGATGTCCACCTCATCATCATCCTCCGATATATCACCGTGTACATCCCCCTCCTCACAGATTATCAATTCGTCCCCACTGGAATCCACCATCTGTTAGGCGCCGAGGGTCCGCCCGTCAGTGCGGCCCGGCGCCTAGCAACTAGGGACGCCGCAGGCAGACAGCCGCCGGCTCCCTAGCAACGCTAGACGCCGGGCATACGGAGCCGATCAGACCCTAGCAACGGGGACGCCACGGTCGGACCGCGTTCCCCGTTGCTGGGTCTTAATTAATCAGTGCAAGTGTGTTCTGGCCGTGCAGCATGCAGCTGCACGGCATCATTGTGTGATTGCCCTGTATGGATCATGATTGGAGGGCTCCCAGATTTAAGCACTCTCAGGACTTCTCACAGACGCCGATGATAGCTTCCTGTTTGCTGTGTCAGTTACAGAGAGTTTCCAGTCCTGCTCAATCCGGTTGTTCCTGTCCTCAGTGATCCAGTACTCGGAATTTGTCATCTATTCCTGGAGTCCGACCGAGCACCTTTAACATCCTGTGGTGTTCGTGAGTCGCGGCGTAGCCGTGTGTTGCGGCTTGACCGCTTACTATTTATTATTTAGTTTCTTTGTGTTCCGGAGCTTTTGCGGAGGATTCCGCTCCCACAAATCCACTCTGGTATCCAGCGGTGCTGGATAGGAGTAACGGATCAGTGGATCTTTTGGTTGTCCTTTTCCCTGGCGGTTTGTCCGCACATACTTTTGGTTTAAGTTAGATAGCTTGTAACCCCTGGCCTGGTTGCTTAGTCAGAGGGCCCCTTGTTATCACCCTGTCTCGGATTTCCCTTTGTCTCCCATTAAGACCTGAGGGGGCATCGGGGTTGGGCAGACATAATCCGCCCTTCGAACGCGGCTGCCATGGGCTCAAGCAACCATAGTCTCGCAGGGGATTTCTGATAACACGGGCGAGACAACAAAGTTAGGGCGCCAGGGGTTACTAGGCTTTCCTGCTCCCGTAACCAGCATATCTTTCCAGTACCCAGACCTCTGCCATAAGATCTCCTCTGGTCTGGAGTACGGGAATCATAACATTATCACCGGCCCACAAAAAATTAAAATTAAACAGGAGTTAATTTTTTCCCTTATTCAGTTGGGAGATTTGTCAGCCTCATGAATCCCACCGGTGTTGGGCCAAATCCTGGCCAGCTTTTAGTTAGCCAGATTCAAGAGCTTACCCAGATGGTTCAGGATCTGTCCCTTCGGGTGAGGTCACAGGAAGATCTGTTACGGACTTCCCCGAGGGTCATTCCTGAACCAAAAATGCATCTGCCTGACCGTTTTTCTGGGGATAGAAAGCAGTTTTTTAATTTTAAAGAGTCTTGTAAACTGTATTTTCGTTTAAGACCAGTCTCCTCAGGTACGGAATCTCAGCGGGTAGGAATTATTATTTCTTTGCTACAGGGGGATCCTCAGACCTGGGCTTTTGGTTTAAAGACAGACGATCCGGCTTTATTGTCTGTAGACGCCTTTCTGGGGTCTTTAGGGCTATTGTATGACGACCCTGATAGAGAGGCATCCGCCGAGAGTCAGTTGCGTGCTCTCAGACAGGGTAGGAATCCCGCAGAGATTTATTGTACGGAGTTTCGCCGTTGGTCGAACGACTGTGGATGGAATGACCCAGCCCTGCGCAGTCAGTTTCGCCTCGGCTTATCCGAGTCTATAAAAGACAGTCTCCTTCAGTATCCCGCTCCTGAGACTCTCGATAAACTCATGGAGCTCTCTATTAAGATTGATCGTCGTCTCAGAGAGCGGAGGGCTGAAAAAGGAGCATCTGTCGGGTCTACTCCTTGTGTTTTTTCCATTCCTGTGGACATAGAGGAGCCCATGCAGATAGGCCTCTCCAAACTGTCTCCTGAAGAAAGAACCAGAAGGCAAAATTCTGGTCTTTGTTTATACTGTGGGGGTAAGGGACATTTTGCCCGTAGTTGTCCGAACAAATCGGGAAACGCCTCGACCTAGTGAGTTGTGAGGGGGTTCACTTTGGTCTGCAGCTTATCTCCTCAAATAATTCACTGTTGGTTCCAGCTAAAGTTTCCTTTGGCAGCCTCTGTTCCTCGGTCTCGGCTTTTGTGGACAGTGGAGCTGCAGGGAACTTTATGGATTTAACATGGGCCAAGGCCTTAGGTATTCCTCAGTTAGCCTTGGGTAGGTGTATCACCATGCATGGTTTAGATGGGAGTCCCTTGTCCAATGGGGTTATTTCTCTCTGTACACCTCCTGTTCTACTTTCGGTAGGAGCTCTGCATTCTGAAAAGATTGAGTTTTTCCTTACCCATTGCCCAGCAGTTCCTGTGGTTCTGGGTCACCCTTGGCTGGCCTTTCATAATCCCATCATTGATTGGCAGTCGGGGGAGATCTTACAATGGGGTACCATCTGTAATAAGGAATGTATTACGCTTCCCATCAGAATAGCTGCTGTCATTCCCGCACCCATTCCTGTGGAATACCAGGATTTTGTTGATGTGTTTTCCAAGGGCAATGCGGATATTCTGCCTCCCCATAGGCCTTATGATTGTGCTATTGAGTTAATTCCTGGTGCCACTTTGCCTAAGGGAAGGTTATATGCATTGTCCGGACCTGAAACTGTGGCCATGAATGAGTATGTTAAAGAAAGCCTAGGGAAAGGATTTATCAGGCCATCTAAATCCCCTTTAAGTGCAGGCTTCTTCTTCGTGGAGAAGAAGGATGGATCACTCAGACCTTGCATTGATTTTAGAGCCTTGAATAAAATCTCAGTAAAGAATACTTACCCTTTGCCGCTGATTTCTGTCCTCTTTGATCAGCTACGTTCGGCTGTGATTTTTTCTAAGATTGACCTGAGAGGAGCATATAACCTTATCAGAATCAAGTCAGGGGATGAGTGGAAAACGCCATTCAGTACTCAGTCAGGCCACTATGAGTATCTGGTTATGCCATTCGGCCTGTCCAACGCTCCGGCAGTTTTCCAGGATCTCATTAACGATGTGCTCCGTGAATTTCTTGGAAGATTCGTTGTAGTCTACTTAGACGATATTTTGATATATTCTGACTCTATAGAACAACATGTTACCCAGGTGCGTCAGGTTCTAAAAAAATTACGTGAAAATCACCTATATGCCAAGCTGGAGAAGTGTGAATTTCATGTCACGGAGGTATCCTTTTTAGGGTACATTATTTCCCCTCGGGGATTCTGTATGGAACCAAAGAAGCTCCAAGCCATCCTTAGTTGGGCGCAACCCACCAATTTAAAAGCAATTCAGCGCTTTTTAGGGTTTGCGAATTACTATAGAAGATTTATTCACTCTTTCTCTGACCTAGTGGCTCCCATTGTGGCATTGACTAAAAAGGGAGCAGATCCTACCAACTGGTCACGTGAAGCAGAGTTATCTTTTCAGGCCTTGAAACAAGCCTTTGTCTCAGCCCCTGTCCTCAGACATCCCAACCCAGAATTGCCTTTCATTGTTGAGGTTGATGCCTCGGAGGTTGGAGTAGGGGCTATCCTATCTCAGAAGGATCCGGATTCCCTAGAATTACATCCCTGTGCCTTTATGTCCAGGAAATTCTCGTCTGCTGAATCCAACTACGATGTTGGTAACCGGGAATTACTGGCTATTAAATGGGCTTTCGAGGAGTGGAGGCATTGGCTTGAAGGAGCCACTCATACCATTTCAGTTTTGACTGATCACAAAAATCTTCAATACATTGAATCAGCTAAACGGCTGAATGCCCGGCAAGCTCGTTGGGCTTTATTTTTTACTCGTTTCAAGTTCATTATCACCTTCAGGCCAGGTTCCAAGAATACCAAGGCAGATGCCCTGTCACGCAGTTTTCTTCCAGTTCAAGACAACAGTCCTGTTACTCCCATACTTCCGTCTTCAGTCATTCGGGCAGGCCTCACACAAGATTTATTTACCCAGTTAACGCAGCTTCAACATCAAGCTCCTGGAAATACTCCTGCTGGTCGTCTTTATGTCCCCGAGTTTTTGAGAGCAACGGTTTTGACGGAGTTTCACGATAGCAAAGTTGCAGGGCATCCGGGGATCGCTAAAACCTTTGAATTAGTTTCCCACTCGGTATGGTGGCCTGGTCTTTCCAAAGACATTAAGGAGTTTGTTTTTTCTTGTCAGGTCTGTGCGCAGCATAAGGTTCCCCGTTCCTTGCCTATCGGTCAACTTATGCCCTTGAATGTTCCTCTTAGGCCATGGTCTCATATTTCCATGGATTTTGTGGTGGACCTCCCTCTGTCAGCCGGATGCCGAGTCATATGGGTGGTAGTGGACCGTTTTAGCAAAATGGCCCATTTCATTGCTCTTCCCCGATTGCCATCTGCCCAGGGATTGGCAGTCTTGTTCCTCCGCCATGTTTTCAGACTCCATGGGTTACCCACTGATATTGTTTCTGATCGGGGTCCACAATTCATTGCACAATTTTGGAAGTCTTTTTGTGCCTCATTAAAGATGAAATTATCTTTAACGTCTGGCTACCATCCCCAATCCAACGGGCAGACTGAGCGAGTTAATCAATCATTAAAACAATATTTGCGTTTGTACTCGGCCAAACTCCAAAATGACTGGTCTGAGTTTCTTCCGTTAGCAGAGTTTGCTTACAACAATGCCTGTCATTCCTCCACCAATGTATCTCCATTTTTTACAGTTTTTGGTTTTCACCCCAGAGCTAATTCCTTTTTTCAACATTCCTCTGTCTCCTCACTGACCTTGACCTCTCATCTCAAACTCATTTGGAGAAAAGTGCACCTGGCTCTCAGAAAAGCGGCATTTCGGGAGAAAAATTTTTCTGACAGGCTCCGGCGGCCGTGCACTTTTAAAGTTGGAGATAGGGTATGGTTGTCGACTCGCAACATTAAACTTCGACAAACCTCAGCCAGATTGGGTCCTAAATTTATTGGACCATTTCATATTATCAAAAAAGTCAATCCAGTGGCTTTCCGGTTACGTTTACCAAAAACTTTACGGATCGGAAATACCTTCCATTGCTCCTTGTTAAAACCATATGTTTCGTCCAGTAGATTTCCTCGCAAGATCTCTCAGGGGAAATCACCAATAGATGTACAGGGTCAACAGGAGTTCTTAGTGGAGAAGGTTCTCGATTCCAAGTTGTCCCGGGGTCGGCTTTATTTTTTGGTACATTGGAGAGGTTATGGTCCAGAAGAAAGGTCTTGGGTCCTGGATGAGGATCTCCATGCCCCGAGGCTCAAAAGGGCATTTTTTCGAGAATTTCCTCAGAAACCTGGCCTTAGGGGTTCCTTGACCCCTCCTCAAGGGGGGGGGTACTGTTAGGCGCCGAGGGTCCGCCCGCCAGTGCGGCCCGGCACCTAGCAACTAGGGACGCCGCAGGCAGACAGCCGCCGGCTCCCTAGCAACGCTAGACGCCGGGCACACGGAGCCGATCAGACCCTAGCAACGGGGACGCCACGGTCGGACCGCGTTCCCCGTTGCTGGGTCTTAATTAATCAGTGCAAGTGTGTTCTGGCCGTGCAGCATGCAGCTGCACGGCATCATTGTGTGATTGCCCTGTATGGATCATGATTGGAGGGCTCCCAGATTTAAGCACTCTCAGGACTTCTCACAGACGCCGGTGATAGCTTCCTGTTTGCTGTGTCAGTTACAGAGAGTTTCCAGTCCTGCTCAATCCGGTTGTTCCTGTCCTCAGTGATCCAGTACTCGGAATTTGTCATCTATTCCTGGAGTCCGACCGAGCACCTTTAACATCCTGTGGTGTTCGTGAGTCGCGGCGTAGCCGTGTGTTGCGGCTTGACCGCTTACTATTTATTATTTAGTTTCTTTGTGTTCCGGAGCTTTTGCGGAGGATTCCGCTCCCACAAATCCACTCTGGTATCCAGCGGTGCTGGATAGGAGTAACGGATCAGTGGATCTTTTGGTTGTCCTTTTCCCTGGCGGTTTGTCCGCACATACTTTTGGTTTAAGTTAGATAGCTTGTAACCCCTGGCCTGGTTGCTTAGTCAGAGGGCCCCTTGTTATCACCCTGTCTCGGATTTCCCTTTGTCTCCCATTAAGACCTGAGGGGGCATCGGGGTTGGGCAGCCATAATCCGCCCTTCGAACGCGGCTGCCATGGGCTCAAGCAACCATAGTCTCGCAGGGGATTTCTGATAACACGGGCGAGACAACGGAGTTAGGGCGCCAGGGGTTACTAGGCTTTCCTGCTCCCGTAACCAGCATATCTTTCCAGTACCCAGACCTCTGCCATAAGATCTCCTCTGGTCTGGAGTACGGGAATCATAACACCATCTCAGCACCCTGTGTACTTTGTGGAGGCAATTGCTGCTGGTGAATGTCTCCACGGAGGAATTGATTATAATTCATTTTAATGAACATCATCTTCTCCTCATTTTCTGGATGTAACCTCGTACGCCGATTGCTGATAAGGTGAGCGGCGGCACTAAACACTCTTTCGGAGTACACACTTGTGGGAGGGCAACTTAGGTAGAATAAAGCCAGTTTGTGCAAGGGCCTCCAAATTGCCTCTTTTTCCTGCCAGTATAAGTACGGACTGTGTGACGTGCCTACTTGGATGCGGTCACTCATATAATCCTCCACCATTCTTTCAATGGTGAGAGAATCATATGCAGTGACAGTAGACGACATGTCCGTAATCGTTGTCAGGTCCTTCAGTCCGGACCAGATGTCAGCATCAGCAGTCGCTCCAGACTGCCCTGCATCACCGCCAGCGGGTGGGCTCGGAATTCTGAGCCTTTTCCTCGCACCCCCAGTTGCGGGAGAATGTGAAGGAGGAGATGTTGTTGACAGGTCGCGTTCCGCTTGACTTGACAATTTTCTCACCAGCAGGTCTTTCAACCCCAGCAGACTTGTGTCTGCCGGAAAGAGAGATCCAAGGTAGGCTTTAAATCTAGGATCGAGCACGGTGGCCAAAATGTAGTGCTCTGATTTCAACAGATTGACCACCCGTGAATCCTTGTTAAGCGAATTAAGGGCTCCATCCACAAGTCCCACATGCCTAGCGGAATCGCTCCGTGTTAGCTCCTCCTTCAATGTCTCCAGCTTCTTCTGCAAAAGCCTGATGAGGGGAATGACCTGACTCAGGCTGGCAGTGTCTGAACTGACTTCACGTGTGGCAAGTTCAAAGGGCATCAGAACCTTGCACAACGTTGAAATCATTCTCCACTGCGCTTGAGACAGGTGCATTCCACCTCCTATATCGTGCTCAATTGTATAGGCTTGAATGGCCTTTTGCTGCTCCTCCAACCTCTGAAGCATATAGAGGGTTGAATTCCACCTCGTTACCACTTCTTGCTTCAGATGATGGCAGGGCAGGTTCAGTAGTTTTTGGTGGTGCTCCAGTTTTCTGTACGTGGTGCCTGTACGCCGAAAGTGTCCCGCAATTCTTCTGGCCACCGACAGCATCTCTTGCACGCCCCTGTCGTTTTTTAAAAAATTCTGCACCACCAAATTCAAGGTATGTGCAAAACATGGGACGTGCTGGAATTTGCCCAGATTTAATGCACACACAATATTGCTGGCGTTGTCCGATGCCACAAATCCACAGGAGAGTCCAATTGGGGTAAGCCATTCCGCGATGATCTTCCTCAGTTGCCGTAAGAGGTTTTCAGCTGTGTGCGTATTCTGGAAACCGGTGATACAAAGCGTAGCCTGCCTAGGAAAGAGTTGGCGTTTGCGAGATGCTGCTACTGGTGCCGCCGCTGCTGTTCTTGCGGCGGGAGTCCATACATCTACCCAGTGGGCTGTCACAGTCATATAGTCCTGACCCTGCCCTGCTCCACTTGTCCACATGTCCGTGGTTAAGTGGACATTGGGTACAGCTGCATTTTTTAGGACACTGGTGACTCTTTTTCTGAGGTCTGTGTACATTTTCGGTATCGCCTGCCTAGAGAAATGGAACCTAGATGGTATTTGGTACCGGGGACACAGTACCTCCAACAAGTCTCTAGTTGGCTCTGCAGTAATGATGGATACCGGAACCACGTTTCTCACCACCCAGGATGTCAAGGCCTCAGTTATCCGCTTTGCAGTAGGATGACTGCTGTGATATTTCATCTTCCTCGCAAAGGACTGTTGGACAGTCAATTGCTTGGTGGAAGTAGTACAAGTGGTCTTACGACTTCCCCTCTGGGATGACCATCGACTCCCAGCAGCAACAACAGCAGCGCCAGCAGCAGTAGGCGTTACACGCAAGGATGCATCGGAGGAATCCCAGGCAGGAGAGGAATCATCAGAATTGCCAGTGACATGGCTTGCAGGACTATTGGCATTCCTGGGGAAGGAGGAAATTGACACTGAGGGAGTTGGTGGGGTGGTTTGCGTGAGCTTGGTTACAAGAGGAAGGGATTTACTGGTCAGTGGACTGCTTCCGCTGTCGGCCCAAGTTTTTGAACTTGTCACTGACTTATTATGAATGCGCTGCAGGTGACGTATAAGGGAGGATGTTCCGAGGTGGTTAACGTCCTTACCCCTACTTATTACAGCTTGACAAAGGGAACACACGGCTTGACACCTGTTGTCCGCATTTCTGGTGAAATACTTCCACACCGAAGAGCTGATTTTTTTGGTATTTTCACCAGGCATGTCAACGGCCATATTCCTCCCACGGACAACAGGTGTCTCCCCGGGTGCCTGACTTAAACAAACCACCTCACCATCCGAATCCTCCTGGTCAATTTCCTCCCCAGCGCCAGCAACACCCATATCCTCCTCATCCTGGTGTACTTCAACACTGACATCTTCAATCTGACTATCAGGAACTGGACTGCGGGTGCTCCTTCCATCACTTGCAGGCGGCGTGCAAATGGTGGAAGGCGCATGCTCTTCACGTCCAGTGTTGGGAAGGTCAGGCATCGCAACCGACACAATTGGAGTCGGACTCTCCTTGTGGATTTGGGATTTCGAAGAACGCACAGTTCTTTGCGGTGCTACTGCTTTTGCCAGCTTGAGTCTTTTCATTTTTCTAGCGAGAGGCTGAGTGCTTCCATCCTCATGTGAAGCTGAACCACTAGCCATGAACATAGGCCAGGGCCTCAGCCGTTCCTTGCCACTCCGTGTGGTAAATGGCATATTGGCAAGTTTACGCTTCTCCTCCGACAATTTTATTTTAGGTTTTGGAGTCCTTTTTTTACTGATATTTGGTGTTTTGGATTTGACATGCTCTGTACTCTGACATTGGGCATCGGCCTTGGCAGACGACGTTGCTGGCATTTCATCGTCTCGGCCATGACTAGTGGCAGCAGCTTCAGCACGAGGTGGAAGTGGATCTTGATCTTTCCCTAATTTTGGAGCCTCAACATTTTTGTTCTCCATATTTTAATAGGCACAACTAAAAGGCACCTCAGGTAAACAATGGAGATGGATGGATACTAGTATACAATTATGGATGGACTGCCGAGTGCCGACACAGAGGTAGCTACAGCCGTGGACTACTGTACTGTGTCTGCTGCTAATATAGACTGGTTAATAAAGAGATGTAGTATGTATGTATAAAGAAGAAAGAAAAAAAAACCACGGGTAGGTGGTATACAATTATGGACGGACTGCCGAGTGCCGACACAGAGGTAGCTACAGCCGTGGACTACTGTACTGTGTCTGCTGCTAATATAGACTGGTTGATAAAGAGATGTAGTATGTATGTATAAAGAAGAAAGAAAAAAAAACCACGGGTAGGTGGTATACAATTATGGATGGACTGCCGAGTGCCGACACAGAGGTAGCTACAGCCGTGGACTACTGTACTGTGTCTGCTGCTAATATAGACTGGTTGATAAAGAGATGTAGTATGTATGTATAAAGAAGAAAGAAAAAAAAACCACGGGTAGGTGGTATACAATTATGGACGGACTGCCGAGTGCCGACACAGAGGTAGCTACAGCCGTGGACTACTGTACTGTGTCTGCTGCTAATATAGACTGGTTGATAATGAGATGTAGTATGTATGTATAAAGAAGAAAGAAAAAAAAACCACGGGTAGGTGGTATACAATTATGGATGGACTGCCGAGTGCCGACACAGAGGTAGCTACAGCCGTGAACTACCGTACTGTGTCTGCTGCGACTGGATGATAAATAATGATAGAAAAAATATATATATATCACTACTGCAGCCGGACAGGTATATATTATATAATGACGGACCTGCTGGACACTGTCTGTCAGCAGAATGAGTTTTTTATAGAATAAAAAAAAAAACACCACACAAGTCACACGACGAGTGTTTAACTTTTTCAGGCAATCACAATATAGTATACTACTAACTATACTGGTGGTCAGTGTGGTCAGGTCACTGGTCAGTCACACTGGCAGTGGCACTCCTGCAGCAAAAGTGTGCACTGTTTAATTTTAATAATATGTACTCCTGGCTCCTGCTATAACCTATAACTGGCACTGCTCCCCAGTCTCCCCCACAATTATAAGCTGTGTGAGCACAGTCAGATATATACATAGATGATGCAGCACACTGGGCTGAGCAGTGCACACAGATATGGTATGTGACTGAGCCACTGTGTATCGTTTTTTTCAGGCAGAGAACGGATTATATTAAATAAAACTGCACTGTCTGGTGGTCACTGTGGTCAGTCACTACTAAACTCTGCACTCTCTACAGTACTCCTAAGCTCCAGTAAATCAAGTGTCTCTGTTTAAAATCAATCTCACTCTCTCTCTTCTAATCTAAATGGAGAGGACGCCAGCCACGTCCTCTCCCTATGAATCTCAATGCACGTGTGAAAATGGCGGCGACGCGCGGCTCCTTATATAGAATCCGAGTCTCGCGATAGAATCCGAGCCTCGCGAGAATCCGACAGCGTCATGATGACGTTCGAGCGCGCTCGGGTTAACCGAGCAAGGCGGGAAGATCCGAGTCGCTCGGACCCGTGAAAAAAAACATGAAGTTTGGGCGGGTTCGGATTCCGAGGAACCGAACCCGCTCATCTCTAGAATCCAGTATACATTCTGTCACCAGGTACAAGTGAATGACCACATCATGTATATAGGTGACAGATATAAAGTTACATTGTGGGGGAATCCAGTATGCGTTCTGTCACCAGGTACCAGTGAATGACAACATCATGTATATAGGTGACAGATATAAAGTTACATTGTTGGGGAATCCAGTATACGTTCTGTCACCAGGTACCAGTGAATGACCACATCATGTATATAGGTGACAGATATAAAGTTACATTGTTGGGGAATCCAGTATACGTTCTGTCACCAGGTACCAGTGAATGGCCACAGCATGTATGTAGGTGACAGATATAACGTTACATTGTTGGGGAATCCAGTATACGTTCTGTCACCAGGTACCAGTGAATGGCCACATCATGTATATAGGTGACAGATATAACGTTACATTGTGAGGGAATCCAGTATACGTTCTGTCACCAGGTACAAGTGAATGACCACATCATGTATATAGGTGACAGATATAAAGTTACATTGTGAGGGAATCCAGTATACGTTCTGTCACCAGGTACCAGTGAATGACCACATCATGTATATAGGTGACAGATATAAAGTTACATTGTTGGGGAATCCAGTATACGTTCTGTCACCAGGTACCAGTGAATGACCACATCATGTATATAGGTGACAGATATAAAGTTACATTGTGGGGGAATCCAGTACAGTATACGTTCTGTCACCAGGTACCAGTGAATGGCCACATCATGTATATAGGTGACAGATATAAAGTTACATTGTTGAGGAATCCAGTATACGTTCTGTCACCAGGTACCAGTGAATGGCCACATCATGTATATAGGTGACAGATATAAAGTTACATTGTGAGGGAATCCAGTATACGTTCTGTCACCAGGTACCAGTGAATGACCACATCATGTATATAGGTGACAGATATAAAGTTACATTGTTGGGGAATCCAGTATACGTTCTGTCACCAGGTACCAGTGAATGACCACATCATGTATATAGGTGACAGATATAAAGTTACATTGTGAGGGAATCCAGTATACGTTCTGTCACCAGGTACCAGTGAATGACCACATCATGTATATAGGTGACAGATATAAAGTTACATTGTGAGGGAATCCAGTATACGTTCTGTCACCAGGTACCAGTGAATGACCACATCATGTATATAGGTGACAGATATAAAGTTACATTGTGAGGGAATCCAGTATACGTTCTGTCACCAGGTAGCAGTGAATGGCCACATCATGTATATAGGTGACAGATATAAAGTTACATTGTGGAGGAATCCAGTATACGTTCTGTCACCAGGTACCAGTGAATGACCACATCATGTATATAGGTGACAGATATAAAGTTACATTGTTGGGGAATCCAGTATACGTTCTGTCACCAGGTACCAGTGAATGACCACATCATGTATATAGGTGACAGATATAAAGTTACATTGTGGGGGAATCCAGTATACGTTCTGTCACCAGGTACCAGTGAATGACCACATCATGTATATAGATGACAGATATAAAGTTACATTGTGGGGGAATCCAGTATACGTTCTGCCACCAGGTACAAGTGAATGGCCACATCATGTATATACTTATACTGGTGGTCCCCAGTCCCCACAATGCAGCACACTGATCAGATATTTGCAGCACACTGATCACAGATATGGAGCGTTTTTAGGCAGAGAACGTAGATATTTTCAGCACACTGAGCACAGATTATTTGCAGCACACTGAGCACAGATATTTGCAGCACACTGAGCACAGATTACGGAGCTTTGCAGGGAGAGAACGCTGCCACGTCCTCTCCGTTCAATCTCCAATGCACGAGTGAAAATGGCGGCGATGCGCGGCTCCTTATATAGAATACGAATCTCGCGAGAATCCAACAGCGGGATGATGACGTTCGGGCGCGTTCTGGTTAACCAAGCAAGGCGGGAAGATCCGAGGCTGCCTCGGAACTGTGTAAAATGGGTGAAGTTTGGGGGGGGTTCGGATCCCGAGGAACCGAACCCGCTCATCTCTACGTAAAAGTGTGCGTCCTTTTCTCTCCTGATGGTGACCCTGGGATTAAGGGGTATGTTTTCAAAAAGTCAATTTGGGTAAATTTTTATCGATTTTTCATTGTTATTTGGGTGATTTTTTTTTATCGATTTTGTGTTTCACAAAATCGATCAGAAAATGACCAAACATTAATCAAAATCAACCCAAATCGACTTAATATACCCCTAAGGGGTATATTCAATTGCAGTCGAAAGCTGCTGTCTGTCAGAAAGATTGCAGTTTTCGACTTTTTAAGGTCGGAAGGGGTTCCAACCTATTCAATACAACCCAAAATTAACCGACAAGTCGGGAAATAACGTGGCTCGGCGGAATAGCCGCGTGCTTCTGTCGGAATGCATGCACTCGCATTTTCTGTCAATCAGACAGAGGCGTTCGTTGGGTGGGGGCAGCAATGCTCTGTTTCCTAGGCGGAGATGGATCGTTGCAGGGGGCGGAGGCGGCCAAATGGGGGCGGTGCCGTGGAAATGGGGGGATGTGGTGTGTGTGTGTGTGTGTGTGATCGCGGCAGCTGCGTGACGTCACATGCAGCCGCCACAATTATTAAGATGGAGCCAAGCTGCACCGGCAAGAGGCAACCTTAATTTCTGCGATGCGATCGCAATTTCTGCTTGATGAAGGGGGGGAGGCGGCGGTCAGCCTTGCTGGGCAGCCTTGCCCTGCGATAGGAGGCCTCCCCAGCATGCGTTCAGAAGGATTGCAAATTCTGTTAATTAGCAGAATTTGCAATCCTTACTGAATTAGGCTCTATAGCTCTACTATAGTAGTCAATGATAGTGGCCTATATATAATGATAATTATATAAGAGAGCAAGTGAAGCCCTTTTTCACAATAATGCATACTGTATAGTCAGAGTTCCCAAACTCCGCAAATACAGTACATGCTTTAAGGATATCCATGATTGAGCAGAGGTGACTTTACTATCCGGACAAATCTGTACCCTTAATAAGTGTCATGTGTACACTGTCAGCACACTGTTGTTGTTTAGGATGGTGGTGCCTCTCTATCTTGCAGCAGTGCAAAGCTATCACAGCTTGTGTCATTGGCTTATAGATGTCCTAGGTAACAGAAATGATGAGAACAGATTGGTGGATTCACACAAAGGACAGTGATGTCACAGGAATCATTAGCGCCAGGTTCTGCTTTGCTTTGACCTATATTAAATCAGGCCTTCAATGTCCTACTGTAAGTAAGCAGGATGTGGCTCCAGCTCCCTGTGATAGAGTAACAGGCGGCTGCTCAATCCCACGTTAATGCAGGGAGAAGTTGGAGTAAGCCTGAACACGTTATTTACCTTCACGCTTTATATATAAAAATTCCAATCGTGGGGTTTAGTTGTCCTTTAATAAGTGTGCTTAGCAGATCCTAATTTTAAGTGATCTTTGAAATACATTCAAAACACTTTCACCTCAAATGTTGATTTACCAAAGCCACGGACTTTATTAGCGAAAGGAAAACTTCTCTATTCATTTGTACATTTTTATATAAATCACACCTATAGAGCTTTAGTATCTTGTATCTGCTGCTGTTCCTTTCCCACCAAGCGTGGTCAACCACCATCCCTGAGGAGGTATGGGGCTGGAGGTAATGAAAAGCAGTCCTGTTCCCAATGACTGCAGGTCCTGTACATTTTCATATTCAGACAATTGCACAATTGTGGTTGGTGTACACACCGAGCACTTGCTGCAACCTTTAGCCTGTGCTGACCTTGGGCATATTTCGGGACCTAGATCACAAACCAGATTACTCAACAGCCACCGCAGCATATTTCTGGAGCATAATAGGTTATTGTGACAACAATTTCCAGGACTGTAGAACTCGCTGCATAAAGTAAATTGAACGTAAGTAGTGCTTCAGTCCTGGTGCAAGAATGTTGAACTTGCACTATACAATTGTGAGTGCAATTCCCAAACACTTGCAAGTAAAAACAATTCCTGTTGCTGGGTCACATCACTTATTAATATTTTATTATCATTTTACACTCTTTCACAGATTCTCGTGACCAGAGGTGTAATTAGGGATGATGGCGCCCATTGCAAATTAAAAAATGTCACCCTACTCCCCCAGCTGACCAGCCCCACCACCACCACAACACCACGTATCTTACCCAGAACATCCCACCAGAATACAGAACAATTGTCAGTCCTGTCAAAAGTACTGACATACAGAGCAAGGAGCTTCCAGTCGGGAAGGATAAAGGGACACAGAGAGACACATAGGGCAGGCAGAGAGAGAAAGAGAGACACATGGGCAGGGAGAGAGAGAAATAGAAATAGAGGCACAAGGGGCAGGTAGAAAGAGAGAAAACTGAGGCAGAGAGATACCTGGGGCAGAGAGAGAGAGAGAGAGAGAGCTGGGCAGAGAGAGAGAGAGAGAGAGAGAGAGAGAGAGAGACCTGGGGCAGAGAAAGACCTGCAGCAGAGAGAGAGAGACCTGGGGAAGGGAGAGAGAGACCTGAGGCAGAGGGAGACTGAGCCCTGGAGCAGAGAGAGAGAGACCTGGGGCAGATAAGGAGAAAGACCTGGGGCAGAGAAAGAGAGAGAGACCTGGGGCAGAGAGAGAGAGAGAGACATGGGGAAAGGAGAGTGAGACATGGGCAGAGGGAGAGTGAGACCTGGGGCAGAGTGAGAGAGAGACCTGGGGGAGAGGGAGAGAGAGACCCGAGGCAGAGGGAGAGTGAGCCCTGGAGCAGAGAGAGAGATCTGGGGCAGATAAAGAGAATGACCTGGGCAGAGAGAGAGACCTGGGGCAGAGAGAGAGACCTGGGGCAGAGAGAGAGACATGGGAAAGAGAGAGTGAGACATGGGCAGAGGGAGAGTGAGACCTGGGGCAGATAAGGAGAAAGACCTGGGGCAGAGAAAGAGAGAGAGACCTGGGGCAGAGAGAGAGAGAGACATGGGGAAAGGAGAGTGAGACATGGGCAGAGGGAGAGTGAGCCCTGGAGCAGAGAGAGAGATCTGGGGCAGATAAAGAGAATGACCTGGGCAGAGAGAGAGACCTGGGGCAGAGAGAGAGACATGGGAAAGGGAGAGTGAGACATGGGCAGAGGGAGAGTGAGACCTGGGGCAGAGAGAGAGAGAGAGAGAGAGAGAGACCTGGGGCAGAGAGAGAGAGAGAGAGACCTGGGGGAGAGGGAGAGTGTCCCACAAATATAATAGTATTCAACCTATAACTCTGCAGCTGCCAAGACCCAGCATGGCCCTGATTGACTAGTACAGCATTCTGGGACTTGTAATTTTACCAAAGCCAATGAATGACCATTCAGTAACGCAGCATGCTGTCATTGTGCAAACCCCACTGGAGCACTGCTGGTGGACATCTCCAGAAGAGGTGGGTGGAGCGCCCCCCCCCGCCTTCAATCCTGAGAACATGATCCGGGAATGTGGCTCTCGCTTCCACACGTGGGTGCCAACACACTGGCAGTGAGCCCCCACCTCCCCCTTCCAGAAATGTAGCAGCCTCATGGGACCCACTCCCTGGTACCTGCCCAGCAGCAGCTGTGTGAAGTGGGTGTGCTCACAGCCTCCATGCCTCTCTGGCCGCCACCTACTGTAGGTTCTCCATACAGTCCCCACCAACTCCATGCAGCAGGCAGGGATCTCCCAGTGGCTATTAGCTGAGTGTGCTTTGTTTACAAATACCCAGCGGGGTCCTTCATTGGCTTTGGTAAAACTACAAGTCCCAGCATGCTCTACCAGTCAATCATGTCATGCTGGGACTTGGCAGCTGAAGAGTTACGGGTTGAATACAGTATATTTATAGCTGCAAAGAGCTTATTTGTATGATATTTGTGGGACACTCTCCCTCTCCTCCAGGTCTCTCTCTCTCCAGGAGTGCTGGGATTCCGCAAAGCCATGCCCCCTAACTGTGAGGCCATGCCCCTTTTTGGGTGCATAACCACTCAGTCATGTACTTTCATATACCAGACTCAGTGCTCCCTCAGTCATGCCCCTTCATATGCCTGCCACAGAACGCCCTCATGCCCTTGCCTTGGCCTACCGCTGAATTGCCTACACTGAAGTTTGAATGTCTGGTGTGTGCAGCTATTTCTCTGCCTGGATCCATGACTCCGAATGTGTCAGCCGCCCTCCATACATGTCACTGCACATGGCAGATTTCTAGTAGGGGGTTACCAAATGGGATGTAGTTTTGTGAATGGTATGTGGGAGAATCCCGAGCGCTGGACAGGCCGACAGTCTGCATGCCGACTAACAGGGACTATTCCCACTTGTGGGTGACCACGACACCTATAGAGTGGGAATAGAACAGTGAGCCACCGAGCCCATTGTGTGGCGTATGCAGTGAGCCTGCAAGGGGTGTAGTTGCGCTCACCCCCCCCACGGCATTCTGGAGACCAGGATCCCGGGGTCGGTATTGTGACCTCTGGGATCCTAAACGCTGGTCTCCCAATACCAACCCATACCAAACACTAGTATGCGAATGCCTCTGATTGTCAACGTCTGCGGGGTGGTGACACAGTGTTGCGGGGGCGGTGGAGACGTGGAGTTGGGAGGGCATGGTGTCAGAAACGGGCGTGTTCAGGATGGCCATGTGACATCACACATGGCCGCTGCAAACCAAAAAATGGCTGCTCCTTGCCTGCCTTCGCAGCCAGGCTGCACTGGCAGGGGGGATCCACAATTCAGTGATGTGATCGCAATTGAATTTGCGATCACATCACTGTCGGGCATATGCATGCAGGGCGGCCTTGCCCTATGCTAGGTGGACCCCAGCATGCGATTGCAAGCAGTTGCAGTTTTGCTAAAATAACACAATGATTTCCTGAAATACTCTGTGCTGATGTAAATATTCTGTTGACATGATTACCACATGCTTGGGGATATGCAGACACGCAGCAGTTGGAGACTGAATTAGGGGTGTGCGTTGGGCCATTTTTTGGTTTTGTGGTTTCGTTTTGGATCTAGATCTCCTTCGTGCTTTGGATCTGTATTTTGCGGGTTTTGGTTTTGGCTCTGTATTTTTTTTTTAAATAATATCATAAAAATATCTAACATAACAGAATTTGGGGGTGTTTTTGTTTCTACAGTACTATTAATCTCAATAACATACATTTCCACTCATTTCCAGTCTATTGTGAACACCTCACACCTCACAATATTGTTTGCATCCAGTTTAGGCACACAAGGTTGCACCAAGGTAGCTGGACGGAGAAGCAGCAGTCTTTGGATGTACTGTATATACTGGGAGGACGGACACAGCACAAAATATTAAAAAAAGAATGTATTTAAAAAAAACGACGCATTAGGCAAGGCTCAAGATTTTAGTTCACAAAAAGATGATTAAGGCAAAAAAGAATAAAAAAAGACAATATTTTAGATGCTGTAATCATGATTTTTATTTATTATTTTGGATCAAATCCTTCATTTCCTCAAAGATATAATTGATATGCAGAAGGTTCACTATACAAGTGTGGAGAAAAATAGGATTAAGGCAAAGAAGAATTAAAAAAAGACAATATTTTAGGTTCTGTAATCATCATTTTAATTTATTATTTTGGATCAAATTCTTCATTTCCTCAACTAAATATTTGATATGCAGAAGGTTTGCTATACAATTGTGAAGAAAAAATATGATTAAGGTAAAGAAGAATAAAAAAAGACAATATTTTAGATGCTGTAATCATGATTTTAATTTATTTTGGATCAAATTTTTCTGTTCCTCAAAGACATATTTGATATGCAGAAGGTTCACTATACAAGTGTAGAGAGTTTATTAATATTAATTTAATTTAAATTTAGTTAATTTATAATTATTATTATTATTATTATTATTATTAATTTGAATGAATCACAATGTGGTGATAAGTAGAATTATGAAAATAGGACAATAAGTATAACATAAGAATATGAGCTACAGACATAGCACTCTGAAATGGATGGAGCACACCAGGATGTATACTGGGAGGATATAGCACAAAATATGAAAAAAATATGTATTTTATTTTGGGTGGACTGACAGAACACCCCTAGATGGACGGAGCAGCTGCAGTCCGTTGATGTATACTGGGATGACACGGCACAAAATATTAATTTAAATCAATATATATATATATTGTTTTTATATCACACACTATGGTTAAAGTGTCGCACAAATGAGTAAAAAATATGCATTATTTTTTATATCACACACTGCAGTTACAGTGTCACACAAATGAGTCAGAAATATATATAATAATTACACACTACGGTTGACCTTCACCGACAGCGTCGCACAAATGAGTCAGAGATATGTAGTAGTATTTACTATATCACACACCGGTGGTTACAGTGTCACACAAAGAAGTCGGAAATATATATAATTACACACTGCGGTTGACTTCACTGACAGCATCGCATGAAACAGTCAGAAATATATATAATAATTATATATATATATATATATATATATATATATATATATATATAATTTTTATATCACACACTGCGGTTACAGTGTCGCACAAATGAGTAAAAAATATATTATTTTTTATATCACACACTACGGTTACAGTGTCGCACAAATGAGTCAGACATATATATATATAATTACACACTGCGGTTGACCTTCACCGACAGCGTCGCACAAATGAGTCAGAAATATATATAATAATTACACACTACAGTTGACTTCACCGACAGCGCCGCACAAATGAGTCAGAAATAATATAATAATTACACACTGCGACTGATTTCACCAACAGCATTGCACAATTGAGTCAGAAATATATATATTAATTACACACTGGTTGACTTCAGCTACAGCGTTGCACAAATGAGTCAGAAATATGTAGAAGTATTTTATATATCACACACAGGTGGTCACAGTGTCACACAAATGAGTCAGAAATATATATAATAATTACACACTGCAGTTGACTTCACCGACAGCATCACATAAATGAGTCAGAAATAAGTAGAAGTATTTTATAGATCACACACTGGCGGTTACAGTGTTACACAAATGAGTCAGAAATATATAAAATTAATTACTGGGGTTGACCTTCACCGACAGTGTTGCGCAATACGTTTATGAGTAGGAAATAATATACTGCAGTCTGACCGGCAGTGTCACAATACTTATGAAAATAAAAATGCTATAGTACATTGGGGTACAGCACAAACAAAAAATATATCTTTTTTTAGAATTATAATTTTAGGCTTTTTGTTTTTAGCTTTTTTTCTTTTTCATTTACACTGGGGCAGAGCCCCTGGATGGACGGACAGATCAGCAGAGAGAGCACCACTTTCAGATACAGCAGATAGAGCACCCCATTTCAGATACAGCACACAGAGAGAGCAGCCCTTTTTCAGATACAGCAGAGAGAGCACTCCTTTCAGATACAGCAGACAGAGAGAGCACCCTTTTTCAGATACTGCAGACAGAGAGAGCGCCCCTTTTTCAGATACTGCAGACAGAGAGAGCGCCCCTTTTTCAGATACAGCAGACAGAGAGAGCACCCCTTTTTCAGATACTGCAGACAGAGAGAGCGCCCCTTTTTCAGATACTGCAGACAGAGAGAGCGCCCCTTTTTCAGATACTGCAGACAGAGAGAGCGCCCCTTTTTCAGATACTGCAGACAGAGAGAGCACACCTTTCAGATACTGCAGACAGAGAGAGCACACTTTTCAGATATTGCAGACAGAGAGAGCACACCTTTCAGATACAGCACACAGAGAGAGCAGCCCTTTTTCAGATACAGCAGAGAGAGCACTCCTTTCAGATACAGCAGACAGAGAGAGCACCCTTTTTCAGATACTGCAGACAGAGAGAGCGCCCCTTTTTCAGATACTGCAGACAGAGAGAGCGCCCCTTTTTCAGATACTGCAGACAGAGAGAGCGCCCCTTTTTCAGATACTGCAGACAGAGAGAGCGCCCCTTTTTCAGATACTGCAGACAGAGAGAGCACACCTTTCAGATACTGCAGACAGAGAGAGCACACCTTTCAGATACAGCAGACAGGGCACTCCTTTCAGATACAGCAGACAGGGCACTCCTTTCAGATACTGCAGACAGAGAGAGCGCCCCTTTTTCAGATACTGCAGACAGAGAGAGCGCCCCTTTTTCAGATACTGCAGACAGAGAGAGCACACCTTTCAGATACTGCAGACAGAGAGAGCACACCTTTCAGATACAGCAGACAGGGCACTCCTTTCAGATACAGCAGACAGGGCACTCCTTTCAGATACAGCAGACAGAGAGAGCACATCTTTCACATACCCTCCAATATTTTAAACATAAAAATCGGTACAAATTGGGAAAGGGGGCGTGACCCTTTTCCTATACTTTCAACCTTTTCCTATACTTTCAATGGAAGTTTGGAGACCATAAAAAAAGGTACAATTGGAGGGTTTGCTTTCAGATACAGAGAGAGGACCCTTCTTTCAGATACAGCAAACAGAGCACCCGCCCCACACCACTCCAGACAACACAGTACTAGAGATGGACACGTCAGTACACTCTCCACAGCCGGAGTGAAAATAGCTCTGATGCACTTATATAGAATCCAAAACCCGCGAGATGCACACAGAGCCGGCCCTAACCAATATGATGCCCTAGGCAAGATTTTGGCTGGTGCCCCCTAGCACCACCGCTGGTTCCGCCTCTGACCTTGCACCTCTTTCCCAGCACCATCACCCCCCACCCATAGCAGTCCTTATTTTGGTGTTTGTGCAGTCTATATTTTAAATATGAACAGTTCGCACATTTGGTGCACAGCCCAAAAAGGGGTGTGTTTTTGCTGGCAAGGGGCATGGCCACACAATAGTAACCCCAATTCCATTTACGCCACACAGTACTGCACCTTTATTCACATTTGATCATGCGATAGTTTCCAGAATCCATATTACATCCCACAGTAGTATCACTTTACCTTATAAACGTTACTCCTCACAGTAGAGCCCCTTATTCACATTACATCACACTGAATGGCTCCTTATTCACATTACACCACACCATATTGCTCTTTATTCACATTAGATGACACAGTAGTGCCCTTTCTATATGCAACACCACATAGAAGAGCACCTTAAACACATAATTCCACACAGTAATGCCCCTAACACATATGAGACACATTATTAATGTCCTTATAAACATAATGCGCCTATGACAACCTTTATTAATGCCCTTTTACACATAATGTCCCTTACACATATGCCGCACATTATTAATGCCCTTATACACATAATGACACACACAGTGCCCCCTACACATTTGCTGCACATTATTAGTGCCCCTATACACATGACACACATACAGTAGTACCCTGTTACACATGTGCCGCACATTATTAATGCCCTTATACACATAATGACACACATAGTGCCCCTTACACATAATGACACACATACAGTAGTACCCTGTTACACATATGCTGCACATTATTAATGCCCTTATACACATAATGACACACATAATGCCCCTTACACATATGTTGCACATTATTAATGCATTTTTACATGACACACATAATGCTCCTTACACATATTCTGAACACTACTGCACAACCAACCCACTCACATGCACACAGCACTCACACTTCCACTAACACTGTGACCTCTGCCTCTGCTTGGATACAGATGTGTCCTCATAAATCTTGCATCAATGCTAACGTCGGGCACCTTTTTTTATGAAAATGCATCTTATTTGCATTGCTATGTGGCTTCTGCTGATTAAAATGATATGCAGCATGCCTATATACTGTGTGAGACTGTGGCTGTATCTGCATAAGAAATGCTACACACAGAATATAGACATGCCGCATATCATTTTAATCAGCAGAAGCTGCTGATGCCCCTAGGCATATCAAATGCCCTAGGCAATTGCCTAGTTTGCCTATGCCTATGGCCGGCTCTGGATGCACAGGACTGATATAGAATCCAAAACCCACGATAAATCCAACAGCGGGAAGATGACGTTCGGCCCCGTTTTGGGAACCGAGTAAGGCGGGAAGTCCCGAGCAGGACTCGGATCCCGGCTCGGATCGCTCATCCCTAGACTGAATACAAAGAGGTGTGCAAGAATCTTGCTACACCCAAAACAATGAGATGTGTCTGTCTATTTAGACAGAAGAATGTTAATATGTAACTACAGTACAGTATATAAAGCTTAATGTAGCATGGGTCAGTAGATGTGAGAATAATCGCACACCTACAACCAGTGGCGTCACAAGGGGGGTGCGGCCCGCTCCCAGGTGTCACCCGCTGAGGGGTGACACCAAAATGTCTGCTCCTGCACAGTGACAGGAGCCGAGTGCTGCACTGTTATAGTACAGTATGTGCAACACTCGGCTCCTGTCACTGTGTAGGAGCCAGCACTGCAGGGACAGCACCCCTGGGAGTCAGCCCTCACCTCCCACACCCCCCAGAGACAAAAAAACGGGTGTCAGGATGCAAAGCCCCACCCCCTTTTCATGCCTTCAATGGGCTAAAAACGGGTGCCGCCCGCAAAGCCCCGCCCCTCTATTTAAATCCTGTCCATTCCTGTGAAGCCCCACCCCCTTTTTTCTCACTGCCGCACCGGGTGTTACAGAGGTGAGTGACGCCTCTGCCTACAACCCATTACGTTATCATACAGGGGGCACCCAGAACAGGCCGAGTCCTGACCCCCCCGCTCTCGCATGGCGCCCCCCATCCAGGTCATAGACGACGTTCTGAAGAGATCCCAGTTTTAGACCTCACGCATACATGTACATGCGTACGCGCTGATGTGCTGAATTCTCCCCGTAGCGATATCAGCAGATGAACGTAAGAAGCTGAATTAGCCCCATAATCTCCTCCGTAGCAGCACACCTCTGCCTTTCATTATCAGAGACCTCGGAGAGCCAATTACAGTGCGCTTCATAACCCTACTGCAAATAGAAAGCAGAATGCAACGTGTAAGATGCTTCTTCCAAGATGACATTATCCAGCAGATACAATAATAAAACTTGTCTCAAACACTTTATTCAGCCAAGACTACGACTCTGTAAATCTGACATGATTATTGTACAGAGATATTATTTGGCATCGGAGGACAAGTCTAGTAAAGTGCGCAAATGTGGTCAGACCTTATCTGGCTTTATCACTCCTCCAACTTTAGAAGTCAGTTAGTTGAGATTTATACGTAATAATGTCCCAGTTGGATTCACGGTATAATATATACTCCTTATTATTACTGGCTGAGGTAGAATACTTTTATGTTGCTCCAGTACTACAACATTGCTTGGAAGCATAAGGTTATATCCCGTAATCAATAATCACACTATATAAAATGACAGGGACTGTTTCTCTGTTTGCTATATCACATGTTCTTACTTGTGAATAACTTGTGTTGTACAAAAGAATAAATATACAATCAGTTTCTTGTGGAATTTTATATCATGCTTTCACAGATCATCAATCTAGGGACCCGCCTATTGGGTGTTGAAATCCATATTGACTTATTGCATCTGGGTCACCAGGTGATGAACCCTATTTATCATGCAACACAAGTGTCTCCCATTAACTAGTGATCTTTTGGTCCAATTTATCAATAAACCGAGGCCACGGCTGCTGTAATTGGGTGTCCCTGTGAAGAAATCCCAATCTCGTCTTTTGCAGCTGGCTTACCACATTCTCCCCTGATGTCCCTAGCGCATAAGCCTATCAGAGCTCGGGTCAGGGTCTCTGAGAAGGAGGGGGATGGGTATAAATTTCCCAGGCCTCAATAGTAGCCCATGAGCAGAGGTGTAACGAGGGTCAATAGCACCCAGGGAAAATGTGTCTTCTGTTGTAGTCCCTTTTGTATTTCCTGTATAGCACCCCCCTTATAGTGACACCCCCTTATCTGCTATTCCCTCTAGTGATCCCATCTGTCTTCATATTCCCTGTAGTGCCCCCCTCTTGCTTGCATATTGCCTGTAGTGCCCCCCTCTTGCCTGCATATTCCCTGTAGTGCCCCCCTCTTGCTTGCATATTGCCTGTAGTGCCCCCCTCTTGCTTGCATATTGCCTGTAGTGCCCCCCTCTTGCCTGCATATTGCCTGTAGTGCCCCCCCTCCCTTGCCTGTATATTGCCTGTAGTGACCTACCTTATCTTTATATTCCCTGTAGCATGCCTCCCAATTGTCCCAATTTGAATGCCACGCCCGAAAAGAACACTGTAACGAGGGTATGCACTGCGCAATAGCAGGAACTGGCAACCCTTCTGAGCTGGCACCCGGGGCACCTGACCAGGTTGCCCCATCCTCTGTTAGGCGCCGGGGTCCGCTTGTCCGCGCGGCCCGGCGCCTAGCAACTAGGGACGCTGTGCGCGTTCAGCCGCCGACTCCCTAGCAACGCTAGACGCCGGGCGCGCTGAGCCGCACGGACCCTAGCAACGGGGACGCCACTGGCGGACCGCGTTCCCCGTTGCTGGGCTTAATGAACTAACACATACACCTGTCCTCCGGCCGTGCAGCAAGGCAGCTGCACGGCATTTATTCCAATCAGGCTCTATGCAGCTGATTGGAGGACTCCCTGTTAAGTATCTTCCCAGGGCTTCTCACAGACGCCGGTAATAGCTTCCTGCATGCTGCTTTGGTTTGCTGAGAGTCTGTTTCCAGTCCTGCTGTATCCGGTCATTCCTGTCCTCAGAAGTCCAGTATTCGGGAGTTGTCATCTCATCCCAGGAAGTCGTTTTGTTCCCTGGAGTCCTGACTGATCACCGTTTAACATCGAGTGGTGTTTCGTGAGTTGCGGCTCTGCCGTGTGTTGCGGCTCAGCCGCTTTATCTTTATATCTTCTGTTGTCGGAGCATTTTGCGGAGGGTTCCGCTTCCACAAGTCCTCTCTGGAACTCGGCGGTGCCGGGTAGGAGAAGTGGACAAGTGGATATTTTGGTTGTCCTATTCTCTGGCGGTTTTTCCGCACATATTCTAGTTTTGAGTTAGCTTGTAGCCCCTGGCCTGGTTGTTTAGTCAGAGGGCCCCTTGTTATCTCCCTGTCTCGGATTTCCCTTTGTCTCTCACTAAGACCGGGGGGCATCGGAGTTGGGCAGACATAATCCGCCCTTCAAACGCGGCTGCCAAGGGCTCAAGCAACCATAGTCTCGCAGGGGATTTCTGACAGCACGGGTGAGACAACGGAGTTAGGGCGCCAGGGGCTATTTTCCATTCCCGTTCCCTTTCCCAGCATCTCGTTCCAGTGCTCCGGTCCTCGCAATAAGATCTCCTCAGACCAGAGTGCTGGAATCATAACATTATTACCGGCCATACCAAAAAATTAAAATTAAACAGGGCTTTAATTTTTTCCCTCTCTTTCAGTTTTTGTTTAAAATTTTTTGGCCTCATGAATCCGACAGGTGTAGGGCCAAATCCTGGCCAGTTCTTAGTCAATCAGATTCAAGAACTTACTCAGATGGTTCAGGATCTTTCGCTTCGGGTGAAGTCGCAGGAAGATCTTTTGCGAGCCTCCCCAAGGGTAGTCCCTGAACCAAAGATGCATTTGCCTGACCGTTTTTCTGGCGATAGAAAATAATTTTTTAATTTTAAGGAATCCTGTAAACTTTATTTCCGTTTAAGACCCACTTCCTCTGGTACTGAATCTCAGCGGGTTGGGATTATTATTTCTTTACTCCAGGGGGATCCTCAGACCTGGGCATTCGGTTTAAGGGCAGAGGATCCTGCATTGTTGTCAGTAGACGCTTTTTTAAAGTCTTTAGGGCTTTTGTATGATGACCCTGATAGAGAGGCGTCCGCTGAAAGTCAGCTGCACGCTCTCAAACAGGGTAGAAATCCTGCAGAGGTTTATTGTACTGAGTTTCGCCGTTGGTCGAACGACTGTGGCTGGAATGACCCAGCCCTATGCAGTCAGTTTCGCCTTGGCTTATCAGAGTCAATAAAAGACAGTCTCCTCCAGTACCCCCGCTCCTGAGACTCTCGATAGACTCATGGAGCTTTCTATTAAGATTGATCGTCGTCTCAGAGAGCGGAGGGCTGAAAGAGGAACACCTGTAAGGTCAAGTCCGTGTGTTTACTCCATTCCAGAAGACGTAGAGGAGCCCATGCAGATGGGTCTCTCCCGGCTGTCTCCTGAGGAAAGAGCCAGAAGGCAAAATTCCGGTCTTTGTTTGTACTGTGGTGGTAAGGGACATTTTGCTCGTAACTGTCCGAACAAGGCGGGAAACGCCTTGACCAGGTGAATTGTGAGGGGGTTCACCTAGGTCTGCAGCTTATCTCCTCGAATAACTCTCTTTTAGTCCCAGTTAAAGTTTCCTTTGACAACCTCAGTTCTTTGGTGTGGGCTTTTATCGACAGTGGAGCTGCAGGAAACTTTATGGATTTAACTTGGGCTAAGGCCTTAGGCATTCCTCAGTTACCATTGGGTAGGTGTGTCACCATGCATGGCTTAGATGGGAGTCCGCTTTCCAATGGGGTTATTTCTCACCGTATACCTCCCGTGCTACTTACAGTAGGAGCTTTACATTCCGAAAAAATTGAGTTCTATCTTACACATTGCCCAGCAGTTCCAGTTGTTCTGGGTCACCCTTGGCTGGCCTTTCATAATCCCACCATTGATTGGCGGTCCGGGGAGATTTCACAATGGGGTACTTTTTGTGCTAAGGAATGTATTTCGTTTCCAGTCAGAGTAGCAGCTATCATTCCAGAACTCATTCCTGTGGAATACCTGGAGTTTGCCGATGTTTTCTCCAAAGGCAATGCGGACATTCTGCCTCCCCATCGGCCTTATGATTGTGCTATTGAGCTAATTCCTGGTGCCGCATTGCCAAAGGGAAGATTGTATGCATTGTCCGGGCCAGAAACTTCGGCTATGAATGACTATATTCAGGAAAGCTTACAGAAAGGGTTTATTAGACCATCAAAATCTCCTTTAAGTGCTGTTTTTTTCTTTGTGGAGAAGAAGGATGGCTCGCTTAGACCATGCATTGATTTTAGAGCCCTGAATAAGATCTCAGTCAAAAACACCTATCCTTTTCCATTGATTTCTGTACTCTTTGATCAGTTACGTTCTGCTGTGATTTTTTCTAAGATTGACCTGAGAGGAGCTTACAACCTCATCCGAATTAAATCTGGAGATGAGTTGAAGACGGCTTTCAGTACTCAGTCGGGTCACTACGAATACCTGGTGATGCCGTTCGGCCTGTCTAATGTTCCAGCAGTTTTTCAGGACCTCATAAATGATGTGCTCCGTGACTTCCTAGGGAAATTCGTGGTCGTTTATTTAGACGACATCTTGATTTTTTCTGAATCGATGGAACAACATATCACCCAGGTGCGTCTGGTTCTTCAAAAGTTACGTGAGAATCATTTATATGCCAAGCTTGAGAAGTGTGAATTTCACGTCACGGAAGTATCTTTTTTAGGGTACATAATTTCCCCTCAGGGATTTTCCATGGAACCCAAGAAGCTTCAGGCCATCCTTAATTGGGCGCAACCCACCAATTTAAAAGCAATTCAGCACTTTTTAGGGTTTGCGAATTATTATAGGAGGTTCATTCATTCTTTTTCTGACCTGGTAGCTCCCATTGTGGCTCTGACTAAGAAAGGAGCGGATCCTACCAACTGGTCGCATGAAGCTGAGTTGTCCTTCCGGGCCCTCAAACAAGCCTTTGTCTCAGCTCCAGTCCTCAGACATCCCAATCCGGAATTGCCCTTTGTTGTGGAGGTTGATGCCTCAGAGGTTGGAGTGGGGGCTGTCCTTTCTCAAAAGGATCCGGAGTCTTTGGAGCTACATCCTTGTGCCTTTATGTCCAGGAAGTTCTCCTCTGCTGAATCCAATTATGACGTTGGTAATCGGGAGTTACTGGCGGTAAAGTGGGCTTTTGAGGAGTGGAGGCATTGGCTGGAAGGAGCTAAGCATACTATTTCGGTATTGACTGACCATAAGAACCTGCAATACATTGAATCAGCTAAACGGCTTAATGCTCGGCAGGCACGTTGGGCATTATTTTTTACTCGTTTCAAATTTGTTATCACTTTCAGGCCTGGTTCCAAGAATACTAAAGCTGATGCCCTGTCACGTAGTTTTCTTACGGTTCACAATAACAATCCTGTTGTTACCCCAATACTTCCATCTTCGGTCATCCGGGCAGGCCTCACACAGGATTTATTTACCCAGTTAAACCAGCTTCAACACCAAGCTCCTAGATTTACTCCTGCTGGTCGTCTTTTCGTTCCTGAATTTTTGAGAGCTACTGTTTTAACTGAATTCCATGACAACAAGGTTTCAGGGCATCCGGGAATCACTAAGACATTGGAGTTAGTCTCTCGCTCAGTATGGTGGCCTAGTATGTCCAAAGACGTTAGGGAATTTGTTTTTTCATGTCCGGTTTGTGCACAGCATAAGGTTCCCCGTTCCTTGCCTATCGGGCAACTTATGCCCTTAAGTGTTCCTCTCAGGCCATGGTCTCATATTTCCATGGATTTTGTGGTTGACCTTCCCCTTTCAGCCGGATTCCGAGTCATATGGGTGGTAGTGGACCGTTTTAGTAAAATGGCTCATTTTATTGCTCTTCCCCGATTGCCTTCTGCTCAAGGGTTGGCAGTTTTGTTCCTCCGCCATGTGTTTAGGCTTCATGGGTTACCCACTGATATTGTTTCTGATCGGGGTCCACAATTTATCGCACAATTCTGGAGATGTTTTTGTGCTTCATTAAAGATGAAACTGTCATTAACATCCGGTTATCACCCACAATCCAACGGGCAAACCGAACGAGTTAACCAGTCATTGAAACAATATCTGCGCTTGTATTCGGCCAAGCTCCAGAATGATTGGTCCGAGTTTCTTCCTTTGGCTGAATTTGCTTACAATAATTCCTGTCATTCCTCCACTAAAGAGACTCCATTCTTTTCAGTTTTTGGTTTTCACCCCAGAGCTAATTCTTTTTTTCATCATTTTCCAATCTCCTCGCTGGCATTGAACTCCCATCTCAGAGCACCTCGCTCTCGGAAAAGCGGCCTTTCGAGAGAAGAAATTTTCCGACAGGCTCCGACGTCCTTGCACTTTTAAGGTGGGAGATAGGGTGTGGTTGTCGATAGGCAACATCAGGCTTCGACAATCCTCGGCTAGACTGGGGCCCAAATTTATTGGGCCATTTCTTATTATTAAAAGAGTCAACCCAGTTGCCTTTCGGCTACGTTTACCAAGATCTCTCAGGATTGGAAATACGTTTCATTGTTCCCTGTTGAAACAATACGTTTCTTCCAGTAGGTTTCCTCGGAGGATCTCTCAGGGTAGATCTCCAGTGGATGTACAGGGACAGCAGGAGTTCTTGGTAGAGAAGGTTCTCGATTCCAAATTATCCCGGGATCGGCTTTATTTTTTAGTTCACTGGAAAGGCTATGGTCCGGAGGAAAGGTCTTGGGTCCTGGATAAGGATCTTCATGCCCCTAGGCTCAAGAGGGCATTTTTTCGGGAATTTCCTCAGAAACCTGGCTTTAGGGGTTCCTTGAACCCTCCTCAAGGGGGGGGCACTGTTAGGCGCCGGGGTCCGCTTGTCCGCGCGGCCCGGTGCCTAGCAACTAGGGACGCTGTGCGCGTTCAGCCGCCGGCTCCCTAGCAACGCCGGGCGCGCTGAGCCGCACAGACCCTAGCAACGGGGACGCCACTGGCGGACCGCGTTCCCCGTTGCTGGGCTTAATGAACTAACACATACACCTGTCCTCCGGCCGTGCAGCAAGGCAGCTGCACGGCATTTATTCCAATCAGGCTCTAAGCAGCTGATTGGAGGACTCCCTGTTAAGTATCTTCCCAGGGCTTCTCACAGACGCCGGTAATAGCTTCCTGCATGCTGCTTTGGTTTGCTGAGTCTATTTCCAGTCCTGCTGTATCCGGTCATTCCTGTCCTCAGAAGTCCAGTATTCGGGAGTTGTCATCTCATCCCAGGAAGTCGTTTTGTTCCCTGGAGTCCTGACTGATCACCGTTTAACATCGAGTGGTGTTTCGTGAGTTGCGGCTCTGCCGTGTGTTGCGGCTCAGCCGCTTTATCTTTATATCTTCTGTTGTCGGAGCATTTTGCGGAGGGTTCCGCTTCCACAAGTCCTCTCTGGAACTCGGCGGTGCCGGGTAGGAGAAGTGGACAAGTGGATATTTTGGTTGTCCTTTTCTCTGGCGGTTTTTCCGCACATATTCTAGTTTTGAGTTAGCTTGTAGCCCCTGGCCTGGTTGTTTAGTCAGAGGGCCCCTTGTTATCTCCCTGTCTCGGATTTCCCTTTGTCTCTCACTAAGACCGGGGGGCATCGGAGTTGGGCAGACATAATCCGCCCTTCAAACGCGGCTGCCAAGGGCTCAAGCAACCATAGTCTCAGGGGATTTCTGACAGCACGGGTGAGACAACGGAGTTAGGGCGCAAGGGGCTATTTTCCATTCCCGTTCCCTTTCCCAGCATCTCGTTCCAGTGCTCCGGTCCTCGCAAAAAGATCTCCTCAGACCAGAGTGCTGGAATCATAACACCCTCATTACAGCACGGAGTGCAATGCAGGCGTAAGCATGTCTCCTCAATTTCATAACCATGCCCCTCTCTGTATATACATACATATACTGTATGTGTATATTATATAAGTAATACAACAGCCGGTTTACTTACAGGTCCTGCGGATATAAAGTGGTCCCGAACCTGCTGCTGTTTGGCACTCGTCTGGGGACTAAGGAGGAAGGATGTTATGTTATTACATGTAGGGCCAGATGGTGGATGCTATGCCCTCACCTGCACCCAAATGGATAGGGTATAAGTGACCTGTAGGACTTCATCCCTATGAGTAATATGGGGTTACATCCAAGGGGTAAAGAAAATTAATTGTGTCTCTTCCACCAACTCACTGTCTTCTGGCCACCCAGGAATGCCTTATGTGCCACTTGAAATATACCTGGTACCTCAGTGAGTTCAGAAAGGCAAAGACACCTGAAAAGGAGCAATATAGTTACTGTTCCTCTCGGTAGCTGTCCCAGTCCCCAAGCCACAGTGTCCCCTCCTCTACCAGTTAGGAGTAGGACCAATCCAAAGTCCTGCTGTGGCTGGTAGGTCCACAATGTAGCAAAATCTGCCTAGACTTAGCAGGCCCAATCCATCAATATGACCAGTCTGACAGGATCTGTAAGCTTTAGTCAGAGCACAGTCCCGGTCCTTCTCCCAAGGTGGTGTGGCCTCAGTGGTGCTGTCCTTGGAAATCAATTCCTCAATGAATTTAGCAACTCCATGTTGGAGGGCGACCACTGTGGGTATCGGCTTCGGGATGCCTACCTGAGCAGGGCAAAGAAGAAGCGGCACTCAATTGGCAGGCAGTAAAGGATAATTCGCATAAGTTGATGACACATCCCAGATTTACCCAAGAGTGTTTTTGGGGCGTAAACGGTCAGTACAACATGGCCGATGACTAGTGGAGGAAGTCCTGAAAAGTCTTTAGCTGGTGAAGGGAGTAATAATCTCAGGTGAAAACAGCTCTCTTAGAGGGCATGTAGGAGAACTTAGTTATACCTACTGTACCCACCTGGCAACATTTAAGGATATTGAAAAAAAAAAAAACTTTTATAAACTGTACATTCATGTCAATGTCAATACATATTCCTCAGTATTCACACCAGTGCTAGGGGTGAGCGGACACTAGACAGACTCAGCCTTTATTTCCAATAAGGACAGCACCCTGCTCTCACCACTTATGGCAGCCCCAAACAGATGGTGGATAGGTAACTTCTATATTTGGGTTAATGCAGGAAGTATAGACTGTAAGTGACCTGGAAGCTCAGTGTATTGTCACCAATCGAGCTTCATCCCTATAGACAGCAACTGGACACCTCTGTAACCTGGTCCAGATAGGCTGGGCCGGTGCAAGGTGATTTGGCACCCTAGGCAAAACGTATGCCTCCCCCCCCCCCCCATATTCCCTTAAATGAAAGCGTGGGGGAGTGGTAGTGCATCTGCATGGTGCGATGTGTACAGTGGGTGCTGCTGTTGCTGACTCAGCACCAGACGTGACGCAGGCGACCATGGAGGACAGAGCGTACCGGAGCCGCTCCCTGTGGGTGGCAGCCGAGGGGTCTCGGATCAGTACGCAAATGTGCGAGCAGGTCTGGTATGGCATTATTACATCGGGGACAAGCGAAGTTGCACCGATGAGTATTGCTCATGGATCTTGTCCCTGCTGCAGAGGTGTGACTGCCAGACCATGCTGGACGTCTCCTGTGGTACAGGGTGAGCTCAGTGGGGAAGTGTGACTTGTACAAGGGGGAGAGGACAGCTTCTCCGTCACTGCCACAGACTGAGAGCCGAGTCCCATCTGTATTCACTAGGGATAGCCCGGTCCCATCCGTAACAAACAGAGCAGTCACACATTTACCCTGCATGGTAGTGTCCCTTATTCACGTTCCGACACACAGTAGTGCACCTTCCACATGTTATCGTGCTATTATTGTCTGCACGTTTCAGGTACACAATCAGCCCGGTGATTAAGATTCACCAGCGTGAAAATAGTTTTGCAAACATGCTGCCTACTTGTACCCCCTAGCACACCCACACCACCAGCCTGCCACCCTGTACCCCCTAACACACCCACACCACCAGCCTGCCACCCTGTACCACCTAACACACCCACTCCACCAGCCTGCCACCCTGTACCACCTAACACACCCACTCCACCAGCCTGCCACCCTGTACCATCTAACACACCCACACCACCAGCCTGCCACCCTGTACCACCTAACACACCCACTCCACCAGCCTGCCACCCTGTACCACCTAACACACCCACTCCACCAGCCTGCCACCCTGGACCACCTAACACGCCCACTCCACCAGCCTGCCACCCTGTACCACCTAACACGCCCACTCCACCAGCCTGCCACCCTGTACCACCTAACACGCCCACTCCACCAGCCTGCCACCCTGGACCACCTAACACACCCACTCCACCACCCTGCCACCCTGTACCACCTAACACACCCACTCCACCAGCCTGCCACCCTGTACCACCTAACACACCCACTCCACCAGCCTGCCACCCTGTACCATCTAATTTACCCACACCACCAGCCTGCCACCCTGTACCACCTAACACACCCACACCACCAGCCTGCCACCCTGTACCACCTAACACACCCACTCCACCAGCCTGCCACCCTGTACCACCTAACACGCCCACTCCACCAGCCTGCCACCCTGTACCACCTAACACACCCACTCCACCAGCCTGCCACCCTGTACCACCTAACACGCCCACTCCACCAGCCTGCCACCCTGTACCACCTAACACGCCCACTCCACCAGCCTGCCACCCTGTACCACCTAACACACCCACTCCACCAGCCTGCCACCCTGGACCACCTAACACACCCACTCCATCAGCCTGCCACCCTGTACCACCTAACACACCGACTCCACCAGCCTGCCACCCTGTACCACTTAACACACCCACTCCACCAGCCTGCCACCCTGTACCACCTAACACACCCACTCCAACAGCCTGCCACCATGTACCACCTAACACACCCACTCCACCAGCCTGCCACCCTGTACCACCTAACACACCCACACCACCAGCCTGCCACCCTGTACCACCTAACACACCCACTCCACCAGCCTGCCACCCTGTACCACCTAACACACCCACTCCACCAGCCTGCCACCCTGTACCACCTAACACACCCACTCCACCAGCCTGCCACCCTGTACCATCTAACACACCCACTCCACTAGCCTGCCACCCTGGACCACCTAACACACCCACTCCACCAGCCTGACACCCTGTACCACCTAACACACCCACTCCACCACCCTGCCACCCTGTACCACCTAACACACCCACTCCACCAGCCTGCCACCCTGTACCACCTAATACACCCACACCACCAGCCTGCCACCATGTACCACCTAACACACCCACTCCACCAGCCTGCCACCCTGTACCACCTAACACACCCACTCCACCAGCCTGCCACCCCGTACCACCTAACAGACCCACTCCACCAGCCTGCCACCCTGGACCACCTAACACACCCACTCCACCAGACTGACACCCTGTACCACCTAACACACCCACTCCACCAGCCTGCCACCCTGTACCACCTAACACACCCACTCCACCAGCCTGCCACCCTGTACCATCTAACACACCAACTCCACTAGCCTGCCACCCTGGACCACCTAACACACCAACTCCACCAGCCTGACACCCCGTACCACCTAACACACCCACTCCACCAGCCTGCCACCCTGTACCACCTAACACACCCACTCCACCAGCCTGCCACCCTGTACCACCTAATACACCCACACCGCCAGCCTGCCACCATGTACCACCTAACACACCCACTCCACCAGCCTGCCACCCTGGACCACCTAACACACCCACTCCACCAGCCTGACACCCTGTACCACCTAACACACCCACTCCACCAGCCTGCCACCCTGTACCACCTAACACACCCACTCCACCAGCCTGCCACCCTGTACCACCTAACACACCCACACCACCAGCCTGCCACCCTGTACCACCTAACACACTCACTCCACCAGCATACCACCCCGTACCACCTAACATACCCACTCCACCAGCCTGCCACCCTGTACCACCTAACACACCCACACCACCAGTCTGCCACCCTGTACCACCTAACATACCCACTCCACCAGCCTGCTACCCTGTACCACTTAACACACCCACACCACCAGCCTGCCACCCTGTACCACCTAACACACCCACTCCACCATCCTGCCACCCTGTACCACCTAACACACCCACTCCACCAGCCTGCCACCCTGTACCACCTAACACACCCACTCCACCAGCCTGCCACCCTGTACCACCTAACACGCCCACTCCACCAGCCTGCCACCCTGTACCATCTAACACACCCACACCACCAGCCTGCCACCCTGTACCATCTAACACACCCACACCACCAGCCTGCCACCCTGTACCACCTAACACACCCACTCCACCAGCCTGCCACCCTGTACCACCTAACACACCCACTCCACCAGCCTGCCACCCTGTACCACCTAACACGCCCACTCCACCAGCCTGCCACCCTGTACCATCTAACACACCCACACCACCAGCCTGCCACCCTGTACCATCTAACACACCCACACCACCAGCCTGCCACCCTGTACCACCTAACACACCCACTCCACCAGCCTGCCACCCTGTACCACCTAACACACCCACTCCACCAGCCTGCCACCCTGTACCACCTAACACACCCACACCACCAGCCTGCCACCCTGTACCACCTAACACACCCACTCCAACAGCCTGCCTACTTGTACCCCCTAGCACACCCACACCACCAGCCTGCCACCCTGGACCATCTAACGCACCCACTCCACCAGCCTGCCATCTTGTACCCCCTAGCACACCCACACCACCAGCCTGCCACCCTGTACCACCTAACACACCCACTACACCAGCCTGCCACCCTGTACCACCTAACACACTCACTCCACCAGCCTGCCACCCTGGACCATCTAACACACCCACTCCACCAGCCTGCCATCCTGTACCACCTAACACACCCACTCCACCAGCCTGCCACCCTGGACCACCTAACACACCCACTCCACCAGCCTGCCACCCTGTACCCCTAGCACACCCACTCTACCAGCCTGCCACCCTGGACCATCTAACACACCCACTCCACCAGCCTGCCACCCTGTACCACCTAACACACCCACTCCACCAGCCTGCCACCCTGTACCACCTAACACACCCACTCCACCAGCCTGCCACCCTGTACCATCTAACACACCCACTCCACCAGCCTGCCACCCTGGACCCTCTAACACACCCACTCCACCAGCCTGCCATCTTGTACCCCCTAGCACACCCACACCACCAGCCTGCCACACAGTACCCCCTAGCACACAGCCAACCTGCCACCCTATAACCCTTAGCACACCCACGGCACCACCCTGCCACCTTGTACCCCTTAACACACCCACACAACCAGCCTGCCACCCTGTACACCCTAGCACACTCAAACCACCAGCCTGCTACCCTGTACCCCTTAGCACCCCCACTCCACCAGCCTGCCACCCTGTACCATCTAACACACCCACACCACCAGCCTGCCACCCTGTACCACCTAACACACCCACTCCACCAGCCTGCCACCCTGTACCACCTAACACACCCACACCACCAGCCTGCCACCCTGTACCACCTAACACACCCACTCCACCAGCCTGCCACCCTGTACCACCTAACACACCCACTCCACCAGCCTGCCACCCTGTACCATCTAACACACCCACTCCACCAGCCTGCCACCCTGGACCCTCTAACACACCCACTCCACCAGCCTGCCATCTTGTACCCCCTAGCACACCCACACCACCAGCCTGCCACACAGTACCCCCTAGCACACAGCCAACCTGCCACCCTATAACCCTTAGCACACCCACGGCACCACCCTGCCACCTTGTACCCCTTAACACACCCACACAACCAGCCTGCCACCCTGTACACCCTAGCACACTCAAACCACCAGCCTGCTACCCTGTACCCCTTAGCACCCCCACTCCACCAGCCTGCCACCCTGTACCATCTAACACACCCACACCACCAGCCTGCCACCCTGTACCACCTAACACACCCACTCCACCAGCCTGCCACCCTGTACCACCTAACACACCCACACCACCAGCCTGCCACCCTGTACCACCTAACACACCCACTCCAACAGCCTGCCTACTTGTACCCCCTAGCACACCCACACCACCAGCCTGCCACCCTGGACCATCTAACACACCCACTCCACCAGCCTGCCATCTTGTACCCCCTAGCACACCCACACCACCAGCCTGCCACCCTGTACCATCTAACACACCCACTCCACCAACCTGCCACCCTGGACCACCTAACACACCCACTCCACAAGCCTGCCACCATGTACCCCTAGCACACCCACTCTACCAGCCTGCCACCCTGGACCATCTAACACACCCACTCCACCAGCCTGCCACCCTGTACCACCTAACACACCCACTCCACCAGCCTGCCACCATGTACCCCTAGCACACCCACTCTACCAGCCTGCCACCCTGGACCATCTAACACACCCACTCCACCAGCATGCCACCCTGTACCACCTAACACACCCACTCCACCAGCCTGCCACCCTGTACCACCTAACACACCCACTCCACCAGCCTGCCACCCTGGACCACCTAACACGCCCACTCCACCAGCCTGCCACCCTGTACCACCTAACACGCCCACTCCACCAGCCTGCCACCCTGTACCACCTAACACGCCCACTCCACCAGCCTGCCACCCTGGACCAACTAACACACCCACTCCACCACCCTGCCACCCTGTACCACCTAACACACCCACTCCACCAGCCTGCCACCCTGTACCACCTAACACACCCACTCCACCAGCCTGCCACCCTGTACCATCTAATATACCCACACCACCAGCCTGCCACCCTGTACCACCTAACACACCCACACCACCAGCCTGCCACCCTGTACCACCTAACACACCCACTCCACCAGCCTGCCACCCTGTACCACCTAACACGCCCACTCCACCAGCCTGCCACCCTGTACCACCTAACACACCCACTCCACCAGCCTGCCACCCTGTACCACCTAACACGCCCACTCCACCAGCCTGCCACCCTGTACCACCTAACACGCCCACTCCTCCAGCCTGCCACCCTGTACCACCTAACACACCCACTCCACCAGCCTGCCACCCTGGACCACCTAACACACCCACTCCACCAGCCTGCCACCCTGTACCACCTAACACACCGACTCCACCAGCCTGCCACCCTGTACCACTTAACACACCCACTCCACCAGCCTGCCACCCTGTACCACCTAACACACCCACTCCAACAGCCTGCCACCATGTACCACCTAACACACCCACTCCACCAGCCTGCCACCCTGTACCACCTAACACACCCACACCACCAGCCTGCCACCCTGTAATACCTAACACACCCACTCCACCAGCCTGCCACCCTGTACCACCTAACACACCCACTCCACCAGCCTGCCACCCTGTACCACCTAACACACCCACTCCACCAGCCTGCCACCCTGTACCATCTAACACACCCACTCCACTAGCCTGCCACCCTGGACCACCTAACACACCCACTCCACCAGCCTGACACCCTGTACCACCTAACACACCCACTCCACCACCCTGCCACCCTGTACCACCTAACACACCCACTCCACCAGCCTGCCACCCTGTACCACCTAATACACCCACACCACCAGCCTGCCACCATGTACCACCTAACACACCCACTCCACCAGCCTGCCACCCTGTACCACCTAACACACCCACTCCACCAGCCTGCCACCCCGTACCACCTAACAGACCCACTCCACCAGCCTGCCACCCTGGACCACCTAACACACCCACTCCACCAGACTGCCACCCTGTACCACCTAACACACCCACTCCACCAGCCTGCCACCCTGTACCACCTAACACACCCACTCCACCAGCCTGCCACCCTGTACCATCTAACACACCAACTCCACTAGCCTGCCACCCTGGACCACCTAACACACCCACTCCACCAGCCTGACACCCTGTACCACCTAACACACCCACTCCACCAGCCTGCCACCCTGTACCACCTAACACACCCACTCCACCTGCCTGCCACCCTGTACCACCTAATACACCCACACCGCCAGCCTGCCACCATGTACCACCTAACACACCCACTCCACCAGCCTGCCACCCTGGACCACCTAACACACCCACTCCACCAGCCTGACACCCTGTACCACCTAACACACCCACTCCACCAGCCTGCCACCCTGTACCACCTAACACACCCACTCCACCAGCCTGCCACCCTGTACCACCTAACACACCCACACCACCAGCCTGCCACCCTGTACCACCTAACACACTCACTCCACCAGCATGCCACCCCGTACCACCTAACATACCCACTCCACCAGCCTGCCACCCTGTACCACCTAACACACCCACACCACCAGTCTGCCACCCTGTACCACCTAACATACCCACTCCACCAGCCTGCCACCCTGTACCACTTAACACACCCACACCACCAGCCTGCCACCCTGTACCACCTAACACACCCACTCCACCATCCTGCCACCCTGTACCACCTAACACACCCACTCCACCAGCCTACCACCCTGTACCACCTAACACACCCACTCCACCAGCCTGCCACCCTGTACCACCTAACACGCCCACTCCACCAGCCTGCCACCCTGTACCATCTAACACACCCACACCACCAGCCTGCCACCCTGTACCATCTAACACACCCACACCACCAGCCTGCCACCCTGTACCACCTAACACACCCACTCCACCAGCCTGCCACCCTGTACCACCTAACACACCCACTACACCAGCCTGCCACCCTGTACCACCTAACACGCCCACTCCACCAGCCTGCCACCATGTACCATCTAACACACCCACACCACCAGCCTGCCACCCTGTACCATCTAACACACCCACACCACCAGCCTGCCACCCTGTACCACCTAACACACCCACTCCACCAGCCTGCCACCCTGTACCACCTAACACACCCACTCCACCAGCCTGCCACCCTGTACCACCTAACACACCCACACCACCAGCCTGCCACCCTGTACCACCTAACACACCCACTCCAACAGCCTGCCTACTTGTACCCCCTAGCACACCCACACCACCAGCCTGCCACCCTGGACCATCTAACGCACCCACTCCACCAGCCTGCCATCTTGTACCCCCTAGCACACCCACACCACCAGCCTGCCACCCTGTACCACCTAACACACCCACTACACCAGCCTGCCACCCTGTACCACCTAACACACTCACTCCACCAGCCTGCCACCCTGGACCATCTAACACACCCACTCCACCAGCCTGCCATCCTGTACCACCTAACACACCCACTCCACCAGCCTGCCACCCTGGACCACCTAACACACCCACTCCACCAGCCTGCCACCCTGTACCCCTAGCACACCCACTCTACCAGCCTGCCACCCTGGACCATCTAACACACCCACTCCACCAGCCTGCCACCCTTTACCACCTAACACACCCACTCCACCAGCCTGCCACCCTGTACCACCTAACACACCCACTCCACCAGCCTGCCACCCTGTACCATCTAACACACCCACTCCACCAGCCTGCCACCCTGGACCCTCTAACACACCCACTCCACCAGCCTGCCATCTTGTACCCCCTAGCACACCCACACCACCAGCCTGCCACACAGTACCCCCTAGCACACAGCCAACCTGCCACCCTATAACCCTTAGCACACCCACGGCACCACCCTGCCACTTTGTACCCCTTAACACACCCACACAACCAGCCTGCCACCCTGTACACCCTAGCACACTCAAACCACCAGCCTGCTACCCTGTACCCCTTAGCACCCCCACTCCACCAGCCTGTCACCCTGTACCATCTAACACACCCACACCACCTGCCTGCCACCCTGTACCACCTAACACACCCACTCCACCAGCCTGCCACCCTGTACCACCTAACACACCCACACCACCAGCCTGCCACCCTGTACCACCTAACACACCCACTCCACCAGCCTGCCACCCTGTACCACCTAACACACCCACTCCACCAGCCTGCCACCCTGTACCATCTAACACACCCACTCCACCAGCCTGCCACCCTGGACCCTCTAACACACCCACTCCACCAGCCTGCCATCTTGTACCATCTAACACATCCACACAACCAGCCTGCCACACAGTACCCCCTAGCACACAGCCAACCTGCCACCCTATAACCCTTAGCACACCCACTCCACCAGCCTGCCATCTTGTACCATCTAACACACCCACACCACCAGCCTGCCACCCTGTACCACCTAACACACCCACTCCACCAGCCTGCCACCCTGTACCACCTAACACACCCACACCACCAGCCTGCCACCCTGTACCACCTAACACACCCACTCCACCAGCCTGCCACCCTGTACCACCTAACACGCCCACTCCACCAGCCTGCCACCCTGTACCACCTAACACACCCACTCCACCAGCCTGCCACCCTGGACCACCTAACACACCCACTCCACCAGCCTGCCACCCTGTACCACCTAACACACCGACTCCACCAGCCTGCCACCCTGTACCACTTAACACACCCACTCCACCAGCCTGCCACCCTGTACCACCTAACACACCCACTCCAACAGCCTGCCACCATGTACCACCTAACACACCCACTCCACCAGCCTGCCACCCTGTACTACCTAACACACCCACACCACCAGCCTGCCACCCTGTACCACCTAACACACCCACTCCACCAGCCTGCCACCCTGTACCACCTAACACACCCACTCCACCAGCCTGCCACCCTGTACCACCTAACACACCCACTCCACCAGCCTGCCACCCTGTACCATCTAACACACCCACTCCACTAGCCTGCCACCCTGGACCACCTAACACACCCACTCCACCAGCCTGACACCCTGTACCACCTAACACACCCACTCCACCAGCCTGCCACCCTGTACCACCTAACACACCCACTCCACCAGCCTGCCACCCTGTACCACCTAATACACCCACACCACCAGCCTGCCACCATGTACCACCTAACACACCCACTCCACCAGCCTGCCACCCTGTACCACCTAACACACCCACTCCACCAGCCTGCCACCCCGTACCACCTAACAGACCCACTCCACCAGCCTGCCACCCTGGACCACCTAACACACCCACTCCACCAGACTGACACCCTGTACCACCTAACACACCCACTCCACCAGCCTGCCACCCTGTACCACCTAACACACCCACTCCACCAGCCTGCCACCCTGTACCATCTAACACACCAACTCCACTAGCCTGCCACCCTGGACCACCTAACACACCCACTCCACCAGCCTGACACCCTGTACCACCTAACACACCCACTCCACCAGCCTGCCACCCTGTACCACCTAACACACCCACTCCACCTGCCTGCCACCCTGTACCACCTAATACACCCACACCGCCAGCCTGCCACCATGTACCACCTAACACACCCACTCCACCAGCCTGCCACCCTGGACCACCTAACACACCCACTCCACCAGCCTGACACCCTGTACCACCTAACACACCCACTCCACCAGCCTGCCACCCTGTACCACCTAACACACCCACACCACCAGCCTGCCACCCTGTACCACCTAACACACTCACTCCACCAGCATGCCACCCCGTACCACCTAACATACCCACTCCACCAGCCTGCCACCCTGTACCACCTAACACACCCACACCACCAGTCTGCCACCCTGTACCACCTAACATACCCACTCCACCAGCCTGCCACCCTGTACCTCTTAACACACCCACACCACCAGCCTGCCACCCTGTACCACCTAACACACCCACTCCACCATCCTGCCACCCTGTACCACCTAACACACCCACTCCACCAGCCTGCCACCCTGTACCACCTAACACACCCACTCCACCAGCCTGCCACCCTGTACCACCTAACACGCCCACTCCACCAGCCTGCCACCCTGTACCATCTAACACACCCACACCACCAGCCTGCCACCCTGTACCATCTAACACACCCACACCACCAGCCTGCCACCCTGTACCACCTAACACACCCACTCCACCAGCCTGCCACCCTGTACCACCTAACACACCCACTCCACCATCCTGCCACCCTGTACCACCTAACACACCCACTCCACCAGCCTGCCACCCTGTACCATCTAACACACCCACACCACCAGCCTGCCACCCTGTACCATCTAACACACCCACACCACCAGCCTGCCACCCTGTACCACCTAACACACCCACTCCACCAGCCTGCCACCCTGTACCACCTAACACACCCACTCCACCAGCCTGCCACCCTGTACCACCTAACACACCCACACCACCAGCCTGCCACCCTGTACCACCTAACACACCCACTCCAACAGCCTGCCTACTTGTACCCCCTAGCACACCCACACCACCAGCCTGCCACCCTGGACCATCTAACGCACCCACTCCACCAGCCTGCCATCTTGTACCCCCTAGCACACCCACACCACCAGCCTGCCACCCTGTACCACCTAACACACCCACTACACCAGCCTGCCACCCTGTACCACCTAACACACTCACTCCACCAGCCTGCCACCCTGGACCATCTAACACACCCACTCCACCAGCCTGCCATCCTGTACCACCTAACACACCCACTCCACCAGCCTGCCACCCTGGACCACCTAACACACCCACTCCACCAGCCTGCCACCCTGTACCCCTAGCACACCCACTCTACCAGCCTGCCACCCTGGACCATCTAACACACCCACTCCACCAGCCTGCCACCCTGTACCACCTAACACACCCACTCCACCAGCCTGCCACCCTGTACCACCTAACACACCCACTCCACCAGCCTGCCACCCTGTACCATCTAACACACCCACTCCACCAGCCTGCCACCCTGGACCCTCTAACACACCCACTCCACCAGCCTGCCATCTTGTACCCCCTTGCACACCCACACCACCAGCCTGCCACACAGTACCCCCTAGCACACAGCCAACCTGCCACCCTATAACCCTTAGCACACCCACGGCACCACCCTGCCACTTTGTACCCCTTAACACACCCACACAACCAGCCTGCCACCCTGTACACCCTAGCACACTCAAACCACCAGCCTGCTACCCTGTACCCCTTAGCACCCCCACTCCACCAGCCTGCCACCCTGTACCATCTAACACACCCACACCACCAGCCTGCCACCCTGTACCACCTAACACACCCACTCCACCAGCCTGCCACCCTGTACCACCTAACACACCCACACCACCAGCCTGCCACCCTGTACCACCTAACACACCCACTCCACCAGCCTGCCACCCTGTACCACCTAACACACCCACTCCACCAGCCTGCCACCCTGTACCATCTAACACACCCACTCCACCAGCCTGCCACCCTGGACCCTCTAACACACCCACTCCACCAGCCTGCCATCTTGTACCATCTAACACATCCACACAACCAGCCTGCCACACAGTACCCCCTAGCACACAGCCAATCTGCCACCCTATAACCCTTAGCACACCCACTCCACCAGCCTGCCATCTTGTACCATCTAACACACCCACACCACCAGCCTGCCACCCTGTACCACCTAACACACCCACTCCACCAGCCTGCCACCCTGTACCACCTAACACACCCACACCACCAGCCTGCCACCCTGTACCACCTAACACACCCACTCCACCAGCCTGCCACCCTGTACCACCTAACACACCCACTCCACCAGCCTGCCACCCTGTACCACCTAACACACCCACACCACCAGCCTGCCACCCTGTACCACCTAACACACCCACTCCAACAGCCTGCCTACTTGTACCCCCTAGCACACCCACACCACCAGCCTGCCACCCTGGACCATCTAACACACCCACTCCACCAGCCTGCCATCTTGTACCCCCTAGCACACCCACACCACCAGCCTGCCACCCTGTACCATCTAACACACCCCACTCCACCAGCCTGCCACCCTGTACCACCTAACACACTCACTCCACCAGCCTGCCACCCTGGACCATCTAACACACCCACTCCACCAGCCTGCCACCCTGTACCACCTAACACACCCACTCCACCAGCCTGCCACCCTGGACCACCTAACACAACCACTCCACCAGCCTGACACCCTGTACCACCTAACACACCCACTCCACCAGCCTGCCACCCTGTACCACCTAACACACCCACTCCACCAGCCTGCCACCCTGTACCACCTAACACACCCACACCACCAGCCTGCCACCCTGTACCACCTAACACTCACTCCACCAGCATGCCACCCCGTACCACCTAACATACCCACTCCACCAGCCTGCCACCCTGTACCATCTAACACACCCACACCACCAGCCTGCCACCCTGTACCATCTAACACACCCACACCACCAGCCTGCCACCCTGTACCACCTAACACACCCACTCCACCAGCCTGCCACCCTGTACCACCTAACACACCCACTCCACCAGCCTGCCACCCTGTACCACCTAACACACCCACACCACCAGCCTGCCACCCTGTACCACCTAACACACCCACTCCAACAGCCTGCCTACTTGTACCCCCTAGCACACCCACACCACCAGCCTGCCACCCTGGACCATCTAACGCACCCACTCCACCAGCCTGCCATCTTGTACCCCCTAGCACACCCACACCACCAGCCTGCCACCCTGTACCACCTAACACACCAACTACACCAGCCTGCCACCCTGTACCACCTAACACACTCACTCCACCAGCCTGCCACCCTGGACCATCTAACACACCCACTCCACCAGCCTGCCATCCTGTACCACCTAACACACCCACTCCACCAGCCTGCCACCCTGGACCACCTAACACACCCACTCCACCAGCCTGCCACCCTGTACCCCTAGCACACCCACTCTACCAGCCTGCCACCCTGGACCATCTAACACACCCACTCCACCAGCCTGCCACCCTGTACCACCTAACACACCCACTCCACCAGCCTGCCACCCTGTACCACCTAACACACCCACTCCACCAGCCTGCCACCCTGTACCATCTAACACACCCACTCCACCAGCCTGCCACCCTGGACCCTCTAACACACCCACTCCACCAGCCTGCCATCTTGTACCCCCTAGCACACCCACACCACCAGCCTGCCACACAGTACCCCCTAGCACACAGCCAACCTGCCACCCTATAACCCTTAGCACACCCACGGCACCACCCTGCCACTTTGTACCCCTTAACACACCCACACAACCAGCCTGCCACCCTGTACACCCTAGCACACTCAAACCACCAGCCTGCTACCCTGTACCCCTTAGCACCCCCACTCCACCAGCCTGCCACCCTGTACCATCTAACACACCCACACCACCAGCCTGCCACCCTGTACCACCTAACACACCCACTCCACCAGCCTGCCACCCTGTACCACCTAACACACCCACACCACCAGCCTGCCACCCTGTACCACCTAACACACCCACTCCACCAGCCTGCCACCCTGTACCACCTAACACACCCACTCCACCAGCCTGCCACCCTGTACCATCTAACACACCCACTCCACCAGCCTGCCACCCTGGACCCTCTAACACACCCACTCCACCAGCCTGCCATCTTGTACCCCCTAGCACACCCACACCACCAGCCTGCCACACAGTACCCCCTAGCACACAGCCAACCTGCCACCCTATAACCCTTAGCACACCCACGGCACCACCCTGCCACCTTGTACCCCTTAACACACCCACACAACCAGCCTGCCACCCTGTACACCCTAGCACACTCAAACCACCAGCCTGCTACCCTGTACCCCTTAGCACCCCCACTCCACCAGCCTGCCACCCTGTACCATCTAACACACCCACACCACCAGCCTGCCACCCTGTACCACCTAACACACCCACTCCACCAGCCTGCCACCCTGTACCACCTAACACACCCACACCACCAGCCTGCCACCCTGTACCACCTAACACACCCACTCCAACAGCCTGCCTACTTGTACCCCCTAGCACACCCACACCACCAGCCTGCCACCCTGGACCATCTAACACACCCACTCCACCAGCCTGCCATCTTGTACCCTCTAGCACACCCACACCACCAGCCTGCCACCCTGTACCATCTAACACACCCACTCCACCAGCCTGCCACCCTGTACCACCTAACACACTCACTCCACCAGCCTGCCACCCTGGACCATCTAACACACCCACTCCACCAGCCTGCCACCCTGTACCACCTAACACACCCACTCCACCAGCCTGCCACCCTGGACCACCTAACACACCCACTCCACCAGCCTGCCACCATGTACCCCTAGCACACCCACTCTACCAGCCTGCCACCCTGGACCATCTAACACACCCACTCCACCAGCCTGCCACCCTGTACCACCTAACACACCCACTCCACCAGCCTGCCACCATGTACCCCTAGCACACCCACTCTACCAGCCTGCCACCCTGGACCATCTAACACACCCACTCCACCAGCCTGCCACCCTGTACCACCTAACACACCCACTCCACCAGCCTGCCACCCTGTACCACCTAACACACCCACTCCACCAGCCTGCCACCCTGGACCACCTAACACGCCCACTCCACCAGCCTGACACCCTGTACCACCTAACACGCCCACTCCACCAGCCTGCCACCCTGTACCACCTAACACGCCCACTCCACCAGCCTGCCACCCTGGACCACCTAACACACCCACTCCACCACCCTGCCACCCTGTACCACCTAACACACACCACTCCACCAGCCTGCCACCCTGTACCACCTAACACACCCACTCCACCAGCCTGCCACCCTGTACCATCTAATATACCCACACCACCAGCCTGCCACCCTGTACCACCTAACACACCCACACCACCAGCCTGCCACCCTGTACCACCTAACACACCCACTCCACCAGCCTGCCACCCTGTACCACCTAACACGCCAACTCCACCAGCCTGCCACCCTGTACCACCCTAACACACCCACTCCACCAGCCTGCCACCCTGTACCACCTAACACGCCCACTCCACCAGCCTGCCACCCTGTACCACCTAACACGCCCACTCCTCCAGCCTGCCACCCTGTACCACCTAACACACCCACTCCACCAGCCTGCCACCCTGGACCACCTAACACACCCACTCCACCAGCCTGCCACCCTGTACCACCTAACACACCGACTCCACCAGCCTGCCACCCTGTACCACTTAACACACCCACTCCACCAGCCTGCCACCCTGTACCACCTAACACACCCACTCCAACAGCCTGCCACCATGTACCACCTAACACACCCACTCCACCAGCCTGCCACCCTGTACCACCTAACACACCCACACCACCAGCCTGCCACCCTGTAATACCTAACACACCCACTCCACCAGCCTGCCACCCTGTACCACCTAACACACCCACTCCACCTGCCTGCCACCCTGTACCACCTAACACACCCACTCCACCAGCCTGCCACCCTGTACCATCTAACACACCCACTCCACTAGCCTGCCACCCTGGACCACCTAACACACCCACTCCTCCAGCCTGACACCCTGTACCACCTAACACACCCACTCCACCACCCTGCCACCCTGTACCACCTAACACACCCACTCCCACCAGCCTGCCACCCTGTACCACCTAATACACCCACACCACCAGCCTGCCACCATGTACCACCTAACACACCCACTCCACCAGCCTGCCACCCTGTACCACCTAACACACCCACACCACCAGCCTGCCACCCTGTACCACCTAACACTCACTCCACCAGCATGCCACCCCGTACCACCTAACATACCCACTCCACCAGCCTGCCACCCTGTACCATCTAACACACCCCACACCACCAGCCTGCCACCCTGTACCATCTAACACACCCACACCACCAGCCTGCCACCCTGTACCACCTAACACACCCACTCCACCAGCCTGCCACCCTGTACCACCTAACACACCCACTCCACCAGCCTGCCACCCTGTACCACCTAACACACCCACACCACCAGCCTGCCACCCTGTACCACCTAACACACCCACTCCAACAGCCTGCCTACTTGTACCCCCTAGCACACCCACACCACCAGCCTGCCACCCTGGACCATCTAACGCACCCACTCCACCAGCCTGCCATCTTGTACCCCCTAGCACACCCACACCACCAGCCTGCCACCCTGTACCACCTAACACACCAACTACACCAGCCTGCCACCCTGTACCACCTAACACACTCACTCCACCAGCCTGCCACCCTGGACCATCTAACACACCCACTCCACCAGCCTGCCATCCTGTACCACCTAACACACCCACTCCACCAGCCTGCCACCCTGGACCACCTAACACACCCACTCCACCAGCCTGCCACCCTGTACCCCTAGCACACCCACTCTACCAGCCTGCCACCCTGGACCATCTAACACACCCACTCCACCAGCCTGCCACCCTGTACCACCTAACACACCCACTCCACCAGCCTGCCACCCTGTACCACCTAACACACCCACTCCACCAGCCTGCCACCCTGTACCATCTAACACACCCACTCCACCAGCCTGCCACCCTGGACCCTCTAACACACCCACTCCACCAGCCTGCCATCTTGTACCCCCTAGCACACCCACACCACCAGCCTGCCACACAGTACCCCCTAGCACACAGCCAACCTGCCACCCTATAACCCTTAGCACACCCACGGCACCACCCTGCCACTTTGTACCCCTTAACACACCCACACAACCAGCCTGCCACCCTGTACACCCTAGCACACTCAAACCACCAGCCTGCTACCCTGTACCCCTTAGCACCCCCACTCCACCAGCCTGCCACCCTGTACCATCTAACACACCCACACCACCAGCCTGCCACCCTGTACCACCTAACACACCCACTCCACCAGCCTGCCACCCTGTACCACCTAACACACCCACACCACCAGCCTGCCACCCTGTACCACCTAACACACCCACTCCACCAGCCTGCCACCCTGTACCACCTAACACACCCACTCCACCAGCCTGCCACCCTGTACCATCTAACACACCCACTCCACCAGCCTGCCACCCTGGACCCTCTAACACACCCACTCCACCAGCCTGCCATCTTGTACCCCCTAGCACACCCACACCACCAGCCTGCCACACAGTACCCCCTAGCACACAGCCAACCTGCCACCCTATAACCCTTAGCACACCCACGGCACCACCCTGCCACCTTGTACCCCTTAACACACCCACACAACCAGCCTGCCACCCTGTACACCCTAGCACACTCAAACCACCAGCCTGCTACCCTGTACCCCTTAGCACCCCCACTCCACCAGCCTGCCACCCTGTACCATCTAACACACCCACACCACCAGCCTGCCACCCTGTACCACCTAACACACCCACTCCACCAGCCTGCCACCCTGTACCACCTAACACACCCACACCACCAGCCTGCCACCCTGTACCACCTAACACACCCACTCCAACAGCCTGCCTACTTGTACCCCCTAGCACACCCACACCACCAGCCTGCCACCCTGGACCATCTAACACACCCACTCCACCAGCCTGCCATCTTGTACCCCCTAGCACACCCACACCACCAGCCTGCCACCCTGTACCATCTAACACACCCACTCCACCAGCCTGCCACCCTGTACCACCTAACACACTCACTCCACCAGCCTGCCACCCTGGACCATCTAACACACCCACTCCACCAGCCTGCCACCCTGTACCACCTAACACACCCACTCCACCAGCCTGCCACCCTGGACCACCTAACACACCCACTCCACCAGCCTGCCACCATGTACCCCTAGCACACCCACTCTACCAGCCTGCCACCCTGGACCATCTAACACACCCACTCCACCAGCCTGCCACCCTGTACCACCTAACACACCCACTCCACCAGCCTGCCACCATGTACCCCTAGCACACCCACTCTACCAGCCTGCCACCCTGGACCATCTAACACACCCACTCCACCAGCCTGCCACCCTGTACCACCTAACACACCCACTCCACCAGCCTGCCACCCTGTACCACCTAACACACCCACTCCACCAGCCTGCCACCCTGGACCACCTAACACGCCCACTCCACCAGCCTGACACCCTGTACCACCTAACACGCCCACTCCACCAGCCTGCCACCCTGTACCACCTAACACGCCCACTCCACCAGCCTGCCACCCTGGACCACCTAACACACCCACTCCACCACCCTGCCACCCTGTACCACCTAACACACCCACTCCACCAGCCTGCCACCCTGTACCACCTAACACACCCACTCCACCAGCCTGCCACCCTGTACCATCTAATATACCCACACCACCAGCCTGCCACCCTGTACCACCTAACACACCCACACCACCAGCCTGCCACCCTGTACCACCTAACACACCCACTCCACCAGCCTGCCACCCTGTACCACCTAACACGCCAACTCCACCAGCCTGCCACCCTGTACCACCTAACACACCCACTCCACCAGCCTGCCACCCTGTACCACCTAACACGCCCACTCCACCAGCCTGCCACCCTGTACCACCTAACACGCCCACTCCTCCAGCCTGCCACCCTGTACCACCTAACACACCCACTCCACCAGCCTGCCACCCTGGACCACCTAACACACCCACTCCACCAGCCTGCCACCCTGTACCACCTAACACACCGACTCCACCAGCCTGCCACCCTGTACCACTTAACACACCCACTCCACCAGCCTGCCACCCTGTACCACCTAACACACCCACTCCAACAGCCTGCCACCATGTACCACCTAACACACCCACTCCACCAGCCTGCCACCCTGTACCACCTAACACACCCACACCACCAGCCTGCCACCCTGTAATACCTAACACACCCACTCCACCAGCCTGCCACCCTGTACCACCTAACACACCCACTCCACCTGCCTGCCACCCTGTACCACCTAACACACCCACTCCACCAGCCTGCCACCCTGTACCATCTAACACACCCACTCCACTAGCCTGCCACCCTGGACCACCTAACACACCCACTCCTCCAGCCTGACACCCTGTACCACCTAACACACCCACTCCACCACCCTGCCACCCTGTACCACCTAACACACCCACTCCACCAGCCTGC